>NW_022170511.1:29603459-29646448 GCF_008802855.1 Photinus pyralis
TGAATCGATAGAAATTGTGTCGTCCTTAGGATTAAGTTTTGACTTAAAAAATTTCGTTAACATTAACGAAAATAACATGGGAGTTGGTATACAAATCAGCACAAAACAGACGCAAATTAATGTGTTAAGGGCGTTTCGGTTCTTGCAACTTACCTAAAGCACGTCAAGAAGAGAGTTGTTTGGAAACGGCAGCGTAACATGTTGTATTTTGGTAAAAACAAACAAAATAGTGGCAGATAAAAAAGAAATACTGTAACAAAAGCTCAGTTGCTTTTAAAAAAGCGTTCAGCGTACCCTCGATTTACTCCTTGGCACTTGAACAAGATTTTCTATAGTTTTAATGAATTCGTGGGTCAATTTATCCTAGAGTTGGTAATTGCCAAGGAAGTACATAGAGCGTGCGTTTGTTTATCCTATAAAAAAGTACAAGACGAAAGACAGTGTTACTATGGAAACTTGTCGCATTAGTAGTTCGCGTATTCCCATTTAAATGTATGTACGCTAAATTAAAAATGTAAAGCGCTCTCTCAAAGTAAGTTTTTTCATTAAAAAAAGATACTTGCCAAGTAGCACCTTCCCTATATAAATTTTTTTATTGTATATTTATAATTTGAACGTAATCTCACAACTACAGACGTATAAAGTTCAATTTAAAGGAAAATTTAGAGCTCGTAAGTGAAAAATTTATAGGGAAAGTTTTAAATACCTCCGCTACATTTTCAACTTGAAAACAGATCGTAGATAAGAGTTTTTAATTAAAAACATTCATTAATTTACAGGTAAACAGTGTGTGCTTCTGACACTTTTTATTTACAACAGCAATGATCATCCACCAATATAACAATGGAATTTTGTAATTGATTTCCTTGTTCCTCGGCTATTAGGTGCTCGGAAAATATGTTGGGGCTTTTATTGTTCCGTTTTGGAGTAGAAATGAATTGCAAGTATTAGAGAGTTTGTCATTCTGAAGTCGCGTCACAAGGGCTTTATAGTCCGAACCAGTCGGGGATTGTTTCAGAAAACAAAAGAAAAGTAAACATAAGAGGAAAAAATCTTACCTGATACAATGAATTTCCAGTAACGAAGGAGTTGATGAAGTGGGATCCATATTTCCGCATAAACACCAAGACGCTGGTAACATCCCCAACACGCACATTGTCTATCTCACGTTCGACCATTTCGGAAATGCTAATGTTATTAGGAAGTCTCGATAGCTTAGCGGTATCACGGAATCTCGATAATCGCACTAGCACATAACAATGATCACCGTGTACGTAGGAAGAATTAATTCCTAAATATTTACTTATGTTATCTTGAGTCCAGCTCGCAGCAAAAGCCCTCCAGGGCCTTTGCAGACGTTCAAACGTAAAGTCTCTAAAATACGCCTGCAGTAATTGACGTAAATTGTCGCAGAATTCCATATGAAAGTCTCCCTCGAACACGGTTTTCTTTCCGGCTAGTTGGGGGCGAATAATTAAGGGATTTATATCGGTGAAAACGTCCACGGTTGGCTCCCGAAAGATCCAATTTGAATCGGACTCGTTCCTCGGCACCACCTTCATGCTGAGACTCAAATAGCCGTACCGCGTAAAGATGTCAATTGATCGTCCAACTTTGAGCTGAGCGTCGTACGATGATGACTCCTGGACGCCTTCGCCGTCGGCCGTGAACGCTATCACTAGCACGAGCAGCAGCGCCCTGCCCCACATCCTCGCCGCAACTGGCACCTGAACACAAATAGTATTATATAATACGGGATGCGCGCACACCTTCCTCCTGCACGAGGAGTCCCTAAAATTTCTACAACTAATCGAATTAATGAATAGCGCCGGCTTCCAACTACACAACTACTATAATACTACTCGTTTTTTTTAAAGGGACGCTCACGATAATTTACTACGGCGCGAATAAGTAGGAATTTCCCTGGGGCCGTAAATTTTATACGGATGATAATAAATTACTCGAAAATTGCTTTTTTGTAGACTTCCTAATAGTCTGCAACGATTCCTCTTCATACTTTAAGACAAGAGATTGGCAAAGAATGAAACACTGCATTTAAATTTATTATTAATATTCGCATTATTCAAAATATTTTTTTCGAGTAGAGTAAAAATAGAAATTACGCTGTTTGCGCCTCATGCTTGTCTGACCAGCTACTAAGGAAGCACCTACTGACTGGTTTTCCATGCGATAACTTATCGTTAACAGGGGGACGCGTATGACAGAAATGTACGAATAACTCGTCGGCATTGTATGCAGCCAAATTTTCTTAGAGACTTTTCATTTTGAAATTAACACAATTTCTTTTGGTGTAGTTGGTACGTCGACATACTTTTTTTATTTAGGTACTATTATATACAGTGCGTCACAACAATTTTTACCACCCGCCCGTTAGTAGTATTGCATTGGGGTACAAGATGACCTCCCACTTTTTTTTACGGAAATACACGTATTGAAGCACCGGGAACACGAATCCAGCAAAAGCTCGATGATGTGACCGGCTTTATGGCTCAGTGGTAGAGCGTTGGGTTATAAATCCGAAGGTCGGGTGTTCGAACCTGGGTTGAGGTGAATTTTTCATCTGTGGCGGAGATGGAAATTACCTTAGACCAGTTCCGAGCATTCTACCGGCTACTCCGAATTAGGTGTTCCTGCAGTTTTCCTAATTCGTAAGGTAAATACCGGAGTAGTATAGACCAACTTAAGACCTTCTGCAGAGGCACCTCTAAAAAGCATTATGCGGGTCACTCTGTAATTGAGCGCATGCCTGTTGAGGGCCCAGAACAAGAGAGGGATAATAAATAAATAAATAAATGTCGGTCTCTACTTTCATTTTGTGTTTTGATCGGATCGGATTTGGACCAAATTTGGTGCACATATTCTTAGCCATACAAGACAGAGCTGAATATCATTTGGGCAGAATCGCGCAAGAAATTGCAATTCAGAGCTTCTAAAAAGACTCTAAGAGAAAGCTCTAAGAGAATTACCAAGAGACGATAAGAGGAAAACGTTTTGCGACGACAGAGAAGATTCTTGGGAGACACCGAGACACCAAGAAAATTCTAAAGCTCCATTTCCATGAAGAATGTGGTTCAAATATTTCAGCCTCATAATAAAATTTCATTCAAAGTTACAGTGAGTCGCAGAAAATCATGGGCGAAATAAATTTAAATTGTTTTTACAACCATGAAAGACCTTTTACCAGGAAAGGAGATCTTATTCAGCTTTATATCCGTTAATTACCCATTAATGGTTTTTAATTTGCTAATGGTATACGAAATCCAACATTAAAACCGGAAATGTCATACAGTTTAAGGAAAATATCGACGTGATAGGATAGGAGACCCCGCCGTTTGACCTCACATTCAAGTAATTAGTTGAATGCGAGGTTGAATGGGTTACAGTAACTGCCTCCGATTAAGTCGAGATTACATCCGTTAGGTGCGCTCTTAGAAAATTTGAATTTTGACACGGCTCCCGTATTTTTAATACCTCTGGATAGGACGTAATCAATTAAAAACTGTTTTAATTTCTAGCGTTATCGCAAGGACACGCCGTCGAACTGGACAAACCGTCGAATCAGCCATGACACGCGAATTTTATATAAGGTAAACGCTTAATATAGAAACATTTTGTTTCCCTCCCACGTGAGTCCCACTTGTTCAGTTTTCCTTTTTTGCTCTGTTTATCACCTCCCAAAAATACTTTTCTATTTTTATTTCCCCGATTTGTTCTTTGTATTCTTTATGTTTTTCCATCTTTTTTTCTTTACATTTTCTTTTGTACTTTTTTCTGTCTCTATATTTTTCCTCTTTTTCCATCATTTTTCTATATTGTTGTGTAAACTGCAGTGGTTCTCGTTTCTCTAGGTTTAAATAATGCCGACGATAAGAGCGAGCCACCCTGTATTTGAAAAATTAATGATATGGACGTAATTTGGTTTTGGCATTGGAGGTTTCAGACGGGACATCCTGTACAATGTTGTAATTTATTTTGTTTGGGACCTGAGGGATATGTTGTCAGGTGGACACAGAATTTTGAGATTTTATTTATTGGTCATTGTAACGTTTACTGTCTTTTATGAGTGGAAATTGGGAACTTGTTAAGGGCTGTTATTGTATTTAGATTAGTGTATGAAATTAGTGGAACGCATTAATAAAGAGACGACGCATGAAAGAAGTCTTATCTGGGTACATGTGCGTATAAAAGCTGTTATCGGGCAAACTAATTGTACGGTTTTGTTAAAATAACACCCGCATTGATAAGCGGGACACAGATGGGCCGTCGTTTTGCGGAAACTGAAAGTGGAGGTCTCATTCCCTTAAATAAGCGTCCGTCCATTCGGGCGCACTTCTACCGTGTTGAACTGCTTTTAGGAGAGTAGCCATAGAGTCCTGGAATTTTTGCAATAGGAAGTCTATACCTTGAAGGTGTCTTCGTTGTCTTAAGGGAAGGGGCCCTCATGAATTATTTCCTGAGATGCTGTTTTTTAAAGTAAAACGTGCTTAAGCTTTACATGCGACAAGCAATTGGTCTCAGATTTTGCATACGCATGCCTTTAGTTGTTGCCAAGTAAAACTTTTGAAAATTGGGAGGGGGGGGGTGTACACACAGTTCATGGTGTTCTAATGAAAGCTTTCAGCGAATGAAATTGATTTCTACTAACATAATTCCTTATATCTCAAGAACAGATTGTCGGAGGAGCGTACTCACAAAGGGTGATTGGGACGGAAGAGATATATTGATTGGCAATGTCAAAACTTTCCGTGCAAATATCTACAGAACGTAGCGTCGGAGGAGGGTACTCTCAAAGGGTGGAATGATCGTCTAGATGAGAGCTCACGAGAAACATCTACTGGCTACGTAAGTTGTGCATATCTGGAAAATGTTGGAGGAAAATACCAACAAAGGGAAGATGCACTATTTAGGAGAATTTCTCTAAGGGCTTGATGAATGTTTATATGTAAAGAGCTCCTTGCTCATCAATTATTTACCAAAAAAGTAAACATCGATAAATATACTATGCTATTACCTTATAACACAACCATTTACTATGGTATTTTAGCGCTCCCGGAAAGTTTACCGAAAACAGTTTACCGAAAACAGTTAACCGAAAACAGTTTACCGAAAAACAATTCATCGAAATGGCAATATACCGAAAGAACAGTACGTCGAATTTCAATTGACCGAAAAGCAGTTCTACCGAATCACACTTTACCGAAAGGAAAGTTTACCGAATATTAACATAACCATCGAGGTGGAAATGTGCTTGTCCGAAAAGATGTTTTTTTTTGTAAAATTCGCCATCCTCAACCAAACGATCTTACGCCCAATTTGCAAACTGTTGGCAGTTCAGGTGGTCCTAGCCAGTTCATAATTTTGCAACGTCTGTTCATCCGCCTCTCGAAAATGAACGGTCCGATTACAATAAAATTTTGCAGGTGGATTCTTTATCAAATTTGTAGATCGGAGTTCGTGAATTGGCAATGTAGGTAAAAAAAATGAAGGCCACGATCTTACTGATGGTTGGGTCAAAACATCAAACGCGAATTGCGACTGAACGAGACGTCGGAATTTGGAATATTGTTAATGTACAATTATATTAAACAGGAAAGGTCCAAGATGACATTGCTGATACAATTATTACGGGAGAAATTTTCGGTAAACTCTCCTTTCGGTAAAGTGTGATTCGGTAAAACTGCTTTTCGGTATTTTGAAATTCGACGTATTGTTCCTTCGGTATATTGCCATTTCGGTGAATTGTTTCTCGGTAAACAGTTTTCGGTAAACTTTCCTATTTTAGTGCGTTTTATCTGCACAAGAGTTGTGCACAATTTATACTTGTTTTATTTACTATTGTGTAAATAATTACCGATCTCCCTCTTCCTCCCATGTATGTGAATTGCCCGTCCTTAATCCCCCTGCATATTTCCGTTTAAAATTCTCTAACCTCTCTTTCAGTAACACTTCTTCCTCTATTTTGCAGTTTTTATCTCTTGATTTTCTGTTTTGTAGTCCTCTTCCCATTTTCCTTTAATACCTGTTCAGGCTTTAAAATCTGCGTCCAATTTTAGCTCCTTCTCCTCCCTTTCATCGACCATATTTTCTATTTTACTTTTTAAGTCCTTCATTCCTTCTCTGTTGCACATCGTTATCACTCCCATTTCCTTCTCTCCACTTCTGACTTGTATTCCTTTCTCCTCTTTCCTTTAATCCCCCTATTTCCTTATCCCTTCTTTAACCCCTGGTGATATACCTCCTTTTGCTTGATAGTCTCCTTCGAAAATTGGTCTTCCATATTGATTCATTCAGAATCCTGTTCTTTATTTTCTTCCAATTATTTTCTTCTATCCATGACTTTACCATCCCCACATCATATCCTCTTTTTTTCTGTTGTTTGCATCTATACCCCCCCCCCTCTATCTTCTCTTTGCTGTTAGTTTCTCCCTCCAAGCCTCGCCCTTTCCTTTCCCGTTCGTGCTTCTCTCTCAGTTCTCACGAATCCTTTGTCATTGGTACTGCACCTATATTCTTCATCTTCTACCGTTAGTTTCGTATGATTCTGTTTTTCCGATGCGGCATTTCGGTTTTTCAATCCAACACCAACCTTATTTTTTTTAATATTGACCAGGGTTTTTTCATTTTTGAGTAGCTTTTGACTTTTAACCTGGATTTTTTTTTGATTTTTGAGTAGCTTTTGAGTTTCCAAAACTAATGATGTATGACACTTGTTCAAACGCTTTTCAATAGAATTTTCTTGAAGTGAAGTCAATGCTTAGTCTTTATCTTTGAAAAAACTGCAAGTGACTTGTATTGAACAGAGATAGCAGAACGTATCATTCGTTTTTTTAGATCAAACGCTGCTCAAAAATGAAAAACAAATCTAAGCCCACCAGTATACTTAATTGACGACATTCCTACCTCTGAAGGTGCAAGCGCTTCCGCCGTTGATCAGAGTTAGTGGACCTAAACCCTGTAGCTCGATGGATGATGCTATAAACCTACAGTGATATTCAATAAGAAGTAGACATAGGGATTTGCGCGTATTGTTTTTCCCTATGTCGACTTTTAAATGATAACATCCCTTCTGAAGAACGCCTAATTTTATGCAACCAAAATAACTCATGCGCACGCATTCTGTTTTAACGAACCTTCCTAAATGAGTTCACATCTTTAAGTCTATTACTTTTTAGATAGATTGTTTGGCAGGTAGGTACTTATAAAAGCGACAGTAAAGTATTTAGGTTACGATGAAGAGATATTCAATTCGACCGCTATTTACCTTCAGTTTTTTATGGGATTCTCTTCCAGAAAAACTAAATGCGCAGTTTCATATCCTACGTTAAAACTGAGGGTTGTTTACGGTGCCTATGTGCATCGCATTTAAACAACCACTAATTTCAGAAGTGATCAACAAAATAAATCTCTTATGCTCCTTAAACTGTTACTGGAACTATATCAATTGGCAATATTAACTTTTTCTTCCGTTGAATACATCGTACACGAACGAAAGTAAAATATAGAAGCTAAAGCATATTTAAATTAATTAATATGATAGATCTTCATTTGTTGTAAGAAGTTACTTTGGTTGCATAAAATTAGGCGCCCTTCAGAAGAGATTTCGTCATTTAACAGTAGACATAGGGAAAAACAATACGCCCAAATCCCTATGTCTACTTCTTAATGAATATCATTGATAACACTACATTATATTGGCTACAAATCTTAATTAAACAATTACATCGTTCATTCGTTTCTGGTTTCTTAATTATGTTCTACTTGAAAATAAAACCTCTCCGCGAAAAAATTAAAATAATAATCGAAGCCTCCCAGACTTTCAAAGAAACTTAATCTGAATTTGATACACAAGCCATAATCAATGTAACCGCCTGTTATTTACAATCAACGTCGTTGCAAAAAACGTAATCACGTTTTAAATTTCTTTCTTTTGGGCGAAATTGAAAGCGAAAGATTATACTGATCAAAGAGATCTTAACGCAACCTGGTTAACAATTTATAATAATTATTTATCTATAACATTTGCATATAGATTTCAGAAGCCCGAATAATTAACCGGAGAGTGCTCGGAAGCCATTATCAAATACGATCATGTCAAATATACGTGATTGCAAAGCGTAATTTGTGAATCTAATTAAAATCGTTAAGGAGTAGAAGATCCTTTTATACGAAGCTTTAAAGCTATTTTTAATGGGATACGGCGAACCTTTGAGGGATCCTCTGCTATTGATGTTTTCAAACTAGGTATCCTATTCATCTAATGCACACTTAGAGCGATTGCACGCGTGTAGTGGGAAAGCTTGCGTAGGTATTTAGCGACTAACTGATGGTTTTTCCTACGGAATAAGAATAAATTGTTGCAATCCGTGGAGGAAATGCGCCCTGTCACATTAATCTAAGTGTGTGCGTCATAATAAATTATTTTGAAAAACGTTTCCTGCGCTTTGCTTAAAATATGAGTTTCTTCCTACGACTGCAGAATATGCCAGAGACAACGGGAACGTACACGACAATCCTTACAAAAAGAGCAATCAAATAACAATCGGGTATGCATATTCTTATATCCTTGCTACTACATTGCGGATAGGCTAAATTGCTAGGAATTATCCTGGGAGTTAAGATTATTTCCAATGCGCATAAAACTGTATAATATTCAGGCGTGGACATTTAATTACCTTTCCTATTGATTCCCTCATTACAATTTCCGCAACGGCAAGTAGTAATGAACTTAAAATAAACGTGCCTAGAAATTAGGCCACTTAAAAATTAGATAACCAAGCTCTCGGGGGTTGTCCAATTTCAAATCTATTTATTATTCACGGTCCTTGTGCTTAGCGCATGTAATATTGCTAAAACTCCGTTTCCGTGACTTTTATTCGCTGTGGCAGTCTGGCAATTGTGCACAAATGTCTAATTTTTAGTACTAGTTCCATGCGCTTCAATATTCGCTTAATTAAAGCTGTAATTATACGTTGCCGAAGGACTTGTGCAATTGGATTCCGATAGCACTTCTCCTACACTTTTAGTAACCCACCACTTCGGGAACAAATGTCGATGACGTTTTAAAATTGTAACAAGCCACTTGCTATTGGTTTAACACAGTACAACGTGGTAATTTTTATTTATGCTCTTACTAGAATGCTCTTTGGAAATGTAATGTAAATCAATCGTATACCATAAATACCTATGTATGCGCTATAATTACCGAACTATAGTGCTGTTGCAATTATCTATAATAACGGATGAATCAAAATAGAGTGTTTTACTGTAATCAATTCGAGTTTCAGCCCTAATAAAAAATAAACACCCCACAAAATTTGATTGGTTTTGGGCTGGTTCTACTTTAAAAACTCTGATCATTTACAAATTGATTTACATTAGTCACAATTATAGTTTTTAAACTAATCTCACTGTTTTATATTGATAGTATAGCGAAGATAATCGTGCAAGTAAATTATGTGTGTCATTTCGGAAATAGCGTCCAACACTCGCGTCTAGTGTTTATCAAAAATTAGAAGTTTCGAGTAGTTATCCTATATCCAAAAAAAGTGTAACTAAAACTAGTATAGTAACCATTAAAATAAAATACCCCCCCCCCCTCTCTCGACCATGCATAAATACGCCACTGACCACACGTACGTAGATTCGTAGCAAACTTATTATAATTTTAGATATTTACCATAAAAGGCTTCCTTAAGAAAACCGCTGTTTTGAAGACATATTCAGTGTTGCAGACAACATTTTCACCCTGTATATCAGGGCGATTCTATCAAACGTATATTGCCTCCATTAACCCTAAACGGCTCCCCACCCACGGTTGAATATCTGGGTTATCTATGAACCGATTTTTTTTCCAATTAGAGTAAAACTATAAATTAAAATATGAACAAATTTTTCACTTCCGATTTGACCAAAAATAAATACACATTTTTTAAATAAAATAGAACAGCCGGTATATATTTTTATTGTTGGTGCACAGGCTGTATGTACAAAATGGAAACATGGAAAAATACATTTCATCCAAATAATAAGAAAAGTAATATGCAATAAAATACGGGGTCAAAATCTTTTTTCAACATCCCTTTTATACAAATGCAAATACATTTCATATACAGACCACATTCATTTGTGTGCAACAGCGTTGTTTGAAAAAGGTTATATCTGATCGTTTACGATAAGGAGTATTTATCAGGCAAAAAGTTAATTAATTTGAAAGAAATTCACATCTGGTTCTCATAACGCGGAGTGTTTCGAAGACGTGCATATGGGAGAAGTGGGGGACGTTTGGCGCGTTCCGTCGCGATTAACAATTTATCCTTAAATACTCGAGACAACTAGAAAACGAGGCTGCTGGTTTCGTGACGGTTAAAGAGTGTTCACGATATCAGTGGTAATTGATGATGTTTTCCTTCGAGATGTTGGTTTCCATCTTGGCACTGCACAAGCAATGGCACGAAACAAGCACAAACACCTGCACCTCTGCGTAAGCCACCTGCGGAATTTTCTCCGTCCGTAGAAATTTTACGTAATTAACATAGTATGTGATATGTTGTGTAATCTACATACGTCATTCGGACGTTTTGTTCGGTTTCAGCACCTACAGTAATGTTGGGTCATCCTGTATGTTGGTCGCTGATTTAGAATGAACGCCACTTCGATCATGTTATTCGAATTTGAGGTCAATGTGTTTGGAATTAGATAGATAGATAGAGTTTGTTTAAATAATCGCTTTGTATATTTTATTGTAATGTTGAATTACGTGTGAAACTGTAAATATCTGCATTGTGTTATTCTAAAGTTTATCTCCGGGCATTGCGATAAGTTTTTTATCGCTACGTTGAGCTAATTAATTTTGAAGATAAGCAGGTTTCGTCGATATGAAAACACAGGTGTTTAATTTCGTTGGTCAACGCA
Source organism: Photinus pyralis (assembly GCF_008802855.1). NCBI lineage: Eukaryota > Metazoa > Arthropoda > Insecta > Coleoptera > Lampyridae > Photinus > Photinus pyralis. The sequence goes on from NW_022170511.1 coordinate 29,614,392, forward strand.
TGAATTTTGATAAAAGAGTATAAGGCATAAGGTGTAGAAGGGGAGACTGGTTAAATAGCAGAAGACGTGAATCGCGACTTATTTGGTGGTGAACGTTATCGTTGCTTTTTGTTTCATGGGCACTTTTAGTGTATGACAGTTTGCCGTAATCGAATTTGTTTTTGAAAGACAGCCAGTCCTGTTTAATTGAAAAGTTGCAATAGAAGAAAGTTAGATAGTGAACTGAAGCGTTCGTCTCCGCCGCTTATGAAAAAGTTAGTCGGAGTGTCTATCGCGCGTTTATGGCTTATGTGAGGCCTTTCTTTAAGGTTTTCAAGTCACTCGTTGAATGGAACTTTTGAACCATCATTGAACCATTTGTAATTCACATAAAGCAAGTGCCGTTTAAATCGAGATTCAAGTACAATCAAAGAAGTGAACTTCCGAAGTATGTATCATCATTTGCGGTTTGTGTGTATGTGCGCCTGTCTAAAATCGCTGTTATAGCCAGATTATTATTAACACCTTAAGGTAATTAAGATTTTTTTTCAATTAATTTTTCAATCTATTGCTTGTTGCGTGGTATTTGGCTGTTGGCCCTGAGCGCCATTATTTTTTCAGATTTATTTTTGTTTGATTTATAATTGAATAAATTTGTTTCATCTGTAAATGCAAATTACGACCCACGATATAAGAGTTCTCATGCCAAATTCTCTGTTGGTAGGTTGGTACCCAGGGTTATGCCAGGTGTTTAAATAATCATTTTAAATTCGGTTATTTAGAATTGTGCATTTAGTATAGAAGATTTTGTTAGTACCTGTCTTTAATTGAACTATTATTAACAACTTACGGTAATTAAGATTTTTTTTCAATTGATTTGTTCAATCTATCGCTTGTTGCGTGGTATTTGCCTGTTGACCCTGAGCGCCATTATTTTTTCAGCTTTATTTTTGTTTGATTTATAAGTGAATAAATTTGTTTCATCTGTAAACGTGTAGCTTTGTATATGTATACGAGCTCAAATTACGACCCAGGATATAAGAGTTCTCATGCCAAATTCTCTGTTGGTAGGTTGGTACCCAGGGTTATGCCAGGTGTTTAAATAATCATTCGGTTATTTGCAATTGCGCATTTAGTATAAAAGATTTTGTTAGTACCTGTGTTTAATTGAAATAGCTGGACAGGTGCTTGTGGATGGTTTAGTGACCGTTTGCCATTGCACATAGCAAAATACGCAGGGTGACCATTATGTATAGAGTACAGCATATATCTCGGTAAATTTAAAAAAGCTCTTTATATCAATAACATTAATCTAGATATCCTACATCAAAATAAAACAAATGAACGTGTATGTTTCTTATTAAACCTTGAAGACAAAACGAAATTAGCAATAAAATAGTTCTCTTCCCAATAAGTGCATTAACTGTAAGGCAATGGCCTAACCTTTCACGAAAAGCTTGAAGTGTGATTACTGATTTCGTTTTGTGTTTAAGGTTTAATAACAAACCTACACGTTCGTTTATTTTATTTTGATATAGGATATGAAGATTAATTTACATGACGTAATTAATTAATAAAGTTTTTAATTTTTTTTGAAAAATGGTCTTGCATAAGGGCAACATGTTACGTCATTGAAAAGAGGAAAAAAGGTCTCTGTTAAATGAGCCTAATGAAAGAGTACGTTGCTATTAAAAAAATTCAATTGTTTTTCGTTACTCATTCACTTCATGTTTTCTGAAATAAACATAATTGAATGCTGCCTTAGTATGGGAAATAAAATGGTAAATAACTTTTATATAGAAAATTTTTGTGTACAATCGTTATTTACCGAGATATATATTATATTCCATACATAATGGGCAACTTTGCATAATCTATTTTTTTCATTTTTCGACATAAATAGAAAACCCGGTTTTTCTGTTACCTACTTAATTCGGTTTTCACACAATTTGATGGAAACATACCTTTTTGTGTCCCAACGAAGTAGTAACTTATTCATTATTAAAATATTTATTTTTACATTTTAATTTCATGGTCAACCTAAAAAGGGGCCTCGTCTTCAACGGAAAATGCTGATGTCAAAGAATAAATTTTTTTTAATGTCTACTTTCAAATAGTGTTAACAAAAATTGCTTATATGGCGTTTTTAAGCCGCCGATCTACGAAAACGAAATTAATAAAAATGGCTAAAGGGTACCGGTCCGTAATTAAGCGTTTTCAACAAAAAAATTGCGGGAGAAATTTTCCACGATTTTAGTACAAAGTTCACATAATTTCACCTTTCTTAAGGTTATTTTATTGTATGTTTCATGATTACTTTTAATAAATGTTGAAAAAGTTAAAAAATGTAGATGTATAACCATATGTGTTTCTAATTACCTAAACCATAATAACCATAATAGCAGTAAGTAGATTTACATAATTCGTTCCCAGATGAATTACAGATGAGCAGCACTTTTAGATATGTACCAATTGGGAACACGACAGGTACATTTTAACTCGTTTTAGTAAGAAATCAAAAGAAGGAGATTTAACCGAGCTTAAAATACTAACAACGTATACGTACTTTTGAAGGTGTTCTAGTGCAACTTTACTGCATTTAACTCTTTCAATCCTGTAAGATGGAATCGCTGCAACATGAAACAATCTGGGGAATTTCGTGGAATTGTATGGTTATTGCTAATGTGCTTCTATGCGATCAGGGCAGTGTTTTCTTTTTAGAGTTGTGCATGTAAATGCTATGAAAAAAATGTTAAATACCATTGTAGATGAATTCTATGATATAGTTATACAGTTCGGCGGTCAATACAAAAAAGGCGGTCCATGGAAGATGCAACAGGTACCCCTTCCCCTCTCGGGTGTAAAGGCCGGTCGATACGGAAAAGGTAGTCGGTACGAATAAAGTCGTTTGAGGCGCGATTAATACTATACGTACCGACACCATCAAGTCACCGTACAGGCAACGTAACGTAAAATATTCTCGTTGATAAATCTTGACGGTCCGGACGGTGTAGTCTCAACATGTCGTGTACGTATAGTATGAATTGCGCTAAGTACGGAAAAGGCAGTCGATACGGAAAAGGCGGTCGATACGAAACAGGCGGCTCATGGAAGATGCGAGAGGTGCCCCTTCTCCTCTCGGGTGGAAAATGCGTTCGATGCGGAAAGACGGTCGATATGAAAAAGACGGCCCATAGAAGATGCAAGAAGTGCTCCTTCCCCTCTCGATTACACCTTGTTTGTGACACCAAATACACACACTACATTCTGTGAAATAAGAATATATTTTTTGAGGGAGAAACAAATTTTAAATTTAATTTTAAAATGTGTATTTACTGGAAAATCCATCACAGTGAATGGTTGTAATGAAAAAGTGGGAGAATGTAAACAGTTCGCATACTTCAATCACAGAGATTTTAAGCTTCATCCTGTAGATAGATACCCACGTAGCTTCTGCACAATATGTTATAATCTTGGGAGCGGATGCTAGAGCCATAAGTATGCATCGTTGGTCTTTCGAGCGGACTGAATTATTGAATATTTTTGGAAAAGCTCCACACTATGAGATTCGATCCGACTGAAGGCACGTGAGTTGCACGATATTCTTATTTTCTGCTTTAAATTCGAGACTCGTCCATTGTAAGCACGATACTATCATGTCATGTTCTACGATTAATTGCTCAATATTGAAAACGCAAATGACGAGTGGAGCTCATCTAACTATTTTTTGTGAAAATATTTTAGTACCGCGTTGCGAAATGAACCAATAAATACACAAAATCCTCTATTTATGGCACGCTATTACACAGACACACCGTTGTCGAACGATAAAAATTAGAATGCAGACAAAAGAAAAATCAATGGTACCTACTGCATTTTTCTCTAGTAAAATAAATCCATTTCCGTGTCGCGTAAAAGTAAATCCATACCAAAAACCATTACCGTTGCAATAAAAACAAAACACATTGTTACAAACAAAAATAAGCAAAGCCATTCTGATAAAATTTAGTTGAGAACCCCTATACTAAGGGAAATAATTGAAAAGGCGCAAAAAATTGGTACGTAACAGAAAGCGGAAAAGTTCAGACAAGTTTGATCTTTTTTTCACTTGTATATCAAGATGTTACAACTATCTAAATGGTCTTTCCGTACGGTTGAAAAATTCCTTCAATTTGTTTAAAATCGCGTATATAAAACGCTAGTGTAACTGCAATATTTTCAGTCGCTATTGTGAAATTAGAAATCGATACCCTCTTGCGAATACTGCACGCAAATAAATAATGTTCGCCGATATTACTGCCTTGTCGGTTTCGACTTTTAATGTCAGTCAATTAATGTTGTCGAACTTCATTTTTATTCATACACTCGTATATACGCAGCGATGTAATTATACTTGCAAATTTGTCAGTTGATGTGCTTTACTTTACCATACTAAGAATGTTTCATGTACTGTAAGGGTGTCTAATAGTCGTTTTACGTTACTATGCAAACGTCACAAAGGGTGTATCACGTACCACTTTGCATGTATTAGTATTGTATAATAGTGAATTATGAAATCTAGTAATCATTTGCATGGGGGGCCCTTTAGGCAGTAATAAGTTCAACGTTTCTAATCGTATCAAAGGAGGTAGGTAATTATAATTAATGAGCACATTCAATGTAATCAATTTCTAATAACTATTTCCCCTTGTGACATTGATAAATGCGGTCTGTGTTATTTTTTATAAACACGTCTGTCTTTTGGTTGTGAATCTCTGAAAAATTATGTATTTCCTTCACTTTTGTCTCGTACTGCAAAAACAGTCTTTATCAATAATACTGTACATTATTGCAAACGAAAATAAACCATCAACTTTTATTTCATGATATTATTTTATTTGCAAAGATAATGAAAATTTACATATCCAACTTTTATGTTTAGTATTAGTCTTCATTTCGGTAAATAGCTACAATGTCATAATGATAAGTCTACTAAAAAACAAATAGTTTTTGGCAGCAACCTCCAATCCTATTTTCCTTTTACAACTTTAAGGTATTTCAACATTTTTGATATCTCTGTCGGCCCAATTTGAAACCTTTAAAAAATGTCACGCGATATGTATTGTTATGTATATGACAAACACAATATTATTCACGAACCATAAATTAAAAATAATCATTTATGATAAGGATCGTATAAAGCCTGTGCAACATATCCAACACTGTATTTCAGAATGAATCTTAATTTTATAAGATATAAGCAGAAAATATAAATGTCTTTAACACTGTATAAACATTTACCGTAAATTGTTTAAAACTTCAACAATGGCTCTCACAGTAGCTAATAGAATATTTACTCAGTGAAGAAGTACTGAGAGTCCAATAGTATAATATTTAATTATAATACTTAATAATTCAATATAATTGATCATATAAGTAAGTAATCAAAGATCAAACGTGTAATGTTTTCTTGTCACCTAGATCGAGGTCGCAGCTTGATACCATCAACTTTTGACTTCGCCGGCCATTGGTAAAAGTGTCCTGACAGTTTTGAAATTTGAATCATTTCCGCTGTTATTAAAGAAGAAAAACCTATGTTACGCCACTGGAAATAATTTCGTGGGAAGTGCAGAAGGACGAAGGTTTGCGAGTGGGTGCGCATCATGCTTTCTTACTGTACCTAAAAGCAAATGGTATTCAGTGCATGTGTTTGATTCTCAAACATAGGTAAATGTATCCTTTATTTTCGCCTTCGTAATTACTGTAATTACCATAGGATGTGGGGTAATTGTTATTACTAGCTTGTCGGTTTGTTAGGGTATCCTTTCATAAATGTGAATTTTCAAGACCTTATCGCCCAATGTTCTTAAAATAAGTTAACAGTTGAGGTATTTAGCAGTTGGTAGCTTTGTTTATTCGTTAGGGGTATCACATACGTAATGCTTCCTCATGTACGTAGAAGTTTAAATGAGAATTTCGCTTCAATTCATTTATAGGAATTGTAAGTTAGGAAAATTCCTTCCGCTTAATTAATTTTTATCCTGTTTTGACGTCAGGATTTAATTTACCATTTGTTAAGGGAAGGTTTAGGATTAGGACATGGTGTTAATACAAGGTGGGCATATTATAGTCTTTGATATGTAGGTAGTTACAGATTAATTTTCCATAGGTGTGGGTGGCTTTCATTTGAGGTGTTTATTCAATGAGACAGGTCACGTCCTAGCGGCGGGCGCTTGAGCTCAAACCACGAAGAAAATAAATCCTGAACATACCCCTATATTTTTACAACGAGACAGGTTATGTCCTGGCAAAATGGCAGATGCATAACAGTCTTATGCAGAGAACGCGATACCGAAATACCGACATCCCGCGCGCGGCATTTTTGCGGGATTAACCCTGTACGTAAATTGTGCGAGATTCCGTGGGATTTACGAGATTGCATATTTGCAATTCTGTGAATTGATTATTTCGCACTTTTTTGTTGATGCAGTCCATGTAATATTTTTTGTTGAATATTGGGATAATAGCGATTTATCTAAATGCTACCGGCAAACTACGAAATCCGGCATTTAGCAAAATCCCTAGGCATTTCGCGAAATTGCTAATCCAGCAGGCAAAGTGAGAAATGGAGGTCGAGTTCGCACTTTGTCTGCCTCTCTTTAGGGATTTCGCGAAATTGCAAATACAGAAGTTAACTGCACAAAATTATTGATTTGCCAAATCAGTTAAAATTTTGGTGGGATCTCGCAAATACCGGGATTGAAATTTTACTGCGGGATTGTATTCCCTAGTCTTAAAGTGTCGACACTCACGTTCAGTTCCCCGGAAAGGCCACGGCCGCAGCCGCAGCAAACAAAAGATGCAGGCCTACTATTGGTTTAAAAGGGACGCCCGTCGCAGAACTTTCGTTGGTTCCGTCTTCGCCTTAATGTAAAAAGCGAAGCGTAAAAAAGGAGAAAACCGGGTAGCGACTGTGAAAGGGTAAAGTTAGTCCGCGCGATTTCAATAGCTACAAAAGTAAAAAAATCCACCTGCAAGTGTCATTGTAATCGTGCATTCGTTTTCGTGACATCGTGCTAACGGACAGACACCGCAAAATTATGAACTTGCTAGGAGCTCATTATAAAGAAGCAATCGCAACCAAGTATAAATCGCAAGTATAAACAATAACCGTGTAGATAAATTTGCATTACGCCTTCTGAAACATCACGCATCTAATTAAACTTATTGACTGTTGTCAACATCCCGAATAAGAACTTGTAAACTTAGATCTTTGACCTGTCGAAAGATTGTGAGTTTTGTATGAATAAATGAGAACTTATTTATACTGGGACGAGCCATACTTACTTCCATTGTTAAAGTGTTGGATCTTGTCTGCAGTTACCAAAGAACACTGTCCTTGCCCTAGGGTAATTTATTCACCATACAACCACATCACACGAACTGAAAGTTATTTTTAAATTTGTTGCCTGTTAAAAAAAGAAACCATAAATCATTACGATGATGTGTAAAGAAATTCAGTCGAAAATTAAGATTTCTTATTTTTTATGCATATTTTAACGAAACTTAACTGGGAAAGGTTCTTGGTTTTTATGAATAAATTGAATTGTTTATTTACCGTCATATCAGAGCTTCATTTGATGAACTCATTCCCATATCAGTTTACCAATGTATTACTTAGTCCAATTTGATAGAAAAGAAATCAAATATAAAAAAACGATGATATTTTAAGTTTCTTTTTAATGCTTCTCACTAACAATTCCCTTTTTTTAAAGCTTTTTTTCATATCGACTTCAGATATTACTCACTACTGAGCTAGATATGTTGTAGATAATATGTTCTTACACATTTTTCAGGAAAAAAAACAGCTAATTCCCGCATGACTTCAGTCCAACAGTCTGACGGTTTGGCACCTCGGGGTACAGACGTAGAAAGCTGATTTTTTATTGGAATTAAAGTTGAAGGAAAACACAAAAAAGAATTTGGGATTAATTTGAAGATAACTTGATGGAAGCTTGAGAGCAATTTCAGAGATACTGAAAAAGACAAATAGAGAACGTGTGGAACGTTTGATAACTTGAAAAGAACTTGGAAAATTTGAGGGGAACTTGAAGAATGTTATGGGAACTTCGCTTAAGAAGAAATTGAAAACGAGAATTGAGATGTGAACGTAATTTTATCATTTTGCATCAGGTGCTCAGCATATAAACTGTTTAAACGACGTTGGACAGCATGTTTTCTGTATACCTTGAAATTTATCATTTTCAATATTACCCGTGAAATTCTACTCCTATGTCATTATATGAACTTTCGCTTAAAATGACGTTAATTTGAAAACGTGTCATATCTTGCCGAGCATTGTACTATTAACTATACACTTTAAAAGTAGGCAAAACAAAATTGTTATTTGTGGGTCCTTGAGCCCATAAAAAATTGAAATATGTGAAACAACAATTAATTGCAACAATGAGAAAACTTTAAGATTCCAAATTAGTCCGGCGACCATCAAAAAATTACTGTACTCTTTAATATACAAAGAATTTCTGAGGCACGTAATATTAAAAACAAGTATCCACTTTCGAAACGGACCACAATTGAGCATTTTGCTATTGCAAATTTGATTGAGAGAAATTACTTTTTTTACAGGTTGCCCTCCACACTCACTAATCATGTGCTATAGAATTTTTTCTGCAAGTGCAAAATTTTTAAACGTATAGTTATATATCAATATACAGTGAATTTTTTTTAAATGCGAACATAGGAGTTTGCATGCAATGTAAATTCCCTATGTTCGATTTTTAAAAAAACACCTCAACCTATTGAGTAGTTCAAATGAGTAGTAGATACAATTGACAGCTGTCACATTTTTAAAAATACCGCCGTCCAATTTAATTACGAAATCGGTTAGGTTATTGCTTAGAATGTCTAGGAAGACACTTCGAACCTTTATTGTAATTGTTCTCGTTATTTATTTTCTTATTTCCTTCATTTATGTATTGAATAGATCAAATTAGTAGAATACCGGGTGCACATGACCTAAAAATAATTGCAGGTTGGTTCACAATGAATGGTGATGTCAGCGCGTGCCATGTGAAGTCAAGTTATCGTAAGTTTAAGAAAAATGTATCCTAAAGTTGCTATGGCCTCACATGGCTTCTTTAAAAAAATCTTACCGAGTGCTCTACATCATAAAGACTATGAGTTGCTGTTCATAGTCACACAAGTTGCGCGTTTTGGGAATGTGAACCGCGCACACCTCATAGATTGATGTGTTTTTTTAAAAATCGAACATAGGGAAATTACATTGCATGCAAACTCCTATGTTCGCATTTAAAAAAAACTCACTGTATAATTAGATCAATATATTAGATATAATTACGCAAACGTAAATGGTAACACTGATTTTGTGAAAGTGAAATACAATCTGCGAGCATATTTTCTGTAGTAACTGAGGGGATTGGTGACTGTATACGACTAATTTGTAAAACAAGAGCCGGCCAGAATGTCAAAAATTTTAAGGGATAAACATGATCATTCAAAACCGTAGAGTATACATGATTTATACGCGCACCTCAGGTGATGAAAATGTAACTTTAAAACTCACGAAACTGAAAACAACGTGGTAATGCAATGATAATGGGTAGGGTGATGTTACCATATCCTAACGTTGACGGGTTGAGGACTTGCCGCCCAAAGCGATCCACAGCATCCTGGGTTTGCGGAGTGTCTCAACCCGTTTAAACACGCTGAAAAACTGACGAATTTTGTGTTTAATGAAGGTGAACGGCAATATTTTGGCATTTTTGCCAGGGATCTGTAATTGCCATTCAATCGAATCGATGAAGCTAGTTTAAAAATAGCATGCTGGAGCGTACCTTACGAAGAAAACAATCGCACATACTTATTCCACGTTAATGACTCGAATTCTTTTCGAAAATAAAGGAAACAAAAAAGTTTTCGCTTTAGGAAGAGAAACAAAGTCTGACTTTCCAACTCCCTTGCGGAATTTGACATGTAAACGTATCGCGCTCGTGTAATCTGGCCCATATCACTCATAACAGTGAGAGAGCTTTAGGTTAACCGAATCTGTTTTCCCACACACGCGCCGAGAGACTATGTTAAAGTTGAGGAGCTTTGTCGATTTTAAAAGTTCGAAACACGTAAATTCGTTTAAGGTGCACATTCGAAATTAATCAATGATCCCGTACAATGTTAATTACGCATGTAATGTAACCATTTTTATCTAGAAGCGTAATTGCGGCGAACAATGGATGTGGAAATTCAAATGCAACACAATGAAGGTTTAATAGTGCTTGTTTCTATACGAATAGCTTCAGGCGCTAATTCGTTATTGTTCAAAAATAACTCCAAAGTGTAGGACTCGCGTTACAATATAACGTCAGTAGAACAAGCGAATACGTTAATCTCAGGGGAAAACGATGGGGTAAATCCGACCCAAACTCTTTTCGTGTGTAGCTTGAATAATAAAAAAAATCACCACAAGGCAATACTCACTCAGATTTGTACAGTTTCTGTGGTCTATGACGAACAAAATTGCAAACTACTACTGAAATTCCAGGTACATTTTGGCGAGGAGTCCCTAGAAACCTGTTTTCAATTCTAAAGGCATTTAGGACAACAATAGGAATCTAATACCTGTTTATGTGAATGAATGTTAATTGCTGTGGGTGTACATTACAAAGTTTTCACCTTTTATTTTATTTCCACTTACTAAATCAAAATACTCTATTTTTTAATTCCCTTCTCGCCCTACGGCTCTTACACTGAAATGTCGAGTATACATTACCTACTTAAGTGCAAGTTCAATTAAGATTTTTTAACTGACAAGTTTGACATAAGCCGACGTAACCACACCAGCAACTTCAACATGTCTGGGTAACTCGAAACAATGAAACGTCTCGTGGAGGTAGTTCATTGGGGTAAAGTTTGTCATTCGCTCCACAACGTGCGTGTAATGATGTAATTACATGTAGCACTCGGGTAAAATATGTTGTCGCTTGCCCTCCCTTACTGGGAATTATAAGAGTGAAAGTGCCACCGTCGTCGTAGTTAAAGCATGAGGAACAAACATCTCAAAAAATATGTCCCCTCCTCCCAGAAAATGTCCCAGCGTACTTTGATTGAATTATATGCCTGAAAATAAACTTGGGTGTATTTATGTAGTTAATTAGAGAAAGGGCAAACACATTTACGGTTAAAAAACGTTTTTACAGCGCTTTGAAGAGATAAATTCGGTATTGGTTGTATGATACCTACGTTTTCTTGTAGACCAATTTTATACCCTACGTTTAAAATACGATTTTTATTCATATATGGAAACCCTAGAGTTCATCTTCGACGTTGATAATATGTATATAAATAAACGTTCTTTTAGCGATAATTTGATAAACGTATACAGGGTGAATTTTTTTTCGCTTCCACTATAGGGATCTCGTAATCCGTAAGGGATACAAAGTCGGTTAAATGGGAAAAGTTCTGCATAATTTTATGCTGATTATTTATCCTATTCATAATTCCTTGTAGCTCTACAAATAGTAAAGTTATGGCAAAAAACGGAAATGTCTATTTAGAAAATGCGCTTTCAAAAATATCAAAAAATACTTTTAACAAACTCGAAGTGATTTTTTCTCAGCTTTCTGATGGTACTACAATACATTTTTAAAGCTTGTGGGTTTCGAGTATATCGCATCAACTTTCTTATTTCTTATCGACACCATGTTAGATGTCACTCGATAGTAGGGAATGCAACCCGCAGCAAAATCTGAATCCCGGTATTTGCGGGATTGTTAGATGTTAATCCCGCGGGATCCCGGTATTTGCGGGATCTCGCAAAACTTTAAATAAATTGGCAAATAAGCAATTCTGTGCGGTTAACATCTGTATTAAAATAAATCGCTAATTATTACAATATTTAACAAAAAAGTACCTTCGGCCTGACTTAGAACTCAAAAAAACCTTACCTGTAAAGCACAAAAAGTCTTCTAAAGTGCCTCAAAAATCATAGTACATTTTTAACGAAAAAAGTTTAACAATTATTTAAAAAATAATTTGCCGTTGTCAGTTTCATTAACAAAGTAAACAGAGTCGTCCCCTTAGTCGACAAATTCCTCAGTCTCAAAAGAATTATCTTGCAGTCCCAAAAACGTCTAACTGACCCTCATCGTGAAAGACCCCTTATATTTGTGAACATTTTAATAGTAAGGGGTTAAGGATTTCCGCTACTTCATAATTCGATAGTTTGAGTTGACGAACTGCCAACCTATAGATGAAAAGTTACCAAAAGCAATGTTACAATGGAAGTATTTGTGATACTGTTTTTGCCGAAAACAGTTGTACAAAAAACCCATTGTAACACCGAAATAGAAAAACAATATTATCAAAATCGGTTCATCTTCACCTTCAATTTACATTGAGCAGTAATTTGTAAGTGCACACTTCATTGAGTAATTTCACTTAGTTTTTAGTTTTCCCGAAGGTGAGAATCCCACCAAGACATTTCGAGGGTGAGGTTTTGAAAGGGAACATGGGAGCGGTGGAAGTGCGAATATATCTGAAATGAATATGACGAGGGCGAATTTACGTTGTGAGGCATAATGTATGTAAAAGTTTGATTTTCCTTTTTCCCAAGTGCCTATGTATCAAATTTCGTTAAAATTAATAATAATAATAATAATAATGGTTTTATTTAGTTAACCCGTCAACTAAAACAAAAAAACAAAAAATTAAAAAATTAACACAATTATAGTATAAAAAGTAAAGGGCAACTAAATTGGGCGATGTTCAGATACAGACGAGGATACGCCTGATCTGCTCTTCCACACTACCCACTCATAACTATATTTAACATATTAATAATGTTGTGCAATGGACTAACAGACAAAAATTTAAAAAAAGAATTAATTTGTGATAACTACTAACTATATGATGTATAATACATTGGGTTCATGGTAATATGGAATAACACAGTAAAAAGATGTTATTGCCGCTGCCGGTCAAGTACGATTTTGCGGACGTATTTTTTAAATTGAGATGTGCTAAGTTTTTTACAAGTGTCAGGAAGCGAGTTGTATAGGTTAGCCACTTGGTACGTAAATGATCTTTCAAACAGAGCCGTTTTGTGATAAGGGGGTGTGATTAAATGAATCAATCTGGGATTAGTACTGAAGCTAATCTTTTCATATAGATACAAAGGAACTTTTGCATTAATTATTTTGTGGTATAATACTGCAGCATGAACAAATCTCCGATTATCCATATTCAGCCAGTTTAATTCATTAAACTTATGGGAGATGTGTTCATGCTTTCTAATACCATAAATGAGTCGCACGCATGAATTTTGCATTTTCTGAATCTTGGTTCTATCGGAAACCTCCAAACAAGGTCCATAGACACTATCACAATAATTATATTGTGACAGTACTAACGCCTCACAAAGTATAATTTTTGTGGCCCGATTAAGGAGGTGGCGATTATTAAAAATTAATTTTAAACTGAGATAAGCCTTTTTGGTCATTTCCGATGTTTGTGTTTTAAACCTTAAGGCATTGTCGAGTACTTCTCCAAGATATTTCAAATCGTCCTTTACTGGAAGTATAGAATCCTTTACTTTTATACGTATAAGGGATTTATACTCATCTCTCACGATATTCCTGCCAAATAGAATTAATGATGATTTGGTCGCATTAATGCTCAAACCATGCGCAAATAAAAAAGTTAGCACTGCGCATGCGCAAAACCAAATTTTGAAATTGGCGTTTGATTTTCCTTTATCCCAAGTGCCTATGTATCAAATTTCATTCAAATGCTTTTATAAGTAAAAAATTTTGCAATTCGGTTTATAAATGGTCGAGATGCGAAAAGGGCACTGTGAATTTTGAATCGATTCGATTCAACTTTTGGCATTGGGTATTATATGGCTAAAGCTATGCCCATATTGAATTTCATGCAATTCAGTTCATAACTAACGGAGATGTAAAAGCGATCGAACATTTCTAAACAAAGTTATCGCTCACACGGACAGATAGATGGACAGACAGACAAAGGAACAGACGGACAGACCAGCATGCAGACGACAGATAGCAATGCAAAATTATAAACGATCTCTAGGATCGTTAATAAACGGCAAAAGTGTAAAATTAAGGAACATGTAAAGAACTAGTAGCGTCGCAAAACGAGCGGACGGACGGACGGACGGACAGCCGGACGGACGGACGGACGGACAAAGTGGCCACAATAGCGCATTTTTTTTTATTTTTGTGGAAATGCGCTAAAAACAAAACGTAAAAGTCTCACAAGAAGTGTAATGCATGGAACTGAAAACGATAGTAATTTCCTGGCAGATAAGTTAACAACTAATGTATCCGCAGATAGTTACTATACGTTTAAATACGAACTTCTAGACATATTTCGTCGGTGCGTAGATGTTCCCAGAGATCACTCTTCCTGTTACGCGTCCATGACGGTAATGAATTCTTTTTAAACGGTGTTGCCCACTGCCCCCGGTAATAAATTAAAAAACATCTCCAAGAAAACGTAATCCAGAAGTGTTGGCGGAACCGAACTACTGACTATCCAAAACAGTCCATAAGGAAAGCGTATTTTGACATGAAATCTGATTTGACAGGGACTAGCAAGAGGAAGGGAGGAGTCGCAACGGCCTAATTTGGAAATATGGTTTGTGGGTATTTAAAGACATAAGAAGAATGTCAGTATCTATTAGAAGTTTTAGTTTGGAAAAATGTATTTAATGGCCAATCAAAGTAGCTTTAATGTTTGTTTAATTCGATTTACATTAACTGCCATTAAAACTTAATGGTAATGGTAACTAAAGGTCATAAAGATAAAGGATAGGATGGGTTAAACAGTACAATTTGAAATTACAAAAAGTAAAACAAATACAACAAAAAACTAAAAAAATAAAATATCGAACGCGTTACTATTGTGATTTCTTAGTGTTTTCTTTTACTTCAGCGATCACAGCAGTTCCAGTGCCAAAATTTTAAAACATTTCTGGTTACAAAGAGAAAATGTTACCATTTGCGTTTGTTTACTAATGTAAAAGCATAAATTGTTAAGGGTACACCATTGATTCAATGACTTCATACAGATATCGCCTTCATTTCAATTTCACCAAAAAATATTATTTTCCATTAAATTGTGGTACCGACGAAGCCTTCGTTCCGAAGAGAAAATTGTACAGGGTGTCCCATTTTCGGCACTTTTCTAGGGCATCTTCGTAATTGTTAGTGCTATCAAAAAAGTCATGTGCTCTTTTTGGGTGAAACCTGAAATGGAAAAATTGAAATGTGGAAATATTCGCTCGCTTAAAGGATACGAGGGAAAATCCTATATTTTCTTAGTTAAAAGAGATACAGAAAAATGTTTCATGCAAGTTTCTTTATGATTTTTGAATAATTTTCCGTTTTTAAAATAAGTATACGGGGCCAGGTAAAAAGTTATCGGACCTAACTTCATTTTTTTGTAATGGAACACCATGTATAGTATATTCGCTGTAGCTTTGTCGGTATGTCGTTAGCGCTTAATTTTTTAAGACACGTTCTCGCCTTTTTCTAACTGATGTATATATATCATTGGGGATTTTTGAACGCCCCGTGCAATTCACAAGTAAACAAGGCTATTAACCATTGGAGATGAGATTTGAACCATACAGTGGGAATTTCTAATTACAAATCGGCAAAGCTACAGCGAATATACTATATATTTTAATCTAAAAATAGCATATTAATTGTTTTTTGAACAATGGTGGGATGATATTAAAAAAAGATTCAAGTGATTCAAAACAGGTTCCAAAAGATTTAAATAATGTAAAAAAGGTTCAAAGGGTTACACAAATCTAATAGATTTTTAATTTTTTTGAAACCATTTTTGAATCAAGAATGTATAAAAGAACCACGAATAGGTACAACGAAAAACGAAAAAAAAACGGTTCACTTTTTATACCTACATAGATTCATTATTGAGCAACGTCGTACAATGTGCTAGTACACGGCTTATTATCGCTTACTTATCGCTTCAACATCGATGCTAAGACTGAAAACTAAACACAAATTAATTTACTTATATAGCAAATAATAAACCGTTTAGAAAATGCTACAAGGTATATCATATTTCACAGAAAAAATGATATACGCTTTCATTCCTTATTGCCGTTGATTGATGGTGCGTGGATATTGTTCTAGAAAATTCGCTACAATAATGTTTGAAATGAGCTTGTGGAGGTGAAAGCCGGATGTGTAAACTTCACCATGCGGACGTTTTATATCGTATCAGCATCTCAAGTAACGATGGGTTACTCTATATGTTGAATTTCAATTATTTTTAACAATAAACGTGGTTATAATTTGAGATTAGGTTATTCGAATTTTATTTACCTGTTTAAAAGATTAGGTTAAACCATCGGGAATTCATTGCGTGAAATGTTTTGTTATTGTGTTCTCCGCTTGTTGGGATACGTCGTGTTATTGCTGAAGGAGATAATTACATTTCAAGATAAGCGCGTGTTATTGCGGAAGTCAAGTATTTACTTTCGAAAATGCAAATTCAAGTAGAGGAGAGGCGGAAATTGAGAGAGGAAAAAATGTTGTAAATAGTAAAGGACGATGTTAATCGTGGCTTTTTTGGTGGTGGATGTTAATCGTTGCTTTTTGGTACCGCTTATTGTCTTGGTGATTGGCAGTTTTTGCCGTATTTGAGCGTATTATTGCAAGACAATCAGTTGTAAAGTGAAAGAAGAATATCACTTGAGTGCACTAAGAGATTTTTATTAAACCGTTTAAAGTGAATGTTTATATCGAATTAAAGGAGTGAAGTTTACAAAGGAGTTTGTCCCAGTGTTGTGTTTATCAAGCCGTTATCGATTATGTGAAACCATTTCTTTAAGGTCTTCAAGTATCGGCGACGGGGAGTTTTTCCACCATCAAAAAACATCTGAAATTACAACTAACCCAGTATAGTCTAAATCGAACATTAAGTGCAATCAAGGAAGTGAGGTTCCTAAGTATATTCATTTGGTGTTTGTGCGTTAGTTATAAAAAGCGTAATTTATGACCGGATGTTTAGCCTAAGGTAATTAAAACTTATGTCGAATAAATTTGTTTCATCTGTCAGTGTTCTATGTTGTGTTTAATCGAGCCCAAATTACGACCTAGATAAGAGTTCTCATGCCAAATTGTTCAGGTGGTACCCAGGGTTATGCTAAGTGTTTAAATAAACATGTGTAATATAATTTTTTGGAAGCGTTGAGTTCATCAAGGCTGCTGAGTTCTCAAATGTAATATAATTAAAGTTCCATCGAGATTTGCGTTCTGTAAATTTTAACAAGAGATGGTTACCATACCATACATAAAAAATAAATAAAGTTCAGTAAATTACTTTCTTTTATAAATTGCTGATGTTAAATTGATATTTTAATAGATTTGAATGAGTAGGTTAAGTTGCTCTTTAACCGTGAGGGTAGATGAAGTGAAACAGATGATTATGCATTCTAATCACATCTCTAATTTTTATTTCAAATGGAATGAGAAGCACGACTTAAAATGACGTTCAAAACATATGGCAATTCTGTTTCTATGGAAACGACCGCGATGGCAGAACCTAAGCTTGCTATGTTTGACGTCTAAATTAATTCAGAATTGCCAGAAGCTATATATGGCTTCTGCTATAAAATAAAGCTTTGTATTATTTATACACAACGATAAAGGGAAACTAACCATCTCGTAAAAGTTAATTCACTCAATGGTTAAAATATCCCTTTATCGTCTTATATAATAAATAACTATTAACGTTATTTCAAGATAAAACGCCAAGTACTTGCAATCTTTTACACCCCTTATACAGATTCATATCTCAAAATGCATAAATAGACATTCGAAGGTAAAGGTTACGTTAGCAAAATTGTGTAACAAAGGACGACATCTCATTTACATAACCTACAAATATCCACCATGCATAAACTACGTCAGCTACTGCCCGTTGCATGGCCATTTTCCATATCTCTGCTTGGAAATAAAATACGAAAATCCACATACTTAGGTAATTGGACTATTTTTTAGTTTTAACCAACACGGAAAAGTAATCTCGAACTCAAAGTAGTTATAAAATGGAAAGGAAAACAAAATTCGTTGCGTATATTTATGTTAAATACGAGCAGAAATGCCGGCAATCTGTTTCCCCCTACATATTGGATAAATTTTATATTGAAAAATTACGCTTTTAAACTGTATCCGAAGCGGAACTGAACGAACGAAATCAAAAAATCATACGTCAACGTCAGCTTTTGGATGATGATAAATTGATTATGTTGATGGAAAACGTCTTAAACAGTTTGTATCACGTCCCAACGATCGTCAGGGTAGTAGTATACGTGCTGATTGCGATAAAAACTTTTGCAACTCCATGTTAGGACAGTCAAAACTATCTCCACTAAGCTGGAATACTGACTTTGTAACAAATTCGTGGAGATGTAGGTGAATTAAAAGAAAAGGTTACGACGCTGTGTTTTTATGAGGCATAATTAAATTCAAATTAGGTACTCGGATTCCCCAGGCAAATCGTGATCGTGTCATCGCGTTTGTTTACAACGCTAGATAGGCATTCAAGAGTCAAGACCCATCCTATTGTTTTGTCGTTGTTCTTAAATCATGTGGCCCATAATGGATCAACAGATGAAAAGTGCGAATTGAGGTTAACCACGGCGACAAGGGCCCTTTTGTGTAATCCACTTGTGTGATTAATTCCCTTGAATTCGAAAGAGGCAAAAGCGTCGGGTGAATCGTCCAAAACAAAAACGAGAGAATCTGTTTGTCATACGCATCGATGAGTTCTCTCGAACTCGAATATCTCCATAAGAGAAGGGAATTATTTCCTCTTTCGATACATTGCGTCATTTGGAAACAGTGCAGCGAATCAGAAATTAGTTCACCTTTCTTACAACACGACCTTCGGGCCGCGAGCATCGAATTTATTGATAGTGATCGATAACTTTAGCCTTCAATGTATTTCTGGTAGCTTACCGACTTAATTATAATCAAAATATGTTTGCTTGTAATGCTTCTTAACGAGTTATGTAACTAAATTGTGTCTAGCTCTCTAGTACCTACCTCTCGTGTATAAGTTCGTTTTGCATAACTAAATTCGCGAAGTAATTCATTAATAAAGATGGTTATGGTGATTAACTGAATATGTTAGTATCTTTATCCCGCATACTGTTAGAATGGAACGAAAACGAAGCTGTTCAGACGCATTTACAGTAAAACAGCGATTTTCGTCGTTCCAATTGATTGAATGATGTAAATCTACATTTAAAAAATGAGTGTACTACAAGTGCTTTGCCAATAAACAAAATTCAGTCGATTATACTATAATTGCCCGTAAGCGATAAACTCATTTAATGTACTCTACCAAAATGAACGGAAATGGTCCTGTCAAAAAGGCAACCGACACTTTAAAATTACTGGAAACTGAACTTTTACTGAATTTTGGAGAATCCCGGAACGTTCCCCAAAATTCGTCCTCTAATTTGAGAAGGGTTTTGCATCGTTGTCGTGGCTAGGGGCTTTAGCGCTGTACTCACATTTGCAGCATTCCCTATCATACTGCACGGTGCCTTTTGGATGAAATGGAAAGTACCATTCACAACATATTGGTCCATTTCCTTCCATGTTTATGTTCACAGCGACAGAATGTATCCACCATGAAGTGGATTGGGAGGAGAGGTCCTATTTCGTGACCAGTCGGAAATCCCCAGCTGGAGTTCTTTATCTGGAGTCAGATGAAGATTTCTGTATACGAGACACAGGTGACTGCAGAGAAAGAACTAGTGGCTAGACTCGTGATTGCAGCAGAAGATATAACAGCGAGTGTGTCTATCAACATTAAAAAACACCGCCGAGCCGAGCCAATTGAAAAAAATGTTCAGGACAAGTGTTGTAGTAGATAGTTAGGGAATTTTATAATTGTTTTATTTCAAAAATCGATGGGTTGGTTATAAAGAAATCTTGTTTTGAAATTTTTGATCGATTCGATATTTAAAAAATAAAAAATAATTGCAAATACAAATGAAAGATAAATAAAAGATAGCTTTGAAAATTTTTGTTTTTTTCAATAGTCCTTAAAATAAGGGGCTATTACAATTTTTCAAAAAACAAAAGAACGCAAATAACTTCGAAAAAATAAAATAAGATTTACAAATCAAAAATGGAAACTAAGAAAGGAGTTGTGTTTTAATGAGTTCTAACTTCGGGTATAAAGACTTAGTATGAACATCCTGTAAATAAAAATGTTGTGTTTCTTGCCTTAAACTTGCATGTTTCTAGTTTAAACTAGACGAAAATGGGGCAAAACGATGGAAACCATCAGTGTAACTTGTAAGATACTTTTCCAAAAACATCGACTTAGCGACTTGCAGAAATTGAAAATTACATAGGTACCTATTATACACCAAATTTGGTCGAAATCCATTTAGTTGTGTACCAAATTGTTTTATTGATAAACTTGTTCCTAGATTTTAGTCAAAAGCGGTTTGGAAATTAAATTTTAGGCTTAAGATCATATAATATATGATATATTTTACATTTGATATATTATGACAAATGTAAAATATATTCATTCAAAAGTGCGGTCAGAATAATGAAAATTGACGTTTTTATTGCACTTTAACAACCTTGACTATGCGCAATTTCAACAAAAAGCTTTTCAGACATCCTCGAATTGATTTACGGGTTCCTGAGTGTTCAAAACACGTATTTCCATTAAAGAATGTGGAGGGGGATTTTCAGACCTAATGCAAGATTTTGTAAGTACCTACTATGTATGTCGGGTAGTAAAAAATGCACCTTCAATTTTAAAAAATGTTTGAAGGGAACTGTTGTGCACTCATCTATTTAACATGAAGTTCAATATCCATGTAAATATAAATTAACTAAAACGTTGCCCCAAGTATTTAGTACCTACCTACAAAACTCACAAAATCAACAACAACACAATAAACAAAATCGCACACACTGTCACTACTTCAGATATAAATCTGTATAATACGGAAACGAACCATGTTAGCTCCTATGATAAATGAACAACATATTGTTCAATGTAACATTTCTAATGCAATTTTGTTATTAAATACATTTTTAGCGCATTTTTGAAAAAAATACGCTATTATATTCGTCATTGCTGGCAGGCCGGCTGTCCGCGTTAGATCTCCACAACTACAATAGCTAGAGACTTCAAATTTTCACTAAAAGCTTTCTGCTATAGTGTAGATGTGCAGGCACTAGTCTATTTTGAGTTAGATTACTTGTAAGATCGATAATTGAAGAAAATAATTTCGATATGGGTTTCGGAGGTGCTATAATTTTACCGTTAGATAGCGCTACCAGTATAAAAACTTATTATTTACTTTGTGATTTGTTTTACAAAATGAAGACGTATACCGTCAATTGAAATTAAATAAAATTAATTATTTAACGCAGCCAAAATTACTCGTGAGATCGATAATTTTAAACTTCGCTAATAAAATACTGACCTGCATTACCAAAAATGCGCTTTAATCATGCATATGCTGATTTACAACTTGTTTTAATTATATCGAGCGCGCGAAAACAAATATGACGTATGAAACTATCATATGGGACTGAAATAAAGAATCGTCTCAGGGTCGTTTTCTGCAAAAGATGTCTTTGGCTCTTATCCTTTTTTGGAAACTTTCACAAACGCTGCTAAATCTGTTCCACTCTTAATCGCAGTATTGTTTGAATTTTTGAATTAATGCGCCAAAGAGTTGAAGATTTAAATACTTTTCGACATTTCCTTATAATATATACCAGCATTATTGATGCAATTAAGAGATTGTTCGTAAGATGCTTCCTATTCATACACGCCAACAACTTTCATATTCTCTATAATAGGATTTTGTATTTGGATTTTGCAGGTAACAGCTTTTCTTCTGCTTCTGCAGCAAGTCATTTATTTACAAAGGGAGTGATTTTTAAAAGCAAACGTCTAGTCACACTGCCCACTAGATTAGAAATGTATTCGAGTACAACGCTCGTCCGCCCGTCTGTGTGCATGATAACTCACGAACGGTTTCGAATTTTCCAATTCTGTTTTCAGTAATAGATAGACAATTGTCAAGGGACTAACTATTTAAATTTTCGTCATTTGGACTTTTTATCCGCCCACCTTAGTTTGTCGCTCGTTGTCTATATTGGCTTATTTTTAAATTGTATTGTAGGTATAATAAAAATACTATAAGAAAGGCGTGTATAATTGGTTTTTAAAGACTTGATTCCTAATATATTATTTGTCAATTATCAGTAGTTTTAATCGATACAAGCAATATCAGTGAGTCACCGCATTTCAGTCACAACTCAAATCACCGTGATTTAGCAAATCAAGAATTTCATTTTTTACTGGTCAACAGAGTATGTGGATCATCTTCAGTTGGGCACACGAACAAGGAAATGTTAATATCTAGCTAAAGGTTAACAAAAGCACCACGATCTCACGTATCTATTATTATTATAAACAATAACAACAACCATAAGGTTAATTTTATTTTTGGTAACAAATTCAAAAAAACAAAATCATAAATTTGGAAATCCGTTGATATCCAAAGAATAGAACTATTAGATATATATTATACTGTTGTGTAAATTTAGGTATTTAAGACAATAGATAATTTTTGTTTAAATAGTTGCATTATAATTTGTTTATTTTCTTGTGAAATTACGTTAAGGAAAGATAAGGGGCATTTGTTCAGAATTGTATTAGGTGTTTGTAAAAGTTTATCTAATTTTAATATTAGCCAGTCGTTACGATAAGAGTTTCGCTTGTTGCTCAGAATTAATTTTGTAAACAGATGTTGACGCAGGTGTTGCGCTTTAGATAAGAATTGTTCGAATTTTAATAAAAGAATAAGGAAGTGGAAAGCGTGGTGTATTACAGTCCCAGTCGCAAAATTTTTAATTGATCTTCGCCAAATGTCATATCATTTGAATATTTCAAATGGCTAAGCGAATTATAGCTCTGGATAACCGAAACTACAAAATTTTGACAAGTACATGGCGACGATAATTGGGCACTACTTTGCTCTTCAATTTTTTTATCTATAAAAAGAGTAAAAGAGGGGTCTTAGATGATACACCCTGTATATGGTAAACTTGTTCAACTTTTAACGAATCATTTTCCGTAAAATTAACGAAAACGTGTTCCAACACTTTAAATTTAAAGTTGGGCTAAATTTATCTTCATTCTTATGTCTTGCATGTACACTCCCTTAAAAAAATTCACTGGCATGTGTGATTGGATCTTCATTTAATTTTCCAGCCAGAACTTAATATTGATTTTCTTCCCTTATTTCAATAGAAAATGAAATTATTGCATAGTCTTTAAATTATTATAATACAACTTTCACCTAAAATTCATTGTTTCTCTTACGCTTACTTAAAATTACGCTTCGAGAAGTTCTTCTCTAACGGAACAGTTTGCGGTACGTATTTTCCTTTCTGGATGTACCTCGTATGTTCAAAAACCACCACATTAAGTTCTGTCCCCAATTAATTGATTGGGTAATTCGTTTTTAAATCAAAACCCTATATACGTGGAAAGACTCTCCTCATCCTTGATTCACAACTTATCCCTTGGTCCAATAATGAATTTTATTGGCAGGTCAAGTTCAATTTTGTAACAATAAATGAAAGGAATGTCATAAGTAAAAGTACCCATTCAATGGCGTTTACTTCTCAATACATTGCTTTTTACTCCCAGTGTAATATACTGAAAACAAATACTCATAAGAAAGATAGGAACCAATAATCCAAATCTGTAGAGTCTTCCTTAACGCAGTACTCCGTTTCCCTTACCAAATCCCATTTCAACGCCCAAAGGCGAAATGTGTGCAAATCCAATAGTGATGTTTTAAATATACATGGAGAGAGCTGAAGGAAAATTGTGTCTCCGTGTATTAAATTACACTTCGAAAGCGAATATTCAGGTTTCGTGACAGCTTTAACTTCTATTTCTTGACAACGGGCGTCCATCAAAAGTGAAACATCCCCCTATTTATCTAAATTAAATGCAAACGCACATAAAGATTATATTTTAAACCTATCAAAATCAAGCACCTTCTCTGAAATCGGTGTTCAGTAACTGAAATTTGATACACTAATTAAATGCTACCAACACACACGTATCCAGTGCCTTTGTTAGGAACATATGTTTCCCATTGCTTCCCAATTAGATTTTTAAACGCTTCCACTTTGTAACCGAGTAAGATCTACTACACCGATTTCAACGGTTGAATCGTTACGTAAATAATCAGGCGCAGATAAATAATCAAAACACTTCCGCATGCAAAAAGTATAACACCCATTAATTTCGTACATAACAAATGAAATGTTCACAAAAATTGATGTGGTTATTTGATAATCATAATGATATAATAACATTCACTAAGCTTCCGTTTTATTCACTGGCCAATTACCTTTTCAGATATTATGTTCATTAAACGGAAGATGAGTCAAAATTTCCTCCACGGATTTGCTCTTTACATATGTAATTTACATACAATATGGAACGGTTGAATTGAAATTGCAAATTATAAAATGTTGATTTAATTAGGGGTTTATATAAAATCGACTATTGCGTAATATTACTTGCGGCATTTTTATATACCACCTTTAATAGGATGTAGGTTGATTACACTTAATTAATTCTCGAATCAGTACCGCATTTTACATAAAGCAAAAGCCATAGGTATTTTAATCTACCTGATGAGTTGCTTGTATTGTTTGACGTAGCTATAATTTTCTGTTGGTACTTCTTTACATTGTTCTTTGTATTTTTACGTACGTGTTCAAATAGGAAATAATAAAAATGTGTAAATTTTTTTTGGATCCACATTCTCCAATTATTACAAATTTTCATTGCTAAGGAGTCATTACTCCGCTTTATTTATGGGAAATAATCCCTAATCGTCAAGCTATGGACCAACGAAGATAATGGTAAAAATGATAATGGCAAAAGTGACGTTATATACCATGGTATGCGCTAATTTCCGCATCAATAAATAGATATTTTTGCTTTACAGTGTTGTATTTTCAGGTTGGTTAATTTAGTTTCATCTCGGGTTGTGGAAATGGTTCGAAATCGTCGTCATGATTCCGGTAGTAACCCAATTAATACTCCACAAAATCATTGCGCTGATATTTTCACACTTAGTATACTTTAATGGCCGGATGAGGAATTTGAAAACGGGGGGTTGATCCTGATTTGTGTAACATCTCGTTGTTTCATTGAATGTACTGTTGGTTTGGGTCACTGACTGAATGCGCTTTTAGTGCGTTAGGAGTAGTTGGTACCATTGGGATTGAGAAATATCACTTTTGGTTTTGTCGTTGAAGTGGCAGGTTTTTATCTTGCGAAAGATGTTGATTTCTGCAGTTTAAAATTCCAGAATCATCAAACTACAAATTGTCTAAATTATTTACCTAGGCGTATTTACGTAAATGCGGGTTGGTTGTATCTTTTAGAGGTAAAGTTATTTTCATAGGATTCCTTATTTCGATAACATGTTCCTTTTTTAGGTTATGCCATGTTTTAATTTAATTACCTATATCGCAATCCGAAACCCATTTATTATAGGGTACGTAAGATTCAATTAAGTGGATTTTAGTCTGATATTGGTATTCTTGAATGAAATGTTGTGTACGTTACGACTATTGCAGTGGTTGTGTTAAAGAAGTACCGCGTTCTTGTTGAAATGTCATGACTACGCAAATGTAGGTTACTTCTGGGTTTTAGTTAAGTATACTTTTTTTTAATTTGTCTTTTTTATTGCTTAAAATACTGCACATGCGCACATCTTATCTTTGCTTTTAACCGAAGCATCTGCGATTAAAAGTTCACTCCGATCGCATCTTCAATTCACCTCTCAAGCTGCTCTCAAATTCTTCGTGTTTTCTTCAAGTTCCTCTCAATTAATTAATGTTTTCATCACCCCGAAGGTTCTCCTGAAGTTCTTCTCAAGTTCTCCTCAAACTCCTTCCTCGTTAATTTCTTTAAGCGGACTTTAACCGCATATTTTCCCTCAACCTCCCTAAAATTCTTCAATTTGCATAAAGTCTTTCTAAAGTTATTTCAAGTTCATCTACACTTTCTTTTTAAGTTCACCCCCTTAAATTTGTCTTTAAATGGCCCTCAAGTTCCCCGAAAATTCATTGGTCCCCCCATGTACATCCAAAGTTCTTCTCTAATTATTCTCCCCTCGAGGTTTCCTCAGCGATCCCTTAATTTCCTCATCAACCTCCCAAGCTTCACAGCTTCCCTCATGTTCCTATCAAATTCTGCTCAGGCTCCTCGCAAGTTGAGACTTTCGAAGTTAATTTGTCACTAAAATAGTGCACAGGTGTTTTGTGGGTGACTTAGTGACCGTTTGCCATTTGACACAGCAATATTTTCTTTGGTAAATTGCATTTGTTCATTCAAATATTAGCAGTTCCCTTGTCAGAATCCTTCAAACACAAAAATAATTCCACTTAAAAATCAAAGTTTATATTTCCTGGGTACTAATCTTTCATGTAGCAGTACTTTACTTAAAAGTCCTTCCGTGTTTTCATTTTTAAAGGTTGTTATTATCATTTGTTGCTGTGTTCCTTGACTTTTATTTGAAAATCTATCCTTCTGAGAGCATTTATTAAAACCAGAGCCATTGCCTTCATTTTAAAGTAGCCATGAAAGATCTAGTTATACATAAAAACGTAGCCCAGAAGAGGTTTTAACAAATTTATTTGTAGAAAGTTTCCCCTTTAAATTAGCTAGATAATAATATTCATAAATTGAGCTCACAACTTCTCCCCAGTTGTAAAAGCAAAAAAATTTGTTCGTCTGCTACTGCCGAAATGTTGCTTTCTATTCAAAGAATTTGCTCATCAGAAGTAGATCCTCTTAGCGTTTTAAATTGAAAAATTTAATACAAGCGAGCGAAGGTAGCATAGGTACTAGAAACTCAACAGAAAATCATAAACCTTTAATTAAAACACGAAGTGGGCGTAGTATTAAATTCCAAACAAACTTTAATGTGGTTTTAAAAACTTAATTTACACGATTATTACCCTGTTGCTTGTTATATCATATAAGCTTGTTAAGATCCAGTTTATCGAAAACGGAAGCAATGAAAACGCGCCCTGATTTGGCGAACCACGAAAATGTATCGCGTTTTTTATTTCAATGTCATCTACAATTCCCGAATACCGGAAGAGATAATGCATGTGTAATTCTACAACAAAACAAACTCATTAAAATTCACATTTGCATTTTTCTCCATCAACAGCTTGTTAGCATTTTTTTTAAAACAATGTAACTAAACAAATGAGAGTCCCACCCTTCCATAATTTTGCGGTACTGTTCGTCCGTCCGTCCGTCTGCGAAAACGAATTGACCGATTACGATGCAATTTTGCAGGTGGATTCTTATCATATTTAGTACATCGTAGTGAATTGGCAATGTAGGCCAAAAAATAAGGAAGGTCCTTTTGACATGTCCATTAGTTATAAACCGAATTGCATGAAATTCAAAATGGGTATAACTTTAGCCATATAATGTGCAATGCCAAGCTGTAGGCATACCCACTAACGAAAAGGACAAAAGTGGTGGTTGTAGCACGCGAACAGAATAGGTCGACGATTGGGGTATGTTTGAGAGCTTTAGTTAGATGTATCTAACAAATGGCACTTTGTATTGCATGTTGCAATTTTACGTGAAAGGTTTTTTATGCCCACATACCAATATCTACACTTTATTGTTTCATTTTAATAAATGGAAGATGCACAAAGTGCTTTGAAAGTTCATTACTTTGGCCAGCGAGTTTTCAATTGCGTTCAAAGAGAAAGAATAAAGCTCTTTTAAGTATATTTTAAAAATCTGATTACATATACGATAGTAAATATTCTTTTTACGAAAGCAGTATTATCCGTAAAATGAAAATTGGTTGCTCTGTCACTTTAGGTAGGTTATAATATTCTTTTTGTGTAAAACTATGTTTTTGAATATTACCATCTCGATTATTCTCAATTTAAGTATGATAATAAAAGCCCTTCTACATTCCTTCTTAATTATAGTACTCGTTCATATACGAAAACAGTAATAGAGGGTAGGTTTCTCGGCGACAGCTAGGCTCGCTTGGAAGGCGTGGGTTGTGTCGGTTTCGGTTTTTAGTCACGGCAACAGACATTAATAAGAATAGTAGCTTGCGGTTGGTGGAAACGCGCAGAAACTAGGGAACATTTAATCGAAATTTTTTAAGTGAGTTTAGTTTTATCTGCTCAAGTGTTCATAAAAAGTTGTTATCGGACAAGAATTAATTAGTTTTTCGACGAACAATGTCATGTGCGAGATAAGCGATGCAGGTGTTTTATCTGTTCTGGCGGCGTAGATGGAATTTCTAGTGTAGTCGGAGCGTTGATTTTATTAGAGGAGGTGGTTTTTATTCAAATAGGATGAATGAAGAGTAAAGGGGTTATTTTGAAAGAGGGCGTGATATCGCTAATCCAGCCAGCTATGCAATTTTAAAAATAAAAAACGTAATCATTTTCATATTGGTTAAATAATGCGTGACACATAGAATTTCGAGTTTAAAAAGTTACTGTTATCAAGAAATGTCTTCGAGTCAGTTGTGGTATTTTAATAAGTTGTTTTGTTTCTGAGAAGAATTTGTGAGATTCATGTTAAAGTGTGTGTTTCGCCGAACATCGCATATTTCTTGTCCTGGGCAGTTTATTTGATTATTATTATTACAGAACTGTGAGCAATTTTTGAGATCTCTAAATTTGTCTTTAATAAATCGACCGTTTGCAAACGGAGTGTGTTCTATCCAAAAGGAATTGCTAGCTTTAAATTTTGTTCTCACAGGATTTTCCCGCATTTCATTTTTTTTATTATGTTTGTGCTAGAATAAATTCTTGTAATTTTTCATTGTGTGTCAATTTTGATTCCATTTTGAAATCTAATTTTATTTTTCTACGTCAGATTTATGTTATTTCCGATTTTATTCAAAATTTGAGTAGTAATTTCATCGACTCTCAATATAAGAGTTCAAAATCCATGTTTTCCTTGTTGTGTCGGAACCCAGTCGTACCCTAAGGTCAGTTCGAGGGTAATTAACAAGAGCTTGTTCTTGTCCAAATTACCATCGTAATTAGGAGCTGTACTGTTTTCTCTAATCAGTTAGATAACGGCCATCCTCGATTTCACCTACCACATGGACGTTTGCGGATTAGTTAAGAAATGGGATAATAGGAATTAACCAAGGCATATAACCAGCAACGGGATAGATTTATTTTCTTCTGTTTTGTCTAATTTTTCTGCATTATTTTCTAATTTAATACCACATGTGTAAGGTAGTAAGAAAGAGGAAAAATATAATCTTTCTAATGAATCATCTCATGCCCTATGTTGCCATTAAAAAAAATCAAGATGGTGGTCGCATTCAACAATCATGTGGCAAAAAAATGTTGTAGGCTCAAAATATGTGAACTAATTTCAATTGGAAGCTTTGTAATTTTCATGTCTAAACCTAAAACGGTTTGAGCGCGAAAGCTTTGGTTCCATCTTTAATAGCGACCCTATATACTCAAGGAAAATTGAGGTGGTTTATGTATTGAACAAATTAGGTACTATGGACCATCACGGGGTATTCTATAATATTGTCAGTAAAACCGCGACTAGCTCATCGAGATTTATGAAAGTTCATCGACAATGGAAGTACGAAAATGTCCATTGATATCTTTCAAACATATGTCGGGGTTTTTCCATTTCCCATAAAGAAAGAAGCTACATATACCAATAAACGCTAACTGTGCCCTAGGGGAATTTTCCATTCAGACAGAATCTTTGCAGAATTTTGCTGTAACCCAAAAAAATCGTAAAATATGACGGTGATGTGTAAAATTTAAATTAGGAAATTAACTTTTCTATTGTAGGTACGTGTATTTTAGTAAGACTTCACTGGGGGAAGATTCTTTTTTTATTTATTTGGATAATTTATTGTTGTCAGAATAGTTTTAGTTAAAGAACCTACCCCTGTTTAATACAATAAATAAAGAACACTTACTCATTGTCACTATTTGAGCGATAGATTTTCAATACAACATTTCGTTTTTCAGCGAAAATTGTGCTAACCAGCAATCGAACAATTTTTTGAAGTACAGTCGGTTTTATTTTGTATTTGCCACCTCGGCATCTTTATTAGTGATAATGTTAACCTTTTTTTCGAATAATTACCGTCAAACTTTACATGTGGAATACCAATATGAGTATAAATTAAATTTTACCTTGCATTAGTATTGCTTATGTTTATTAATGTGGCATTAAAATTGACTTTAAAAGTTCACTATGGTAGGTAAATGATTTTTATGCTAATGGCGATTTGCTAATATAGAAAAAGTGATGATCCAAGAACAAGTTGCTTAAACCCTTTCATTTTGTAGAGCTCGAGATGCCTATATCAAAAACTAGTAGTTTCCAACCCCTTTTAAATGAAGGATCCAAACGCAAGTGATGCAAATGAATCCCCTAAAAGCACGCATTGTATTTCCGTTAAAATTTTCCCTTACAAATGAAAATTGTGATTGAATAAATTTTACATATAATTTTATTAAAATGTGAATCATCGAGCGCTATTTACATAATTGTTTGTACGTACGGCCATAAATTTCGCATCGCTGGATTAGAGGGGCGTAATAAAATACTATTACCGCTGTATATTCAGTTAATTAATTTCTCGAAACATCCCATCATATTAAGGTAAATCTTCGAACGGTAAATTGCGCAGTAGTCAATTGATGACTATGAATATTTGAACCCATTAATAACGACGAACGACATCGGGATTAACAATACGATCGCAATATGGACGCCATATTAAATTTTACGTTGCGGTATTCCAATTCAAGAATTATTAACTAATTAACAACCATCATATATTAAAGCGAAACATCATGCCCGCTTCTCAAATCCCATATTGGATTTATGCACGTTTCATATTGTTCACGTTTTCATGCCAGTAATAGGAATTTAATTATTCAACCATCACCATTACTAGAAGCCCTTTTTCATCTGTCTCGTTTGGTAAAATTTGTATAAACAATAAGCGTTTGAAATGTAAAGAGCAGAAATTGTATAAACTGTACAAGGTTAATGCAAAACATGAAGGTCGATGTATATTAATTAAACAGTGCATGGTAGGTACCTCCACTAATAATTAGCATAAAATTAGATTTCCTACAACCAAACACTTTAAAATTCGTTATGCTGCTAATTCAGGTAATATCGTGGCGATTAAGATAATCCAATCGAAGTTGCTGACTAATCTAATGGTTATTGAAGTTAAAAATATTGTTAATTATGAAAGTAAATCGATTTTTAAAGGCCATGGCGATATGTCTACCTGATGTCTGAATTATTACGAAATCTACGGTTAGGAAACTGCGAACATTATCTCTACGTGCATTTCTCTGCAATCTCTTTCCTGATTCATTTTTATCAGTAACCAAAAAGTGTAACATGCAATGCAAATGAAATGCAGGCACAATAGCAATAGTGTTTGCTTCAAACTGACCTGATTTTGTAGTGTAGCTACAACGAATAATGACCGTCTGCAGGTCTAAATTGGCACCATTGTCACATGAGCAACAATCAAACTTTTGATTTTTTGGTATAAGACAAACCAATTTAGCAGTTACGCGAAGGTTATGTAAGTGTACTTATAGATGATAAGATAGAAAGATAGTGGTAATATGTTAGAAGTTGTCAAGATATCACAACTGGATTTACCTATGTGTTTCGGGCACTTTGCAATGACAAAGATTTTTGTAAATTTTGTATGGGGAAAACTTAACAAGTTATGACTGTTTAATCTGTAAGTAGCACATGCATCTAGAACTAAGTACTATATCTACAAAGTTATATTTAATATTCATAGGATTTGGCTTTCGAATTATTAAAGTAAGTAATTAAAAAAATCATTTTGAACAATATCAAAATGTCTTATTGTGGAAAACTGATTCTCT
>NW_022170511.1:29646548-29734824 GCF_008802855.1 Photinus pyralis
AGTAAATTCGCCCCCGGAATGTTCGCCCCAAGTAAATTCGCCCCCAACAAATTCGCCCCCGGAATATTCGCCCCCAACAAATTCTCCTCCGAATAATTCGCGCTTAGAAGATTCGCCCCCGTAGGATTAGCCTCATAACATTTATTAACCCTCGGAAGTAATAGGTTGGTTTGGTAACATATTCCAATCCCGTAGATACCTCATTAAACTTTTTTTATCGTTATCCCTTTCAAAATTACGTAGTTCTTCACTTTGTTATTGTATCATAGTCTAATGGAAATAATGTATTTTTACCAAGAAAATATTTGGTTGGCCTACAGGAGCAAGGTACAAACTTAAAAACAGTGCGGTAATGGAGCTCATTATCAAACCGCAAACAATTGACAACGGTTCGCAAACAATTGACAACGGTTCGCAGAAAAAAATTTATTCCGTTTCATCCCTCGCTATTTCATCTTGATCTTGCGATCCATAATCTAATTACACAATGACAATTTTAAACAAGATACAGTTATTTAGAAATAGCTATTTGTGTATTAAGAGCGCAAAATGATATATTGTCGATTGAAAGAGACAGTTGACGCGCGACGAAGGAGCGCGGCAATCTCTTGAAATCGACAATCAATTTGCGCTCGAATTACACACAAGATTTTTTCTACAATCGATCAGTTCACATATTTCCAGAAATTTAAATTTCTCACTCAAATCATTTTAATCTTATTCCCAAATGAAAGATGTCATTTACTCGTTGTCATTGGATACTCTGAGCAATGCATATTTGATTTATAGTTAATAATTGGGAGAGCGAGCGTTTTTTTCTATTTTGCGCTTATAAGCGACAAAGTGACATTCCTCGAAAAAGATGACGTTTGCGTTGTCAGATACGAGCGTAAATGCCTACTTTGGATATCGATTATAGAAAAAGGTATTTAAATGTTTGTAAAATAGCACACAGGAATGATATAAATACGAAAATGTAACACGATTTTGGCTTTGGTAACACCTCAAATTAAAATAAATAAAAGAAGAAATAAATTTTATTATATAAAATATTATAAAGTATTACTTATAGTTGCTACAAATGCTATTTACCACATCAAAATGCACATCACTGCTGTGGTCCAGATAGACTGAACCACGAATATTATTATTGCATCGCGCCGGATCTGGAGAAATGATATGCCACGTCAAAACGTTTCCAAACTTTGACCATACATATATCTTTATGCCCAAAAGATTCGCGGTGGCCATTATTTCCTCGCTAGCCGCCCATGTTCCTTCAGAAGCCATCTCCGGTCTTGGGTTGTCAGCTCCTTCCGCAGACTGTGAATACTCTTCACAGATGATCCTACGGAACACTGCATGTTGTGATTGGTCACCTGTGATGGTAAAACAAATTGATCTAAAAAAGCAGTTCCCGTCCCCAACTATGCTATAAGTTTTACGTGGTGGGTTCCTTCTCGCAAAGGGAACTCCTAATGTGTTCGGAACAGTAGCCGATTTCCTAAAGAATTTTAGGGGGCCCAAATTTTTGCATAAGAGCCGCTGCTCTTTCACCGATAAGGGTACGTACATTAACTCTTCTTCCATTGTTTGTACAGATTTTAACATTAAATCATTGCTGTCAGGTTCTTTAACTTGCATCGTTTCTGATTGGCATTCATTATCACCGAGATTATCACCACCTTCTTCATCTACATCTGAGTTGTCATCGCTTGAATGAGATGATTCTTTTGTAGGAACTAAACTTCCCGAGACACATGCCCCAACTGCCGCTAGATATACCAAATGTTCGTGGTTACCTTTGTAGAATTGGTACCTTTGGACTTTGTTACAATTCGACTGTCCAGGTTTTCGTATAACTTCATTCTGCAGCGCAATTTTCCTCCAACCTCCAAAGCTTTTCTGTCAAAAACTGCGTCTGATTCTGCTTCCATTAGCTTTTGTATAAATAAATAAAAGGACAGGTGTTTCCTCATGCAAATTTGCTTAAATTTTAGATGCCACCCCTCCACGGAATTTATTGTCCTGGGTAAGTTTTTTTCTACGCGGTCATAGCAATTCCATGTTGAAGGAGGAAATTTTGGGGGTATCACCTTTCTTCCGACTGTCTTCCCTTTCACGTAATTTTTTTCTAAATGAGCGCACAATGGAAGAAGTCTGGAGTCAATTGCATCGACCAAGTCATCGAAAACTTTCTGAAATAATAATAAAATAATAATAATAATAATAATAATCCACCAGGAGCTTGCATTAAAGCACAAACTCGTACCCACACGAACACAATATTACAAATATACACCAACAAACATCCTCGAAAACGACGAATTCAAATTATACTGGGATAGGACATTACACACAGACAAGACAATACCACATTAACAGACCAGACATTACACTTATTCACAAAAGAACTAACAAGACACATCTAATAGACATAGCAATACCAAACGACGCGAACCTTCTAGATAAGGAGCAAGAGAAAATTGAAAAATACACTCCACTTGCAATTGAAGTAAAAGAGGTATGGAAGATGGATCCAGTGACAATAGTACCAATGATGATATCCGTTACCGGACTAACAGCGAAAACTTTTACACGCTACTTGCACACGTTAGAACTTCCGGAATACCTGCACACCAACATGCAAAAGGCCATACTATTGAAAACGGCTAACATCGTTAGAAGGTTCCTTAACCAATGACAAGTCACATCGCTGCATGAAGACTTGGTCAAGAACCGTCTCATGTACCACAACCGCTATTAGTGTGAAAATAAACCAATTAATAATAATTTTTGCAGTGACATCATGAGGTGCATCTGACATATACCTATGTAAACAATTTTACTGCTTACCTGTATATCGGACTCGGGGACAAAAGATAGTGCAACAAGGCTGTGGAAGCCGCTTCTAAGGTCTTTTTCTTCTATCTTGTTGTAGGCTTCTTTGAGATGTGGAATTTTCTGTACTCTTCTCCATAAAATTTGAGAAAAATGGAAAAGGCATCCGGCCAGCTTAGCCTGCGGAAAGCATGCCTTAACTGCGTTGATGGCAGCCGCTTCAAAGTCGCTGGCAACGTATTCAGGACAGAGTTCTTTACCAGTTCTTTGTTTCACTTCGTCTTTTACAGCCTCGAAAAGGACTTTATACGACTGTTCATCTTTACTGCTCATTAGGCTGTATACGCACGGGAGGAATTTGTTAAAAAAGTCACAATGAATGGTGTAAAGTTGATAAGCGATATTTGGAACTGTAGAAAATGTTCCATCAATGATATAAAACTTCGCGTTTACCAGTTGACGTAAGCCATCGTTGGAACAAAATATCAATTGACGGTTTTTGTCTTGAGCGCCAGAATCAAAAATTAACCATCTTCCACCATTAAACGATGAAAATTGGACAGGTAGTTCATCCGGAACTGCATAAATGTCTTTGGGCTGTTTATCATACCCTTGGGATTGGGCATTTCTAATGGTTCTCTTCAAAGATTCCTTATGTGGCAACTTTGAAATTACTTCAAGGTCTGGGTTATGTTCAACCATCTTTTTTAAGTAAATTTCGGAAGGCATTGTTTGAGGATGCTGTTTAGCTGCCATTTTCATGTTTGCCGTTATCACTTTAGAATGTGCTGAACCCCAATCGGAACCATGGCTATGATTGGGTATTGGACCTCTAGCAATTGCCTCTTCATTTGGCGTAAGCCAAAGTCTGGCCTGACAAGTGCTACCTAGAATCTTCGTACCTGCTCGAAAGCGACATCTCCACGCTGATGTTCCATCTTTCAGTTGTTTTCCGAAAACATACATAAAACCATCATGCACTAAGCATTTCTTGCCTCTTTCAGTTGTTGTGAAATTCGGCATGGTATTCGTTGAGAAGGTGTACAGAATCTGCTTTAAGAATGCTGCTGTCGTGTTTTTATTCTCACTTATAGATTCGTACGAGTTCCAAAGATGTGAAGTACAAAGAGTGGTTATTGTCTGAAGACGAGACATACAAACATTCCTCTCTCAGTTACATTTGAACGTAGGCGTCCTTCGAGACAGGATTACACATTGTCTTTGAAATTTTTAAGCAACCGATGCATTTTCCCGATTAAATAAATATTTGCAAAAATGACAATATTTGGAACTCAATACGGCGAGACTGGCAACTCGAAATTGTTCATATTCAATCGTCTTTCACCTGTAAAAGGCTGATTCAACGGTTCAACGTCAACCGTATGTTTACAATACATTTTACAACAAATTGCGTTTACAAAGGAGTCGAATTACTCATTTATGGATGTATTGAAATGTTTTTTTCATCAATGTATAAACAAAGGGTGATTCTTTCTTTAGACTTACATTTGAAAATTGGTCCAGATTTGATGTAGGTACCTAAATTAGTGTTGAAAAACACCAACTTAGGTGAAGTTTGCTGAAGTATCAAATCATAATTAAAATAATCTAAAAAAATCTAACTCGAAACTCCCATTTCTTTAAAATATTAAAAAAAGTTGGCTGATATATATATTAGTTAAGTAGGAATTAGTCTGCTACGGTACTCTTGTACTCGTTTCAAATTCATCCCGTCGGATCAAACTTAAATTTGAGAATTTTGATTTTCAATCAAATAAACTCTTCGTCTATTAGGATTGTAATATTTAAAATCTTAGAAAATCGTGCACAACATTCGGTTTTTTAAGTAAATCTAACTACCTAATTAAAAAATAATGCAAAACTTACCAGCACCACGTGAAACCGATCTTCTTCAATACTCAAAACTATTTTTTTTCCCACAGGTTTATACCAAACTCCGAAAGTTAAAAAAAACACCGTAGAATATAATCGTTACCTAACCAAAAATCAAAGTTCGTATTCGCGCCAAAATATAACAAGTAGGAACATAAAAAGTTTCAAAACACATACATCACCAATGACCAAACGAGCCATCAAACGTTCTGTTAGGAAGAAATTAAGAAGCTAACAACTCAGTCAATCAAAAATGTCATTTAAATTAGATTATAATATATTACCTTCTTTTGTAATACAAGAATTAAAGTGGATTTTCCATATGTCATGTCTGAAATAATAGAAGTCATTAAGTCATTTTGAATACAGGATTTATTTTCTTTGGATGTCAAATCCTTTGCAAATCACCCTTACTTGATTCAACCTTATCTTAATAGCCTATTCATATTTTAGTTAACAGGATTAATAAATCTTATGGGGCGAATCCTACAGAAGCGGAATCGCCGGGGGCGAATCTTCCAGAAGCGAATTTGTCCGGGGCGAACTTGCCGGGGGCGAATTTTCCGGGGCGAATCTTACGGAGGCGAATAGTCCTGGGGCGAATTTACGTGGGGGCGAATTTTCTTGGGGGCGAATTTTCTTGGGGGCGAATTTTCTTGGGGGCGAATTTTCCGGGGCGAATCTTACGGAGGCGAATAGTCCGGGGGCGAATTTACTTGGGGGCGAGTTTTCGTGGGGGCGAATATTCCGGGGGCGAATTTTCAGGGGCGAATTTACCGGGGCGAATTTTCGGGGGCGAATCATCCTACGATCGTTGTAGTAGATAGTTAGGGAATTTTATAATTGTTTTATTTCAAAAATCGATGGGTTGGTTATAAAGAAATCTTGTTTTGAAATTTTTGATCGATTCGATATTTAAAAAATAAAAAATAATTGCAAATACAAATGAAAGATAAATAAAAGATAGCTTTGAAAATTTTTGTTTTTTTCAATAGTCCTTAAAATAAGGGGCTATTACAATTTTTCAAAAAACAAAAGAACGCAAATAACTTCGAAAAAATAAAATAAGATTTACAAATCAAAAATGGAAACTAAGAAAGGAGTTGTGTTTTAATGAGTTCTAACTTCGGGTATAAAGACTTAGTATGAACATCCTGTAAATAAAAATGTTGTGTTTCTTGCCTTAAACTTGCATGTTTCTAGTTTAAACTAGACGAAAATGGGGCAAAACGATGGAAACCATCAGTGTAACTTGTAAGATACTTTTCCAAAAACATCGACTTAGCGACTTGCAGAAATTGAAAATTACATAGGTACCTATTATACACCAAATTTGGTCGAAATCCATTTAGTTGTGTACCAAATTGTTTTATTGATAAACTTGTTCCTAGATTTTAGTCAAAAGCGGTTTGGAAATTAAATTTTAGGCTTAAGATCATATAATATATGATATATTTTACATTTGATATATTATGACAAATGTAAAATATATTCATTCAAAAGTGCGGTCAGAATAATGAAAATTGACGTTTTTATTGCACTTTAACAACCTTGACTATGCGCAATTTCAACAAAAAGCTTTTCAGACATCCTCGAATTGATTTACGGGTTCCTGAGTGTTCAAAACACGTATTTCCATTAAAGAATGTGGAGGGGGATTTTCAGACCTAATGCAAGATTTTGTAAGTACCTACTATGTATGTCGGGTAGTAAAAAATGCACCTTCAATTTTAAAAAATGTTTGAAGGGAACTGTTGTGCACTCATCTATTTAACATGAAGTTCAATATCCATGTAAATATAAATTAACTAAAACGTTGCCCCAAGTATTTAGTACCTACCTACAAAACTCACAAAATCAACAACAACACAATAAACAAAATCGCACACACTGTCACTACTTCAGATATAAATCTGTATAATACGGAAACGAACCATGTTAGCTCCTATGATAAATGAACAACATATTGTTCAATGTAACATTTCTAATGCAATTTTGTTATTAAATACATTTTTAGCGCATTTTTGAAAAAAATACGCTATTATATTCGTCATTGCTGGCAGGCCGGCTGTCCGCGTTAGATCTCCACAACTACAATAGCTAGAGACTTCAAATTTTCACTAAAAGCTTCCTGCTA
Organism: Photinus pyralis; assembly: GCF_008802855.1. Classification (NCBI taxonomy): domain Eukaryota; kingdom Metazoa; phylum Arthropoda; class Insecta; order Coleoptera; family Lampyridae; genus Photinus; species Photinus pyralis. Next base: position 29,653,420 of record NW_022170511.1, read on the forward strand.
TAGTGTAGATGTGCAGGCACTAGTCTATTTTGAGTTAGATTACTTGTAAGATCGATAATTGAAGAAAATAATTTCGATATGGGTTTCGGAGGTGCTATAATTTTACCGTTAGAGAGCGCTACCAGTATAAAAACTTATTATTTACTTTGTGATTTGTTTTACAAAATGAAGACGTATACCGTCAATTGAAATTAAATAAAATTAATTATTTAACGCAGCCAAAATTACTCGTGAGATCGATAATTTTAAACTTCGCTAATAAAATACTGACCTGCATTACCAAAAATGCGCTTTAATCATGCATATGCTGATTTACAACTTGTTTTAATTATATCGAGCGCGCGAAAACAAATATGACGTATGAAACTATCATATGGGACTGAAATAAAGAATCGTCTCAGGGTCGTTTTCTGCAAAAGATGTCTTTGGCTCTTATCCTTTTTTGGAAACTTTCACAAACGCTGCTAAATCTGTTCCACTCTTAATCGCAGTATTGTTTGAATTTTTGAATTAATGCGCCAAAGAGTTGAAGATTTAAATACTTTTCGACATTTCCTTATAATATATACCAGCATTATTGATGCAATTAAGAGATTGTTCGTAAGATGCTTCCTATTCATACACGCCAACAACTTTCATATTCTCTATAATAGGATTTTGTATTTGGATTTTGCAGGTAACAGCTTTTCTTCTGCTTCTGCAGCAAGTCATTTATTTACAAAGGGAGTGATTTTTAAAAGCAAACGTCTAGTCACACTGCCCACTAGATTAGAAATGTATTCGAGTACAACGCTCGTCCGCCCGTCTGTGTGCATGATAACTCACGAACGGTTTCGAATTTTCCAATTCTGTTTTCAGTAATAGATAGACAATTGTCAAGGGACTAACTATTTAAATTTTCGTCATTTGGACTTTTTATCCGCCCACCTTAGTTTGTCGCTCGTTGTCTATATTGGCTTATTTTTAAATTGTATTGTAGGTATAATAAAAATACTATAAGAAAGGCGTGTATAATTGGTTTTTAAAGACTTGATTCCTAATATATTATTTGTCAATTATCAGTAGTTTTAATCGATACAAGCAATATCAGTGAGTCACCGCATTTCAGTCACAACTCAAATCACCGTGATTTAGCAAATCAAGAATTTCATTTTTTACTGGTCAACAGAGTATGTGGATCATCTTCAGTTGGGCACACGAACAAGGAAATGTTAATATCTAGCTAAAGGTTAACAAAAGCACCACGATCTCACGTATCTATTATTATTATAAACAATAACAACAACCATAAGGTTAATTTTATTTTTGGTAACAAATTCAAAAAAACAAAATCATAAATTTGGAAATCCGTTGATATCCAAAGAATAGAACTATTAGATATATATTATACTGTTGTGTAAATTTAGGTATTTAAGACAATAGATAATTTTTGTTTAAATAGTTGCATTATAATTTGTTTATTTTCTTGTGAAATTACGTTAAGGAAAGATAAGGGGCATTTGTTCAGAATTGTATTAGGTGTTTGTAAAAGTTTATCTAATTTTAATATTAGCCAGTCGTTACGATAAGAGTTTCGCTTGTTGCTCAGAATTAATTTTGTAAACAGATGTTGACGCAGGTGTTGCGCTTTAGATAAGAATTGTTCGAATTTTAATAAAAGAATAAGGAAGTGGAAAGCGTGGTGTATTACAGTCCCAGTCGCAAAATTTTTAATTGATCTTCGCCAAATGTCATATCATTTGAATATTTCAAATGGCTAAGCGAATTATAGCTCTGGATAACCGAAACTACAAAATTTTGACAAGTACATGGCGACGATAATTGGGCACTACTTTGCTCTTCAATTTTTTTATCTATAAAAAGAGTAAAAGAGGGGTCTTAGATGATACACCCTGTATATGGTAAACTTGTTCAACTTTTAACGAATCATTTTCCGTAAAATTAACGAAAACGTGTTCCAACACTTTAAATTTAAAGTTGGGCTAAATTTATCTTCATTCTTATGTCTTGCATGTACACTCCCTTAAAAAAATTCACTGGCATGTGTGATTGGATCTTCATTTAATTTTCCAGCCAGAACTTAATATTGATTTTCTTCCCTTATTTCAATAGAAAATGAAATTATTGCATAGTCTTTAAATTATTATAATACAACTTTCACCTAAAATTCATTGTTTCTCTTACGCTTACTTAAAATTACGCTTCGAGAAGTTCTTCTCTAACGGAACAGTTTGCGGTACGTATTTTCCTTTCTGGATGTACCTCGTATGTTCAAAAACCACCACATTAAGTTCTGTCCCCAATTAATTGATTGGGTAATTCGTTTTTAAATCAAAACCCTATATACGTGGAAAGACTCTCCTCATCCTTGATTCACAACTTATCCCTTGGTCCAATAATGAATTTTATTGGCAGGTCAAGTTCAATTTTGTAACAATAAATGAAAGGAATGTCATAAGTAAAAGTACCCATTCAATGGCGTTTACTTCTCAATACATTGCTTTTTACTCCCAGTGTAATATACTGAAAACAAATACTCATAAGAAAGATAGGAACCAATAATCCAAATCTGTAGAGTCTTCCTTAACGCAGTACTCCGTTTCCCTTACCAAATCCCATTTCAACGCCCAAAGGCGAAATGTGTGCAAATCCAATAGTGATGTTTTAAATATACATGGAGAGAGCTGAAGGAAAATTGTGTCTCCGTGTATTAAATTACACTTCGAAAGCGAATATTCAGGTTTCGTGACAGCTTTAACTTCTATTTCTTGACAACGGGCGTCCATCAAAAGTGAAACATCCCCCTATTTATCTAAATTAAATGCAAACGCACATAAAGATTATATTTTAAACCTATCAAAATCAAGCACCTTCTCTGAAATCGGTGTTCAGTAACTGAAATTTGATACACTAATTAAATGCTACCAACACACACGTATCCAGTGCCTTTGTTAGGAACATATGTTTCCCATTGCTTCCCAATTAGATTTTTAAACGCTTCCACTTTGTAACCGAGTAAGATCTACTACACCGATTTCAACGGTTGAATCGTTACGTAAATAATCAGGCGCAGATAAATAATCAAAACACTTCCGCATGCAAAAAGTATAACACCCATTAATTTCGTACATAACAAATGAAATGTTCACAAAAATTGATGTGGTTATTTGATAATCATAATGATATAATAACATTCACTAAGCTTCCGTTTTATTCACTGGCCAATTACCTTTTCAGATATTATGTTCATTAAACGGAAGATGAGTCAAAATTTCCTCCACGGATTTGCTCTTTACATATGTAATTTACATACAATATGGAACGGTTGAATTGAAATTGCAAATTATAAAATGTTGATTTAATTAGGGGTTTATATAAAATCGACTATTGCGTAATATTACTTGCGGCATTTTTATATACCACCTTTAATAGGATGTAGGTTGATTACACTTAATTAATTCTCGAATCAGTACCGCATTTTACATAAAGCAAAAGCCATAGGTATTTTAATCTACCTGATGAGTTGCTTGTATTGTTTGACGTAGCTATAATTTTCTGTTGGTACTTCTTTACATTGTTCTTTGTATTTTTACGTACGTGTTCAAATAGGAAATAATAAAAATGTGTAAATTTTTTTTGGATCCACATTCTCCAATTATTACAAATTTTCATTGCTAAGGAGTCATTACTCCGCTTTATTTATGGGAAATAATCCCTAATCGTCAAGCTATGGACCAACGAAGATAATGGTAAAAATGATAATGGCAAAAGTGACGTTATATACCATGGTATGCGCTAATTTCCGCATCAATAAATAGATATTTTTGCTTTACAGTGTTGTATTTTCAGGTTGGTTAATTTAGTTTCATCTCGGGTTGTGGAAATGGTTCGAAATCGTCGTCATGATTCCGGTAGTAACCCAATTAATACTCCACAAAATCATTGCGCTGATATTTTCACACTTAGTATACTTTAATGGCCGGATGAGGAATTTGAAAACGGGGGGTTGATCCTGATTTGTGTAACATCTCGTTGTTTCATTGAATGTACTGTTGGTTTGGGTCACTGACTGAATGCGCTTTTAGTGCGTTAGGAGTAGTTGGTACCATTGGGATTGAGAAATATCACTTTTGGTTTTGTCGTTGAAGTGGCAGGTTTTTATCTTGCGAAAGATGTTGATTTCTGCAGTTTAAAATTCCAGAATCATCAAACTACAAATTGTCTAAATTATTTACCTAGGCGTATTTACGTAAATGCGGGTTGGTTGTATCTTTTAGAGGTAAAGTTATTTTCATAGGATTCCTTATTTCGATAACATGTTCCTTTTTTAGGTTATGCCATGTTTTAATTTAATTACCTATATCGCAATCCGAAACCCATTTATTATAGGGTACGTAAGATTCAATTAAGTGGATTTTAGTCTGATATTGGTATTCTTGAATGAAATGTTGTGTACGTTACGACTATTGCAGTGGTTGTGTTAAAGAAGTACCGCGTTCTTGTTGAAATGTCATGACTACGCAAATGTAGGTTACTTCTGGGTTTTAGTTAAGTATACTTTTTTTTAATTTGTCTTTTTTATTGCTTAAAATACTGCACATGCGCACATCTTATCTTTGCTTTTAACCGAAGCATCTGCGATTAAAAGTTCACTCCGATCGCATCTTCAATTCACCTCTCAAGCTGCTCTCAAATTCTTCGTGTTTTCTTCAAGTTCCTCTCAATTAATTAATGTTTTCATCACCCCGAAGGTTCTCCTGAAGTTCTTCTCAAGTTCTCCTCAAACTCCTTCCTCGTTAATTTCTTTAAGCGGACTTTAACCGCATATTTTCCCTCAACCTCCCTAAAATTCTTCAATTTGCATAAAGTCTTTCTAAAGTTATTTCAAGTTCATCTACACTTTCTTTTTAAGTTCACCCCCTTAAATTTGTCTTTAAATGGCCCTCAAGTTCCCCGAAAATTCATTGGTCCCCCCATGTACATCCAAAGTTCTTCTCTAATTATTCTCCCCTCGAGGTTTCCTCAGCGATCCCTTAATTTCCTCATCAACCTCCCAAGCTTCACAGCTTCCCTCATGTTCCTATCAAATTCTGCTCAGGCTCCTCGCAAGTTGAGACTTTCGAAGTTAATTTGTCACTAAAATAGTGCACAGGTGTTTTGTGGGTGACTTAGTGACCGTTTGCCATTTGACACAGCAATATTTTCTTTGGTAAATTGCATTTGTTCATTCAAATATTAGCAGTTCCCTTGTCAGAATCCTTCAAACACAAAAATAATTCCACTTAAAAATCAAAGTTTATATTTCCTGGGAACTAATCTTTCATGTAGCAGTACTTTACTTAAAAGTCCTTCCGTGTTTTCATTTTTAAAGGTTGTTATTATCATTTGTTGCTGTGTTCCTTGACTTTTATTTGAAAATCTATCCTTCTGAGAGCATTTATTAAAACCAGAGCCATTGCCTTCATTTTAAAGTAGCCATGAAAGATCTAGTTATACATAAAAACGTAGCCCAGAAGAGGTTTTAACAAATTTATTTGTAGAAAGTTTCCCCTTTAAATTAGCTAGATAATAATATTCATAAATTGAGCTCACAACTTCTCCCCAGTTGTAAAAGCAAAAAAATTTGTTCGTCTGCTACTGCCGAAATGTTGCTTTCTATTCAAAGAATTTGCTCATCAGAAGTAGATCCTCTTAGCGTTTTAAATTGAAAAATTTAATACAAGCGAGCGAAGGTAGCATAGGTACTAGAAACTCAACAGAAAATCATAAACCTTTAATTAAAACACGAAGTGGGCGTAGTATTAAATTCCAAACAAACTTTAATGTGGTTTTAAAAACTTAATTTACACGATTATTACCCTGTTGCTTGTTATATCATATAAGCTTGTTAAGATCCAGTTTATCGAAAACGGAAGCAATGAAAACGCGCCCTGATTTGGCGAACCACGAAAATGTATCGCGTTTTTTATTTCAATGTCATCTACAATTCCCGAATACCGGAAGAGATAATGCATGTGTAATTCTACAACAAAACAAACTCATTAAAATTCACATTTGCATTTTTCTCCATCAACAGCTTGTTAGCATTTTTTTTAAAACAATGTAACTAAACAAATGAGAGTCCCACCCTTCCATAATTTTGCGGTACTGTTCGTCCGTCCGTCCGTCTGCGAAAACGAATTGACCGATTACGATGCAATTTTGCAGGTGGATTCTTATCATATTTAGTACATCGTAGTGAATTGGCAATGTAGGCCAAAAAATAAGGAAGGTCCTTTTGACATGTCCATTAGTTATAAACCGAATTGCATGAAATTCAAAATGGGTATAACTTTAGCCATATAATGTGCAATGCCAAGCTGTAGGCATACCCACTAACGAAAAGGACAAAAGTGGTGGTTGTAGCACGCGAACAGAATAGGTCGACGATTGGGGTATGTTTGAGAGCTTTAGTTAGATGTATCTAACAAATGGCACTTTGTATTGCATGTTGCAATTTTACGTGAAAGGTTTTTTATGCCCACATACCAATATCTACACTTTATTGTTTCATTTTAATAAATGGAAGATGCACAAAGTGCTTTGAAAGTTCATTACTTTGGCCAGCGAGTTTTCAATTGCGTTCAAAGAGAAAGAATAAAGCTCTTTTAAGTATATTTTAAAAATCTGATTACATATACGATAGTAAATATTCTTTTTACGAAAGCAGTATTATCCGTAAAATGAAAATTGGTTGCTCTGTCACTTTAGGTAGGTTATAATATTCTTTTTGTGTAAAACTATGTTTTTGAATATTACCATCTCGATTATTCTCAATTTAAGTATGATAATAAAAGCCCTTCTACATTCCTTCTTAATTATAGTACTCGTTCATATACGAAAACAGTAATAGAGGGTAGGTTTCTCGGCGACAGCTAGGCTCGCTTGGAAGGCGTGGGTTGTGTCGGTTTCGGTTTTTAGTCACGGCAACAGACATTAATAAGAATAGTAGCTTGCGGTTGGTGGAAACGCGCAGAAACTAGGGAACATTTAATCGAAATTTTTTAAGTGAGTTTAGTTTTATCTGCTCAAGTGTTCATAAAAAGTTGTTATCGGACAAGAATTAATTAGTTTTTCGACGAACAATGTCATGTGCGAGATAAGCGATGCAGGTGTTTTATCTGTTCTGGCGGCGTAGATGGAATTTCTAGTGTAGTCGGAGCGTTGATTTTATTAGAGGAGGTGGTTTTTATTCAAATAGGATGAATGAAGAGTAAAGGGGTTATTTTGAAAGAGGGCGTGATATCGCTAATCCAGCCAGCTATGCAATTTTAAAAATAAAAAACGTAATCATTTTCATATTGGTTAAATAATGCGTGACACATAGAATTTCGAGTTTAAAAAGTTACTGTTATCAAGAAATGTCTTCGAGTCAGTTGTGGTATTTTAATAAGTTGTTTTGTTTCTGAGAAGAATTTGTGAGATTCATGTTAAAGTGTGTGTTTCGCCGAACATCGCATATTTCTTGTCCTGGGCAGTTTATTTGATTATTATTATTACAGAACTGTGAGCAATTTTTGAGATCTCTAAATTTGTCTTTAATAAATCGACCGTTTGCAAACGGAGTGTGTTCTATCCAAAAGGAATTGCTAGCTTTAAATTTTGTTCTCACAGGATTTTCCCGCATTTCATTTTTTTTATTATGTTTGTGCTAGAATAAATTCTTGTAATTTTTCATTGTGTGTCAATTTTGATTCCATTTTGAAATCTAATTTTATTTTTCTACGTCAGATTTATGTTATTTCCGATTTTATTCAAAATTTGAGTAGTAATTTCATCGACTCTCAATATAAGAGTTCAAAATCCATGTTTTCCTTGTTGTGTCGGAACCCAGTCGTACCCTAAGGTCAGTTCGAGGGTAATTAACAAGAGCTTGTTCTTGTCCAAATTACCATCGTAATTAGGAGCTGTACTGTTTTCTCTAATCAGTTAGATAACGGCCATCCTCGATTTCACCTACCACATGGACGTTTGCGGATTAGTTAAGAAATGGGATAATAGGAATTAACCAAGGCATATAACCAGCAACGGGATAGATTTATTTTCTTCTGTTTTGTCTAATTTTTCTGCATTATTTTCTAATTTAATACCACATGTGTAAGGTAGTAAGAAAGAGGAAAAATATAATCTTTCTAATGAATCATCTCATGCCCTATGTTGCCATTAAAAAAAATCAAGATGGTGGTCGCATTCAACAATCATGTGGCAAAAAAATGTTGTAGGCTCAAAATATGTGAACTAATTTCAATTGGAAGCTTTGTAATTTTCATGTCTAAACCTAAAACGGTTTGAGCGCGAAAGCTTTGGTTCCATCTTTAATAGCGACCCTATATACTCAAGGAAAATTGAGGTGGTTTATGTATTGAACAAATTAGGTACTATGGACCATCACGGGGTATTCTATAATATTGTCAGTAAAACCGCGACTAGCTCATCGAGATTTATGAAAGTTCATCGACAATGGAAGTACGAAAATGTCCATTGATATCTTTCAAACATATGTCGGGGTTTTTCCATTTCCCATAAAGAAAGAAGCTACATATACCAATAAACGCTAACTGTGCCCTAGGGGAATTTTCCATTCAGACAGAATCTTTGCAGAATTTTGCTGTAACCCAAAAAAATCGTAAAATATGACGGTGATGTGTAAAATTTAAATTAGGAAATTAACTTTTCTATTGTAGGTACGTGTATTTTAGTAAGACTTCACTGGGGGAAGATTCTTTTTTTATTTATTTGGATAATTTATTGTTGTCAGAATAGTTTTAGTTAAAGAACCTACCCCTGTTTAATACAATAAATAAAGAACACTTACTCATTGTCACTATTTGAGCGATAGATTTTCAATACAACATTTCGTTTTTCAGCGAAAATTGTGCTAACCAGCAATCGAACAATTTTTTGAAGTACAGTCGGTTTTATTTTGTATTTGCCACCTCGGCATCTTTATTAGTGATAATGTTAACCTTTTTTTCGAATAATTACCGTCAAACTTTACATGTGGAATACCAATATGAGTATAAATTAAATTTTACCTTGCATTAGTATTGCTTATGTTTATTAATGTGGCATTAAAATTGACTTTAAAAGTTCACTATGGTAGGTAAATGATTTTTATGCTAATGGCGATTTGCTAATATAGAAAAAGTGATGATCCAAGAACAAGTTGCTTAAACCCTTTCATTTTGTAGAGCTCGAGATGCCTATATCAAAAACTAGTAGTTTCCAACCCCTTTTAAATGAAGGATCCAAACGCAAGTGATGCAAATGAATCCCCTAAAAGCACGCATTGTATTTCCGTTAAAATTTTCCCTTACAAATGAAAATTGTGATTGAATAAATTTTACATATAATTTTATTAAAATGTGAATCATCGAGCGCTATTTACATAATTGTTTGTACGTACGGCCATAAATTTCGCATCGCTGGATTAGAGGGGCGTAATAAAATACTATTACCGCTGTATATTCAGTTAATTAATTTCTCGAAACATCCCATCATATTAAGGTAAATCTTCGAACGGTAAATTGCGCAGTAGTCAATTGATGACTATGAATATTTGAACCCATTAATAACGACGAACGACATCGGGATTAACAATACGATCGCAATATGGACGCCATATTAAATTTTACGTTGCGGTATTCCAATTCAAGAATTATTAACTAATTAACAACCATCATATATTAAAGCGAAACATCATGCCCGCTTCTCAAATCCCATATTGGATTTATGCACGTTTCATATTGTTCACGTTTTCATGCCAGTAATAGGAATTTAATTATTCAACCATCACCATTACTAGAAGCCCTTTTTCATCTGTCTCGTTTGGTAAAATTTGTATAAACAATAAGCGTTTGAAATGTAAAGAGCAGAAATTGTATAAACTGTACAAGGTTAATGCAAAACATGAAGGTCGATGTATATTAATTAAACAGTGCATGGTAGGTACCTCCACTAATAATTAGCATAAAATTAGATTTCCTACAACCAAACACTTTAAAATTCGTTATGCTGCTAATTCAGGTAATATCGTGGCGATTAAGATAATCCAATCGAAGTTGCTGACTAATCTAATGGTTATTGAAGTTAAAAATATTGTTAATTATGAAAGTAAATCGATTTTTAAAGGCCATGGCGATATGTCTACCTGATGTCTGAATTATTACGAAATCTACGGTTAGGAAACTGCGAACATTATCTCTACGTGCATTTCTCTGCAATCTCTTTCCTGATTCATTTTTATCAGTAACCAAAAAGTGTAACATGCAATGCAAATGAAATGCAGGCACAATAGCAATAGTGTTTGCTTCAAACTGACCTGATTTTGTAGTGTAGCTACAACGAATAATGACCGTCTGCAGGTCTAAATTGGCACCATTGTCACATGAGCAACAATCAAACTTTTGATTTTTTGGTATAAGACAAACCAATTTAGCAGTTACGCGAAGGTTATGTAAGTGTACTTATAGATGATAAGATAGAAAGATAGTGGTAATATGTTAGAAGTTGTCAAGATATCACAACTGGATTTACCTATGTGTTTCGGGCACTTTGCAATGACAAAGATTTTTGTAAATTTTGTATGGGGAAAACTTAACAAGTTATGACTGTTTAATCTGTAAGTAGCACATGCATCTAGAACTAAGTACTATATCTACAAAGTTATATTTAATATTCATAGGATTTGGCTTTCGAATTATTAAAGTAAGTAATTAAAAAAATCATTTTGAACAATATCAAAATGTCTTATTGTGGAAAACTGATTCTCTAGTGGATATTGATTCAGTAATGGAGTCCTGAAAAAGTAAAAACCTAGGTGGATGTGGCTACATATCCATAAACTTTGTAGAGATTGAAATGTTTATCAACCACCCAGATTTAAATGGCATTTTAGTTTTTAAATTATTACCATCTACTTATACAAAACCGAACTATTAATTTTGGTAAGGAAATTGTGCCAACGTGCCCTATGACGAGAGTATCTGCAAGGCATCTTCGATCAAATTTGCCATTTTCTGCTTTCGCTATCAAACAACTAGTCTATACCAATTCTGCTACCTATATGAATGATTGCTTATCATTTCGTCCACAGTAAGACTTAAAATAACTTTCTTCTGATCTCTGACAAATTCGTAATTAGCACCTGATAATTCTGTATACAAAATAGCAATTTGGACTCGAGTAATCACAAAATTAACCATTTACAGATAAAAAATGTACCTATTCAGTTCACTCAAATCAGCTGAAAAAAGAATAGCATTTGGGGCCACACAAAGCACGCCACGCAACAAGCGATCGATAGGACAATAATTAAAGAAATCTTAATTACCTTAAAATGGCAATAATCCAAAATTCCCAGGCGTAAATGCGCTTTTTACATCTATTAAAGTAGTTTTTAAGCAATGCAATGTTATAAGAGGCGAATGATTTTAATCACTTTAGTTTAAGCTATAATACCAGTACATAATTTTTATAGGTTTCGGTAAAAAGGGGTAGTTTTCAGAAGAGCGCCCATCAGAACAATATAGATTTTGAAGTGGAGGGTATTAAGTTGAGCTTAATCCCAAATTTTTATGCAAACAGATGCAATTTGAACAAACTTGCTAGGGATTGTACTACTTTTAGCTTCGTTTTCTGGACTATAAACAATTCCTATCCGTCTACTCCCCAATTGATCTCACTTGTCTCCATGACGCTTCCCTTGGAAAAAGGGCAAAATATGTTCGTATTTTTAACGAAATTGAGCATATATAAGAAAAAATCTTTTAGCGTTATTTACAGGATGATTATTCTTAATGGAAGTGAGCATTATGTGGTATTGTTTGCGTTTTGTCCGTCCGTCTGTCTGTCAGGAACCACTTCTTTGAACTACTTTTAGGCTAATTGTCCTAGAGTCCTGGAACTTTTTTGCAATTGGAACTAGGCAGCCTATACCTTGAAGGTGTACTAGACGGCCATCAAATTTTTATGTCTTAACGGAGGGCCCCCCATGAATGATTTCCTGAGATATTGTTTCTGAAAGTAAAACGTGCATAAGTTTTACATGCGACAACCAATTGATCTCAGATTTGGCACACGCATGCCTTTAGTGGTGTCAAGTAAAACTTTTGAAAAAGGGGGGGGGGGGGATGTGAATATACGTTCTATTCTTCATGGTATTTTAATAAAAGGTCCCAACGAAAGGAATTAATTTGTACCAACTATATAGTCCTTCACCTCGACCCCTTATCGTCATCGGTTATAATTCATTACAGCTCAAGAACGGATTGTCGGAGGAGGGTACACAAAGAAAGATTAGGACGTCTGAAAAAAATATATCCATTCGTGATGTCAAAATTTTAAAAACGAATATCTCGAAAACGGTATGTCGAAGGGGAGTACTAACAAAGGCAAAATGAATCGTCTGGACGAGACGGCGGTCCGTGTGGCGCAGTTCAGTTGAACCTGGACCGCGGTACTAAGGATCCCTGGTTCGGGCATACATATTTGTAAATGTACAGTGGGTTGGGTTGGTAGAGCAGCCTTGGTTGAAACCGAATTCACTCAAAAATAAAGGCAAAATAAATAAATAATATCTACTGGTGATGTCAAAACTTTCAGTGCAAATATCTGCAGAACGGAGTGTCGGAGGAGGGAACTCTCAAAGCGCGGAAAGATGGTCTAAAGTTGAGTCTAAAGTCCTAAATGATCTCTTCGTTCCTATTACGCCTTCCTAGAAATTAAAGTTTGTTCCTTATCTTTAACGAAATTGAGAATAATATGAAAAAACTTTTTAGCGTTGTTTAAGGGATGATACGTGAATTTATTATAATTCAGAATAGTTAGGTACATAATTCGTAACTGACCACCTTTAAAAAGGTCTCGCACTTTTCCTTTGCACTTCCTTTGGAAAGACGACCAAGTTTGAAAATTATTATTAATGAAGATTAAAGTTGAGGGTAGAATCCGAAAAAATATTGGGGGGAGTGAACGTAGCCTCCCCCCCCCCCCACTCCGCAGTACGTATTTTGTCACTTGTAACTAGGTCACCTGATACATTTGGTTATGCGCTCAATTGCGCCACTTGAATTAAAGCTAGCGTCATTACGGTTAAGTCGTGACAAATTTTCAAAAAGTGGGGGAGCCAACTTAACGTTTTTAAAAGTTACTTTTTTTAACATCTTTTCATACGAAATTGTACTCTCAGGTATGCGCTAAAATGCGCCGTAAAAAGATATCTTTGCGCCACTCTTGTTTTTTGATTATCTTTAAATATATTTGGGAGGGGACAAGTGAACGGAACCCCCCATAACGTATTTTGCTACCGGTATTTACGGGATAAGTCATGTAGAAGCTTTTGCTGTTCGACAATAAAGTTATTATATTTTATTAAAAACTTAACTTTTTTGTGGCATTGCTTGTAACGTAAAAACGTTGGATATACAGAATTGACACTCGTCTCCATTCCATTTAACATTTTTGACATTGGGGTTGTTGTGGAGAGATGGTAGCTGACAAGGGGTTGCTTTTACGTAGAAATGTGCCCCTTAAAAACCAAAGTTGACGACTTTCATGATTTTTTTTATAGCATCAATATCCAACTAACTTAATCAGAGTCGTCCGTCTTAAATGGAATGCACTGAACGGGTATGGGTTTTGGACGGTAATTGTGCTACAGTACCTTTATGAAAAAACCTTACGGCGGTGTTTAAGGGACGATAGTGCATAGGGTAATCTGTGATTATAATCCGGCAATATGGGTAAATAGTACTAATTCGTTCTGTGTGAATTAGAAAGGTTGCCATCCTCCTGGCTATAATCTCAACATTTGTTTATAATTTTGCGTAATTGTAAAATTTGAAGTTGGTATAAACTGGTCGGTCTTGAGCTACAGAAATTAAAAGTTATTGATTGTTGTTCCCAAGAAACCGCTTCCAATCTGGATCGGTGGACGGGCGGATTTAGTAACAGTTTGATTGCCCATTTCTACCAAATATGTCAAATCTTTGGTATCTGCCTTATTCGCTATATGACTCCTCGAACTGTGGGGAGGTGCATATTGTACAATTGCGTGCACATCGAAAGAAATGGTGGAATTAGAATACCTAAAGAAGAATACGTTTATAAAAAGGTACAGTACTGATTGCATCCGGAGTTGAGGTTACCTAAGAGGGAGAATGAAAGAAGCTTGCCAGTGCAGTCGCAAATATCTAAAAATATTATAAGTTGGTAACCGAAACGGCAAGTAGGAAATCATTAAAACACAACAAATGCTAATCGGCTTTACTGCCATGATAAAATTTTTACAAACTAACCGAAATATCCCAATTCCACGTTTCGTATTTGGAATACTTAAGCAGCTCGGTTCAACGCAAACTTTTGAAATTATACGCTCCCAATGTAGAAGGTGGTCGGTATAAATAAATAATAATGTTCCCAAGTGTCGCTTTTTGTCACTTGACAGAATAAGGATAGCGGGCACGTTGCGTTAGGTAATAAAATAAGGCGATTTTGAATTCGTTTCATGATACTTTTATGCGAACAAAGTTTTAAAATACCTACTCCATCTAATTTGCGAAACAATTTGGAAATATATAGAAAAGGTTACCGATTCCCCGACTTTATTTTTACTGCACGCAAACAAAACGCTCAAACTTCAACTAAAAGTTAAACAAAACTCAATTAGAGGCAATTAGTAATTCAGACGTTTGCTTTTCTAAAGTTTTCAGTTTTTAAGGGCGGAAGTAAACGATTCTTTCGCAGGCAACCTGCGAATTTCAATGCGTTTCCAAATAAATTGTGTCCCAATTGAAATTTCTAATATAAATCTTTGCGCGAGGGTTACTTACCCACGTTAGTTTTGTATAAAATTCAATCTTCGAAAATCGGTAATTTTGCAATTATTATGCACTGCACGATTATACAACGGTCTCATTTCGCGCGCATTTGGCTACACGGCGATCACTGAACATATTTCGCTTTATTAAATTCTTAGGGCAATAAAATACGTCTCAGTAACGTAAGCGTAATCAAGTGTAGTAGAAAATTGAAATGGCAATTCGTGCACGACTTCATTACAAGAATTACAAAATCATTCTGAGGGCGCCACGTACAAACCAACAAACATTTAAACTAATCGAAACTTATCGCATGAGATTATCGGCGCGCTAATTTTAATGCAATTAATATTTATGCCGTACGGGAAAACCTCAAAACGAGAGGACTATAAATAAAACATTTACCTCTCATAACTTCCACATAACTGGCGTTCGCTTATCACCGTTACACTTAAAAATATTTTGGCGTGACATCAGATAAACAATGCAGTACACCACCTACACGACACGCACTGGTGGATAAACTAAGGGGCATAAACTCCAACATTATTGACCAGGTTGCTCCCCTTGAAATTGACCAGGTATATCTCGCTTTGGAGGGGCCTGAACTGTATTTTATATTACATTCACTTTCACTGCCGTACTGCTAATATAAATTCTATGGAAAACACTCTGATTATATTACTATCCTACCATAAATTTTACGAATCCACTCGATTATTCCGCCGACAAAATTTTAATTAAAAATCCCTTTAGTCTAACGGTTCAATTTCAATTGCACTACTTTTAATATTTTGTTTACAATAATAAATATCGGACGTTACCGACAGTTAACTTTCACTTAATGCCATTTTTAGTTTTGCTTTGTCGTGTTAATCCTACAACGAAACAAATGAGTGAACCGAAACACCTCAATTTATGTTACACATAATAAATTTGGGGGCATTAAGGCGTAATGGTTGGTAATAATCCCTAAACGTGGCCTCGCTGATTGCCGTAACTTGCGTGTCTCTTTAATTGCGTTGAATTGATTATTTAACGAAGGGCCGCAATTAAATAAAAATTTAAGCATACGCGTTTCTCATTTAAAGGCCCAATTTGTGTCAGAATAAAAAACGCAATACTCATAAAGGGTTGAAAGTTGAGGATTAAACTAAGCAGTTGGATGATGGATGTAACAAAGTTTAATTTACACACGGACACGCACGTAATTGAAACCCGTCTTTAAAAAGTTATTCGTTTTTTTTTAAATCCCTATCAAGATGCAAGATGCAAATATACAAAATAGCTCCTGTCAAAATAGCCCCGTTATACTCATAATCAATCATTGTTTAAGGGTAATTTCGCCTGTGTTAGTAATTGCGAAGACAACATTCTTGAGAGTTTATCATTATGCATATAGTTAGTAAGATTTTTATTGGTTCAGATGCCAGATCTTTAAAAGCTACCGAATGCGAAAAGCAGGAAGTAAATAACTTGAAAAGGAGTAGGGGTGATTACGGCATCGACGAACAAACGGACAGAAAGAGTAGATCAGTAACGAAAAACTGAAAATTTAAATGTTGAAAATTCACTAAGCTAAATAACCCGGGAATTTTTGAGATTCAAAAAACTTTTCGAGTCACATCATGATTCCAGTTTGACGACTTAAACCCTTTTCAGTTCAAACAAGTTAAAAAGTAATCGTAAACGATTTACATAAAGCGCATTTCCACTTGCATTCATTTCCCATTTGTAAGATGCAACTTCTGTTAAAATCGTAAAATCCGGCCACAAATATGAAAGATAGCGTTGCACATGGGCAATCCATTGTTGACGTGCTACTTCAATTTCAGTTTATGAGAAGAATTTCATTTCAATGCTTTTCTAAATAAGGAAGTTGGAACTGCGCATGCGCAAACCTAAATTTTAAAACTAATGTTAGATTTTCCTTTGTTCCAAGCGCCTAAGTATCACATTTCACTTAAATAGTTCCATAGATAAAATAGTTGGCACTGCGCATGCGCAAAATAAAATTTTGAAACTGGCGTTTGATTTTCCTTTACCCCAAGTGCCTATGTAACAAATTTCGTTTAAATTCTTCCATAAATAAAAAACTTGGCACTGCGCATGCGCAAAACCAAATTTTGAAATTGGCGTTTGATTTTCCTTTATCCCAAGTGCCTATGTATCAAATTTCGTTTAAATTCTTCCATAAATAAAAAAACTTGGCACTGCGCATGCGCAAAACCAAATTTTGAAATTGGCGTTTGATTTTCCTTTATCCCAAGTGCCTATGTATCAAATTTCGTTTAAATTCTTCCATTAAATAAAAAAGTTGGCACTGCGCATGCGCAAAACCAAATTTTGAAATTGGCGTTTGATTTTCCTTTATTCGAAGTGCCTATGTATCAAATTTCGTTTAAATTCTTCCATAAATAAAAAAAGTTGGCACTGCGCATGCGCAAAACCAAATTTTGAAATTGGCGTTTGATTTTCCTTTATTCGAAGTGCTTATGTATCAAATTTCGTTGAAATTCTTCCATAAATAAAAAAGTTGGCACTGCGCATGCGCAAAACCAAATTTTGAAATTGGCGTTTGATTTTCCTTTATCCCAAGTGCCTATGTATCAAATTTCGTTTAATTCTTCCATAAATAAAAAAGTTGGCACTGCGCATGCGCAAAACCAAATTTTGAAATTGGCGTTTGATTTTCTTTTATCCCAAGTGCCTATGTATCAAATTTCGTTTAAATTCTTCCATAAATAAAAAAGTTGGCACTGCGCATGGGCAAAACCAAATTTTGAAATTGGCGTTTGATTTTCCTTTATTCCAAGTGCCTATGTATCAAATTTCATTCAAATACTTTTGTAAGTAAAAAAGTTTGCAATTCGGTTTATAAATGGTCGAGATGCGAAAAGGGCACTGTGAATTTTGAATCGATTCGATTCAACTTTTGGCATTGCGTATTATATGGCTAAAGCTATGCCCATATGGAATTTCATGCAATTCAGTTCATAACTAACGGAGATGTAAAAGCGATCGAACATTTCTAAACAAAGTTATCGTTCACACGGACAGATGGATGGACAGACAGACAAAGGAACAGACGGACAGACCAACAGGCAGACGACAGATAGCAATGCAAAATTATAAACGATCTCTAGGATCGTTAATAACGGCAAAAGTGTAAAATTATGGAACATGTAAAAAACGGTTTTTTGTTTTTTTTACAATAACTTTTTTTGTAAGCGGTACAGAAAAAATGCCTTCCTTGGTACAAGACTCGACACCATAACGAACCAAATAGCGAAAAAAGTAGAACAATAGCTCTTAAGATAAAAAACTAGTAGCGTCGCAAAGTTAGCGGACGGACGGACGGACGGACGGACAAAGTGGCCACAATAGCGCATTTTTTTTATTTTTGTGGAAATGCTCTAAAAATTTAAAAGTGAAAATACGTTTCAAGCAAAGAATAATCAAACAATACGTATAACGCATTTTCCAACATTAGAGGAGTTTGCGATTTGGCACCTCAGCTTTAAAATTGTCATAGAAGTAGATCCTTTCTTAAGATAATTTACAGATGTTTCAAGGTATGAGTGTTTATTAGCCTTTAAGTGTTCGAACCTTTGTTAGAGCTATAAAGCGTTTTACATTCTCATAGCATTTAAGAATCCTTACGGTTTAAATGCTAAGCATGACGGATATTGGGGTAGTTTTTGTATTATAAAATTCCATGGCATCACAGATTATTGAAAAAGGTGGGGGTTTTATTTTTCCAATTTTCGGTCTTTATTATGCAAAAAATTGAAAACTATATAAGTAATATACGGTTGATTGACGTAAAATTTTTTTTTCTACAAAAAACCTTAATACATTTTTGCTCTAAAATAATTTGGGGAGCCAATAATCGCATGTTATGAATTTTACATTGAAATCCGTTACGCAAGTCACCACCCTGTATAGATTGTGAATTTTCCCATTTTCCGGTTAAATTTTCGCATGTTTTAATATCCTACGTCCTATTCCCAGGGAAGACTAATCCAACAAACCAAAAATCACTAAAATCGGTCCAGCCATTCTTCATTTATAAGATCACAAACACATTTCGGTCTTACTGTTTTATATATATAGATTGAGAATTTTCCCATTTTCCGGTTAAATTTTCGCATGTTTTACTATCCTATGTCCTATTCCAGCGGAAGAATAATCCAAGAAACCAAAAATCACTGAAATCGGTCCAGCCGTTCTTCATTTATAAGATTACAAACACATTTCGGTCTTACTGTTTTATAAATATAGATTGTGAATTTTCCCATTTTCCGGTTAAATTTTCGCATGTTTTAATATCCTACGTCCTATTCCCAGGGAAGACTAATCCAACAAACCAAAAATCACAAAAATCGGTCCAGCCGTTATTCATTTATAAGATTACAAACACATTTCGGTCTTACTGTTTTATATCACTACAAGGGAGTCAGTGAGACGTTAGGGTGGTCTACCCCCGTGTTAAAGTCAGCACTTCTTTCGCTGAGTGTCTACGGAGCGGCGTCAGTTTTGTTCTGTATACAATACGAGAGGTGGGCTTTTTCACGGAATTGCTTGCCATTTTTTCCTTCTTCAAAGAAGGCAAAGTCCGCAAACTATATTGGACACATGGGTGTAGACGCGAATTTAAATTAATATGAGTTGGGGGAAGTGTTTTGCTTCTTTCACGATTTGGGGGCAAACAGTGAGTTTCTGTGAGGGTAAACAGCTGTTTAACAGGTTTTTTTTCGATTAGAATGAAGTAATTTGGAGTTTCAATGGGTTACGTCAATATGATAGGCTGGACCTTCGCGAGTATACAGGGCGGGTTGATAGTTGATAATTCCAACAGTTTTAGAACATTTAGATTCGTGGAGAAGTTCGTAGTTTCCGCGTAAAAATTAGCGAATACGGGCGTTAATTAATTCACAAAGTAAGGTAGGGATTAATCCGGAGAGAAATTCTGAGTGATTCAGTTCTTCACTACGAAAGAGTTAATCACGCGGACCGACGCGAAAATTCGTGCTGGGGTTGCCAGAGCGATGAATTCAGGTCATAAAAAGTTCCGGTTCACTTTATAGAAGGCCTTGTGATTTTGTTTTTACTGTCATAATCTTGAGGGTACATTATCTTTAAAAACTTAAACTGTATTTGATTTATGTTAGTAATTCTAAAGGAAAGTTTTTTCTTAAAGTCGCTTATATTATGTAGATTTGTCGTTTATCAACTCATTGAAATTCGTTTTCTCAAAATACTGTTTCACTTAAAGTTGGTTTTATTATAGTTAAAAAAGGAATATCCATGTAAATGGATTCAACTTGATTGGCTGCATACAGTGTATTTTGTAGAAAAAATTGTCATATACTTTACATGTTTTCTATTGATACCTTTTAGTATGAATTCTAACAAAATTAATATATCTCGTTAACATATGCAAAGTTTTATGGTAACTTTGTGTTTATTTTTGATAGCAAGCAAGTCAGAAAAGCAAGTCGATTTTCAGAAAGAAAAAATGGAGATTTTTCATTAAACCCATAATCGTAAAATGAATGTAGAGCTAGCCGTAGCTCGTGGATTAAACTAAATTCTTTGTAGAAAAACATTGGAGTTAAGAGTAGAAAGTTTGATGATATTTAAGACACGCAAGAGGATGGTCAACCCCCAAAAATTGATAGAAGAACTGTAGTTATCCCATAAAATATTCATATATCCGTTATAAGTACTATGAAGAATAAAACAAGCACAAATTATATGTTGAGGACTCTTCGCTTTGTGGGTTTGGGGGTACAATATAGCAGATGGAAAATAAATTATGAACTAAATATGAAACGATCTATCTTTCTTTCTCTATATGTGCAATTAAAATGGCTTCAGTGCTGAATAATTCCCAATAGATCGTGATTAGAACATGTCATAACTTCTTATAAAGAAATAAAGAATTATGCCTTCGAGGCATAACATATAGTTTTCTCCATCACTGCTGATAAAAACTTTCAAGTACTCTTCGAAGTTGGCGGTAAAGTTTGTAGAGCTTGTGCCGGCCTGTATTCCTCTATATAGGACATTCATTAAAAGTAAAACTGTCATCAGATGTTATTGGCGCACAGAAATTATTAATTTTATTTAACCGAAACCAATAAATTCATAACTTGCCGTGATTTATGGACGCGTTGCCCGAACCCCGACTAATTCAATTGTAGTTGCGAAACCATTATTATAAATGTGTAGTTGGGAACCGGCTAAATTTAAGTAAGTTAATTACAACGGCAACACGAACACTTTTAATGGACCCCGTAGTTGCTAATTTTAATCGCGTGAAAAATTGCGGCCAAGCAACAAAGCAGTTACACAAAACTCGACGGGCTTCATTTTGGTAATTTAAATAAACGCGATTTACATCTGATGAATTGATAATTTTTAATCTTTCCGGGCATTCTCTTTAAAAACTTCTAATAGGGATAGAGATTAACTGCGGGCCAGCTTTAATCTCGACGAAATCGGAAAAAGAGATATTTGCATAACAAATTTATCTCATTTTAAATTTGGAAAATTGTAAACTTTAGGATTCCGCAAGATAGTTACGTTGACAATGAGAAAATTTGGTAATTTAATATTCTTGTCAAATAGACTTGATGAATTCATTGAATCTGACAGTTGGTGTATTACAATCACAAGGTGTAACACCAGTATCATACAGTGAAAGCAAGAAATAGAGTTTATAGATCGTAATACAACATACAGGACATTGAAGGCTTCTATGAATTAGGACTGACACAGATCTCTGCAGTTCAGTGGTACAATAAGCCCTTCCATTTGCTAAACATTAATTCAATTAAGTTTACAGTCTCCAATTATCTTGTCCAGATTCCAAATTCATTAAAAACCTGTTTTATTCGAATCTTCTAATATCTTATTTGTTGCTGCTCTTTGACGTTGATTCAAAAGCAACCCATAATTCTCATAATGAGGCAGAAAATAAAGTAATTAGTAAAATTAGACATCCGCTAGAAGACAAATTTTGATTAACTCCTAAAATAAATCTTTGGCATAGAAAACTCGATGCAGGTCGTACGAAGGATTCGAATAAACACAATTAATTGATTGACAGTGAGAAAAATTTATTCCGAAACACTTGAAACTGCTAAAACAAAATCCCTGCAAGAACGAAAAGTTTACAAAGCTTGTTTGGATATAAGACCCCGCACGCATGCTATCAATAATTAAAAATTTTAAAAATCTTAAATTATTTACAGTTTTTTGTCTCTAATAATCCAAATTGTCCGGTCGTAAAAGGTTTGCTATATTCACTTATCAAAAACACAAAAACACTCGATGACAGCTTCAAGAAACTTCACTCTTTTTTATTAAACTGGACCTTGATAGATAAGATGAGAAATATTTGGTGGCTCCTCGGACGGTAGAAACTTTTAACTTTCACTAAGTAGACAACTGTTTTGTTTACTCACACTCGAACTAACTTTTACTACCGCACTTGACGACAACTTCTTCTACACACTTTATTTCGAAACCGACGAACTGCGTCTTCAATTAAACAAACTGCCCGAGATTCAGCGTAAACGAATTTACACGCTCTTTACCGTCGCGGAAACTAACAGCCAGCAGCCTCGTTTTTTTCCAGTATTTAAGGGCACACCACTTCCACCATTAAATAAACTCCTTTCTCAAGATTTTCCAAATCAAATGCCAATGACAATTAGATTAGATAATCACAGCTTCGAAGGAATGCGCCCCCA
Organism: Photinus pyralis; assembly: GCF_008802855.1. Classification (NCBI taxonomy): domain Eukaryota; kingdom Metazoa; phylum Arthropoda; class Insecta; order Coleoptera; family Lampyridae; genus Photinus; species Photinus pyralis. The sequence continues at coordinate 29,676,041 of NW_022170511.1, forward strand.
CTTATGTCGAAATAGAGATGAGGTTACGTTCGTTAATTAAATTCCATCTGTCTGACAAGACTCCTTATCGCAAACGACATGATAAAATATGCAAAATGGACCAGATTTGTCTAACTTACAGCATCTTATTTAAATTGAATAAATTGCAAAAGCGATACAATTTGAACAAGAAAATGATACGAAGTTACAAACAATTCTAAAAGGAAAAATAGACACTGTGACAACCAATTCAAGTACAATAAACCAACTCTGTGGTCCTGTAGTTCTACTGAACTATTTTAGCGCCAACCCACATAAAATATTCCACCTGGTAGCCCAGTATCACGCACACAACAATAAAAAGTACTCAAATTTCACGCAGAACTTTAGGATTAATACTTAACAATAAACAACTCCACTATTTACCATTGAAAATGACTCCAAAAGGTCGCATAAATTAGATTTACAAACTTGAATTGATTTTCACAAACAATTTTTACATCACAGATTTGGCTTGCCGAAATCAAGTTAAAAATGGAAAAAATAGCAGATGCCATACATCAAACTTTAACCACAGATATTTACTTTTAAGCAAGTAAATAATCTTCTCCTAAAATTAAATAGCAATCTCAAATCTAGATCTCCCTTAGGAATAGAGGTTCGGCCTTATAGTTCTAGGATCTTTTTAGTCCATAAGGGGGACTTTTAAAAACGTTGCCAAGAAAACCAATAACCGGTAACAGAAACACAGTGACGCAACAAATGTAAGACTTATCCTTGTAAATACCGAAACATTTTCATTGTCATTTAAATACACGGAATTAAATAAAAGAAAGTACCGAAACAGGCGAATTATTACAAATTTAGCAACGAAGAGAGTGCTATCAAAGAAATATATCCATAGGTAATGTCAAAACTTTAAGAGCGAATGGCTTGAGAGAAAAGAGTACTCACAAAGGGAAAATGAATCGTCTGGACGAAACATATATATTGGTGAAGTCAAAACGAATACTTCAAAAACGAAGTGTTGTTACTATGATTTATGTTCCATACATCTTTTTAGTCATGATCATGACAGATGTTGCGTATTATGAAAGAAGTTGGTTGGCGTTTATGAAGTTGATATGACAAGTATAAGCTCAAAGATTTTTCAATGTTTTATTATATTCATCTTTTCGGAGCGTTTTAAACGGTGTCACAGAATTTTTCTCATAAGTAAATTTTGAAAAACAAATGCATTGTTAACTTCATGTCAACTCACCAAATAAAAGCCCAAGCACAGTTGTGCCTGTGAGCTTTTCGACTTCTAGTTTCCAATTTTTGAAAAACTATGTTTTTCCATAAATTTAAAAATGTCTTGCTAACTTGAAAAATAAAAGAGGGCCCAGAGAAACCAGCTTAAAGAATAACATTTTTCAAAATCGCTTCCACACTCTTGAAGAATTTCAAAATGCGATCGTAGAACACCACACCGGCAATATTTGAACATGTATTTGAAAAAATGACCCGTCGAATGCCACTGAGCCTTGAACATGGTAGTGAACAATCATTGTGATGAAGTGGGTAATTGTCAATTAGTGCTGGATAAATTAATGTTCTTTAATTAATTAATTGCGTTTATTTTTAGTTGCGGATTAAATTGATCTGGCACTGCTTTTAAATAAAATACAATTAGTGTGTTCCCAACTTTAATTTTGTTTTGTTTTGCAGGAAATTCAAACTCTCCGCACTACAGCAAGTATATCGTTAAAATTTCTGAACGAGGACCTTTTTTATAGTCACTAGCAGCTACGGTTGGCATCAGGAGTACAGAACTATGGGCTTTCTAAGGTAAAAATTCTAGCTAAAATACTTATAATTGATACAAAAGTGATCTGCAGTTCTAAAATAACAAAGCAATAGTGCTCGAAATAGCATATATTAGGTGACCATGATTTTCCTTTTGGAAATTTTCAATATCATGTACCTACTCCTCTCTGGTATACAAACTACTTAGTTTCATGATAAAGCATAGCGGATATATGTCTGTGGTTTATGATGAATAAACAATATACTGCAATTTTCTGCTTCGTTTATCGGTACTTCTAATGTTAGGTTTGAAAGTTGCATTTAGACGTGCGTGAAACTGAATGCCAATATTTACAGAAATACTTTTTGTAATAATCAATTATTAGGATGTAATAACGTTATTAGCATATTATACAAAACAAGTTTGCAAAGTATGTCAATAGTTTCCGTTTATTAATTTTTGAATTCTATCTCAACATAATTAAACAGGTATTTTGCTCTATAATGCAAGAAGATTCATGTCCTTAGAGAGATTCTCCTAAATATTGTTTTTTTTTCTCTTTGTAGGTACCTTTGACAAGACCCTCTTTCGGCACTCCGTTCTGAAGATATTTGACATGAAAGTTTTGACGTCACCAGTAGATATGTCTCGTCATGACGTTGCATTTGCCTTACCCTCTTCCAACACTTCGTTTTTAAGACTTCACCAACAGATATGTCTCGTCCAGACGATTCATTTGACTTTGTGAGTACTTTCCTCCGACGACCCGTTTTCGAGATATTCGTTTTGACATCTTCAATGGATACATTTCTTCCAGACGTCCCGCTTTGTGAGTACCCTTGTCCGAAAATCCGCTCTTAAGATAAAATTAATTTCTTTCATTGAGACCTTTCATTAGAGTACCATGAAGGATAAAATCGCCCCCGCCCCCTCCCAGTTTGATAAGAGGAAAGAAGGAAGGGCGGTAGTTGATAGAGAGCCTTTTGTTGAGACCTTTAATTAGCATACCATGAAAAATAAAATCCATTTATAGAGCAGAGAAACAGAGAACGGGTTGCTTATTGATCAAATACCTAAACGGCGCAAAGTAAACTGCTCTCCGGACTCCGGAGTCAGTAAATTAAGTATGTTTTAGTCTCAAACCGTCTTGATAATACTTTCTGACTATACATTCACAATAAAATTAATTATTAATAACTTCTAATGCACTATTCAATAAATTATATAAACAATTACTAATTCAGCTTCCTAGTCGGTCATTAACAACTGCTTTACAATTCACACATTCCGGCCTATCATTTTAGACTTTATCATTTTAGGCAAAGACGCACCTTAATTTTTTCACGATTACCATGCTATTAATAGAATTTTAATTTCATTAATGATGTTCATTAAGAATTTAATGACACAAATAAATGCGCAATTGTAACTACCTCATTAAAATTGAAAAAAAATGGATGGGCATACTTTAACCTTTATAAGTTGCATTCCGTATATAATCGCGAAGAAATTGAGTTGATTGAATTTAGTAAACTGATTTTATCCTGGATTTTATATAATGACTAGGCCCTAGGGGATTTGAAATGCCTCCTCTTTCGAATCGGGGTACATAGTCAGAACTCCAGCTGGAAAAATTTCTAATTTAATTTCGAGTCCAGAGTTAGAGCCTAAAGTTGAAATTCGGAGTACTACACATGAACCTAAAGCATATACAGGGTGTCACAGAATAACTATTCCTAATTTTCAAAAATGTATTAGCGCAAGGTGCTTGTATGCTAGCCTGCTAATTCAATATTAGTATTTTCAACAAAAATCTAATTAATCTTAAAGATTAATTTGTGACACGTAAATTGACAATTAAACATAATATGTATCCAACAACGAAAATAATTGTTTTTCATACACAGAGAAATTCCTGGACATTATAGTTAATAAAACTGGATATTGAAGTGATCATTTCTGAAAATTAGGGATAGCTATATTTGTCTTGCATAAAACAATACGAAATACCTTCCAAATTGCTGCCAATAGAGGTAGAATTATGTTAAGTATGTTAATTTAACAGTAAACAATTTGTGGGCAATTGAATAGTTGTTAACAATAAAATTACTCAATTTATGATTATATCTCGCTTAACATTGTTCACAAACTATTTCTAATAGGCAATAAATTAACGATGTTGTTATTCTTATAAATTCTATTGCATCAACGCAACATGAGAACCAGAGTACTTTATAAAACATGATTGCTCCCGTCTTAACCATCACATTTTAATATTCTATCAATTGTCGCTAAATGTATTAAACGTGCAAGTCATCGTCACTTTGTCAACTATTAATTTAAATAATCAACTTTCCACATCATTTGACTTACTCTTGCACAATATGCACTGCAAGAGACTAAAAACAATGCTCTTAGTATTTCGATAGTGTATTGGAACTAGAAAAATTATAGATACAATTAATTAGAACAAGGACCCAACATCTTGTTTCAAGTGTTCATCATGAACATTTTTAGCCTGGGGATGCAGTCATTTTATTGCTCTCTCATTAATTATTTGATTAATCGATTACCTGGATTTGCTCCTGCTGATTACGTTTACTTAAAAGGATCCACTATACTCTTGAAAATCCTTCTTAATGAAATTGAGGATATATAAAAGAGCTTTTGTTAGTGTTCATTAAGAGATGCTACGTGTAGATTTATTATCAATCAGAATATTTGAACAATTCCTGCCTAACCATCCTTGAAGTATAGTTTCATTCGTCACCAGGCTTTAAAATTATTTTTTGTACTTCGTGGACTAAATACACTTGTTTTGTCTTCAATTTATGGAACCAAACTGTCACAGGTAGAAGAACGTAACGAGGGACAAAAAGTAGTACACAATGAAATGTCAAACACAATTTATGTGATTAATAATGGTTAACTTTATGTGTAGATTTTAGTTTTTGTATCAGATTTTATACTTATTACATCGTTTTCCACATATCACATATTAAACGATCATTTCTACTGCGTAGTTTTGAACAGAAATCTTTAATTAACTGACATTTATCCCTCGGGATTAAAACATATACTTTAGTCCCTTGGTATATAATATACTATTTTATTTTACCTGCATCAGGCCGCTCATTAAAACACGTCGGAGCGTGCGATTAAAGCACGCTGAGCTTTAAAGGTTTCGAAGTAACGTTACTTCAAATATGACATATTAAACTATAAACTGGGACTGAAATAAAAAATCCTCTCAGATCACTTTCTGCAAATGAAAAAGATGTCTTCGGTCCATATCCTTTGTTGGTAGCTTTCACAAATGCACGTGGTTCAGAGTATGTACGCTGCCAGATCTGTTCCACCTTTTAATCGCAGTATTGATTGAAGTTTTGAATGAATGCACCAAAAGGTAGAAGCTTGACATTCTGTTCATATACCTATTCCAACATTACCGATGTGTTTGAAAGATGATTCCTAGTCATCCACGCCAACAACTTCATATTCTTTATAATAGGCTTTTCTATTTGGATTTTGCAGTTGGATTTTTGAGTAGACGTCACCGACCCTCACGACAAATGTTCTGTCTTCTAAAAATGACCGTACAACTTTTGGTAGGCGGACACATAAGTTATACTTAAACATGTTTTCCAATATCCCGTACCTCCATCTCATATCAAATGCACCTGAGAACGAGATGGTCAGCCGTTGATCGTCCCTTTCGAAATCCAACTTGATATGAGACGTATATGTTGTATTATTATAAAGCGAAATTAATTCCTCGATAATTTGAGAAGGAAGAGGAAGTTCCAAATGCAGGGTTCTAGCCAACAAGTTGCAAAAAATACTGTTTGATCGTCGATACCGCCAATTGCATAGCATTTTTCGTAACCCTTCGAATATGGATTAAGGATTAGCATATTATGACATTTAAGTAGACAAAGAATTCGGCCGTGAAATGGGTAGGTAACTCATCTTCATAATATTCAATTGAATTATGTTGCAGGAAAAGGTGTAAACGACCTTATTAATGAAAGCGAAAGGACAAATTTTGATACATTGATGTTGCTTGGACCTTTCACATCTAACATTCCAAAGCGGTCTTCTATATGCATACCTACTTTATAAACTATCAATTTCATTTCAAAGAGGTGAGTTGCATAAATTCAACAATTTGTAAGATCTCGTTTCACATGAAAGGAATACAAATAAAGTGACGCATTCATTATTTACAGTCTGTTTCATTATCTGCGCACGTGAATGTAAGTAAAAGTAATTGTTATTCTGTTATAAGATGTGCATTTGATTATGTATGCCAGGAAGTCAAGGTTGCTCTCAGCAGGTGTAATAACAATTTCGCGTACTTACCTATTAAGAATGTCAACAGTTTTTTGATGACGTTTTTCATGAAACCATGTCACTATCAGTCTAATTATTTATTTATCGTGTATCTTCCATTCAACATCAAAAGAAAAACTTACCTTACAAATTTACGGTAATTCCAATTTAAAACAGAAATCCGCTATGTACATTTTACAAAGTCGGCGGTACGTAAGCCATTTGTAGATAAATCTACTCGTACACACAAAGGTAAAAAGTGCAATTTGTTTCGAATTCGTTGTGCACTATGTTCCCGTTATAGGTTTAATGCAGTTCGTACGTGTACTCCCACATAATGTGGGCGAAATAAGAATATAACTTAGGATATTGCGGATGCTTTCCCAGAAGATGAACGCTTTTATGCAGGCCATAATAAGATGCAAATACAAAAAAAAAGGTTAATGCCCCTGAGAGCTGGAATTATTTTCACTCAGTTTCTGAATAATTGGTTTATACGTGCACTGATTTAATTCATTTCATTCGCTCTGGGTAAAACTCGAAATATATGCAAAGTGCGAAAGGTCTAGGTGGTGTTAAGCACTTAAGAGTAAAGGAAGAGCGAAAGTGGATGAAGTATGTTATCTACTTTTAACATAATTATCTGAAAAAACCCTATACCATTGTTTAAATCTTTGGATTTGAGCTGATTGAAAGAAACATATAAAAACAATTACGTGTTATATTTTTATATTATATTACTTATTTTATCACTACACAGAAGCTAAGCAGGTTTCCCCGATGAGAAAACACAGGTGTTTAATTTCGTTCGACGACGCATAAAGAAGTAGAGCCATAAGGTGTAGAAGAGAAGAGTCGTTAAATAGAAGAGACGGACGTGAAACGGCGTTTTTTTGGTGGTGGAAGTTAATCGTTGCCTTTTGTTTGGTGGGCGTTTTTAGTGTATGGCAGTTTGTTTTTGAAAGACAGTCAGCCTTGTTTAATAGAAAAGTTGCAGTTAGAAGAAAGTTAGAGAGTGTCCTGGAAAAATTAAAATCATTTCGTATAACATTTTTTGTGAGTTGATAACGAGGAGTGTACAGAGTGGTCGAAGTATAAGCTTGATAAATTCAAATTTTGGTAAATTTAAATTTGTGTTGAAGACGTAGGTTACATTTTTGGTTTACCGATCATTTTCTTTCTGCGTGTTTAAATTCTATAGCGTGTCGACGTCATAATGAGTTCCGGAAATCGTTGGTTCCAACCTATAGTAGATAATTCCTATCTGATTTTGCGTGTTCCAAAACCAGAATCAGAATTAGGTCATCTCTTGTACTGTACGAATGCAATTCAGCATAATAGTCCGCGCGTGAGTTTTCGAGGAACGGCTTGAGTAGTGGATTTCGGAGGGTGAAGCGATTCAAATTGGACGTTTCACTTAATTATTAGACGTCATTAAAAAAGAATAGGTAGGGTGTAATCTAAAGAGATTTTTGAAGACATTAAGCTATGGGCCACGGAAGCGTTAACCGTACTGCTCAAAATATATTTTTTTCGGAAGATTCGATTTTCAAACGCGCAAGAAGATTCCGCGATAAAATTCGTAGGGCGAAAGCTGCTATTCTTCGGGCATAATAAAACGAGGCCAATTTCAAGTACGAACTACGAGCCAAAATATAATAAAATTTTGGACCAGAACCAAATACACCTTTATCACATAAAGGAGAAATTACATGTAAATAAAATTTGTTTAGAGGAAGTGTTTGACCACAGAATAGGACTTTCACAGAACAGAAACATAAATAAATAGGACCTACGTTGTGTTGTGAAACGAGTTGCTCGAGGATGTGTGGGCGTGTCGCTCGGAGGGTCGATAAAACCAACATAAATAAAAGGCAGGAAATGGGGGAGAGTGAAATTTAATTAAAACATTAAAACTTTCAGTCAAAGTTGCCTTCTCACAACAGAGAGTAGCTCTAGGGCCTTTAAGGCAGGGAAAAGAGCTACTGAAAACATTCCAAGCAATGTGCTCACTTACTTTCTTTCTTCTTTTATTTTGTTTGTTTTAATTTCGTTGCCAGGACCCTTCTTGCTCCTAGAGCAAAATCACTCGGAGGGAAGGGTTTTAAAAATAAGCTTTATCTCTAATTTTCTTATATAGCGTCTACAATGCCTAAGATATTACTTTCAAAAGTTATGAAATCCATAAGAATTAGGAATTTAGAAAGATTTTGAAAACCGGTTTCACTGTCATCTGTTGGCAACTTCCATGAAGTTCAGGAGTGGTCGAAAAGTATTATATACCTCAACGTCACTCTGGGATCATCTTGAATGGAATTAACTATCCACAAAGAAAATGTTTCTTGGCCCACGCCAACGTATTCAATCAGATTGAAAAAATGCAACCAATATAAAAACCGCACGAATATTGAGTTGTAACACGTTAATAAAAGAAAATGTGTCAGGGCAAAAGAGATGATGTGTGGTTTTACATATTTGTAATTTATATTCCTCAAACATTCAACACATTACCGCCCATCCATAAAGTATCAAGTTAAGCAACGAGACCAAGAGACGGCGTGAATCGACGATTCTTTTGCCACAATTCACAATACCTTCAATGCAATTTAAATATTCATGGAAAACAAATCGGAAATGCTGTTTTCCAATTATTCTATTGCGCATTGCAATCGACCCGGTTTTCCGCAAACAGAATTACCCAAATGCTTAATAATTGATTGCAGCTTTACAAAGGCTAATTGATGGAACTGCATAGTTTTGATATCGATATACAATGTACGAGTGCGTATACATATCTAGGGTGAAACTACCGCTATCAAATGTCGTCACTTTCACATTCCCATGCCATAAAAGGATTAATTGTTATAAACTTAATTGTATTCCGAGCGCATGTTCGGAATTTACTTTAAACAAAATGCGCTCGATGTAAGTGTATGTGAAGACGAAAATGCGGAAAAATGTAATTATAAATACTGGGATGGAATTCCGATTTGAAAAAGGCGAGACGGTGGGAGTACAAGAGTGCGCGTCTTTAAGAAGTGAATTATTAAATTAAATTTCGCGCGATGCTAAACTTAACTCGCATTGAATTTCCAATTAGTTTTATAAAAAATATAAATTTTAGATTCGCATCCAGTGGGAAATTTATGATCTTTGGGCGCTAATATTTTGGTGCAGTTCATTTTTAAGCATTGATTGTCCCCCGTCTCTAGCGATTGTCAAACAAATAAATAGAGCTTTGCTTATTATTAGCGCAGTGGGAAAATTTCATGTCAAATATTTGTGTATTACAGTAACGTTTGAGCTTCCATGTCACCGAAGCAATAAATTTAAATCCGTTGCAATTGCTTTTTTCTACAACTCCCTTCGAAAGTGTTAATTTCACCAAAATATTAAGTGGGCGTTCAAATTCAGGATTTGTTTTCCACCAGTATTGTACTGCACGAAATTGGATTGTAAAAAGACCAGCATATTCGTTCAGTTCAATTTAATTCAACCCTATTTGGACCTAATCTATAATCAAGGATACTGTACTGCATAGTTTGTAGCTTGTCATGGCTATAAAATAGGGTTGAAAAATTCTTTGACCAACATTTTATTTAAGATGAGTTTCTTGTTTTTCAAGAAGAAAAGCGCATACCTAGATGCATAATAAACTTTTCTTTCAAGTGCCGAACTGAATAGCGGGACATCGAAGATGAAATCCTCGAGAGGCTTCTCTTTCCGAGACCCACTTCAAATGGTCTTCTTACATTTAATTAAAGTAATGTAAAAATACACAGCCGTGCTCAGAGATTAAATATCAATCTAATAATTGCTCCTATCTGACCCTTGATTTATACAGGGCGTAATATACAGAGATATTCTTTTAAGAGAATACATACATTATAATGTATGCTATAGCATCCCTTTTAATTTACCACATCACATCAATGCATTACAGAATTTAGACAACTTAATAGCATATATAACAGTGTAATGTTAGCATTGTTTGCAAAATAAAGAGCATTATTATTATTATTATTATTATGGTCGGTGTTTCTTGTGAGAACTCAGGTCTAGCCTGGTTAACTAATTGCACGGATTAAAATCAAGTAACGATTAGTGTCTGTGTCTGGTGAAGTGTTATGTAGGGTCCTAAAAAAAATTATTATTATGGTCGGTGTTTCTTGTGAGAACTCAGGTCTAGCCTGGTTATTATTTATTATTATTATTATTAACATATGGATGTGGAGTGAATCAATAATATTTAAATTATTTTTACAGCGACCGAAAGGGAGAATCGATCTTGTTAAGTTTTAGGTCCGTTAATTACTGATTAATCGATTTTAATTTCAAGTGGTATACGAAAATCAGCAAGGTCCTGCAAATATAAACGTGATAACAGATTTCGCCACCTGACCTCGCATTCAAAGGAACAAAAGAAATACCGAATTTGTAAATTTCATTCCGAATAATTTGATAAGTACAATTAACCGTAATTAGTTGAATGGCTTACACATAACAGCATCCGATTAAGTCGAGATTACATCAGTTAGATGCGCCCTTAAAAAACTTAAATTTTGACACCATATTTTTAAGGCATCTGGGAAACGTAATTAATTAAAGACGTTTTAATTTTCGAGCGTTATCGCAAAGGCACGCCGTCGAGCAGATAAACCTGTCGTTCCCTCCATGACATAACCGAATTTTATAAAAAAAAGTAAAGCAATTCTGCCTTTTGCATGTTAGTCAAGTTACGTTTGTAAGTACAGTAATTTTTGACATTTTCCATAGATTTACTTTGGAAACCGTACCATATTTAAATTTCGCTTTTATACTAAGTTTACAGCACCGTTTCTGGCTTTTGCTTTTGCTTGCACCGTAATTACTATTTCTCCGTTTAATTGCAAGGTAAGCTTTTTGATACTTTACGTTTCATTAATTATAGGAGGGGATATTGTTTCGCTTTCCTGCATTTGCTTTCCCGTGGATAACGCTACCAAATGCCTTATTTACTGTTCCTGCTTAGGGAAATTGCTTGCGCTTTAATTTTGTTTTAGCATTCACCAGTAGCTGGCCACCGTTTGCCCTTTAGAATTCCTGGGAGTTTCCTTTTACTTTGATTGAGTTGACCCGAGGTTTCCAAGACCGATCCGCCAAACCGCTGCTACTGTCGACCTTGACCAGGGACGAGGCCGTCTGTTCGTTCCATCGCTTTCTTCAATAGATAACTGCATATTGCAAAACCAGTTTTTATTGTTAGACTCGCTCGAGCTAATTTTTTTTGGGAGGACGTTCTTCCGCAGGGAGGAACCTGGTGGGGGTCTTCTCGCATTTGGTGTCGATGAGACGTCCTAGCAGGCACTCCAGAACTTTCAGGCACACGCGAGGGTCTCGCGCGTCGCTTTTGTGAGGAAAGCGAGTGCTCCGGCTGCGCCAGGTAAGGGAGAGAGCTCCACCAAAGCAGCGGGACCTAGTGCCGTTGCGACGGAGGGAGCTCCACCCCGCAGTATCGACCTCGAAGAGGCGGAGGGATTGCATCCGGCGCCCTCAAAGATCGAAAAACATGTCAGCGAGCTTTTGGCTCGTGTGGCGGTTCTTGGCTCCGACCAGGAGTCGGAACCGTCGGCATCGCTAAAGGAGGAGGGAACGTAGTACATCAGTGATGGACAAAGTAATCTTTTTACAGAGCTATTGCAGCACAGTAAGGGGGTAACCTGTTTAATAGGTCGTCAACCTGCTATAAAGCAGACAGGCGTATGCCTCGTAGAGGACTATCTTTTTATAAGAGGGACAGCCAACTGAACCCGAGGACTTTATGTCGATAGACGAATGGAGTCTGAGATGACTGATTTCTGTTTCAGGGATCTCGTAGCTCTACGACTTCAACTGAAAGAAGGCAGAGGACGGAGCACGCACTTGGTGGTCTGCTCCGCCTGTCTCCCGTACGACTCGAAACCAAGTTGATAGAGTACTGTCGAAGTAGTGGGCTCCCTCTTGTGGTTGGCTGTGATGCAAACGCACACCATGTTGTGTGGGGCAGCACGGACACGAACTCGAGGGGCGACCACCTTCTGGAGTACTTGCAAACAACTGATTTGAATGTTTTAAATCAGGGAGCAGCCCCTACCTTCGTCACAGCGCGGAGGCAGGAGGTCATTGATCTGACGCTGGGCTCCTTTTCAATGGGTGCGTTCACCAGAACCAAACGTGTTTGCGCTTTGATTACGTTTGCAAACACAAACTGTTTAGGCGCAGGTGAACGATAGGGTGCGTTTGCCAGAACCAACTGTTTGCAAACCGTTTGCGCTTTTTACATAAGTACGTTTACTGAACGCGTTGCTAGTTGTTAAACTGTTTGCAAGCGGACGCCATTTTTTGAATCGCAATTTAAACTCGCTGAAAATCACAAACATGTTTGTAATTTTGTAAGGCATGCATATTTGTTTAAACCATCGGCATATAGGTTTATGCGCGAAATTGGAGTAAATTACTAGTACCTATACATCACGACCAAAAATTGGATAATTGCACATTGCACACAATGCGCTTTAAAGTTGTAAGAGATAAATCGAATAATTTAATTATGAATGAAGAAGGGAGCATTCCATGTATGCAGGCTTATTCAAATTCGAGAGCCATCATGGGGATCTCGGGAACTGTAAGAAATAGAGGTTGGCAAAGTTGAGTAGTTTGATACTTTACAAAATGTCGTTTTGAAACTGAAAAAATTCCGACTACTTTCGGAGATATCCAGAAAAAAAATGACATTTTACAAAATCGTTTTTATTTGTTACCTAAGTTATTTAAAAAGATATTTCAAAATAAACGGCACATAATTGTGACTACTTTTTTCCATATACAAGATGAGTTTTAAATTTTTAGTCTGACGTTTCTTCTCCGGTTAAGCTTTGTTTTTTCTTATGGAAGTCATTTTTACTTTTTGTGTCATTTGATAGAGCTTTTTCCTATCAATAAATGGTGCTGTTAATCCGTAAAAACGCAAGAAACTGCGAACTTACACTGCCCACGACAAAGTTGCCAGACAAAAAAAGAAGATATTTTAACAGTATTACTTCAGCCTCCCTTTGACGAATGTCAAATTTGAAATACTTGGCGAGTAATAACTTTGTAGTGAAATTGTTCCACACCAAACTTCTCTTCGAATCTAATTAGGGTACATTATTCGTATACTAATAATTAACACAAGTATCTCTATAACCTATAATTGATACTGGCTGAGTGCTCTCGATTTCATTTGGACTTGTACTGACCCCTTCATATGCGGTTTATGAAGGCTCCAAAACGGCACGAACGATTTGCTCCTCTCCTAGTAGATTGCTGGCCATCAAACCCTGCCTTGCAACACTATAACCATCTGTGCTATAACTATACGTTTTTCACCTATACAAATCTTAACTCATCATAACAATCATAACTAAAATGACTATACTTATGTGGTGAGTTTATTAAATTTATTAAATGTACCTAACAATCTGAAAATAAAAACTTGTCATAAAGCAGGTACAATTTATGGATAAAAAATATTTACTCAAGGATCCAGTGAATATGCATTTAATACTCCAATCTTGATTTTCTATAGGACAATTCAATTCATCTCGTATAGCACGATGTATTTAAACTGTAGAAAGGTTTCCATATTTTTATTGAAATGTACAAAAAGAATACAAAACGGTTTTCTCAAAATTCACTCAAATTAAATTTGACGTGTGGTTTCCAGGCAAATTGCGCGCTTATGACAAATGCGCATGCCCGATCAACATGTTTGTGATTTTCAGCGAGTTTGAATTATGATTAAAAAAATGGCGACCGCTTGCAAACAGTTTGACAATTAGCAATGCGTTCAGTAAATATGCTTATGTAAAAAGCGCAAACGGTTTGCAAACAGTTGGTTCTGGTGAACGCACCCAATAGCGCACATGATCACGAATTAGAGAATGTCTGATGAGCCGTCGCTTTCGGTCCACAGTCATATTCTTTTACAACTAAACCTGGGATCCCATTGCGGACCCTGCAGGTTTGGGAATCCCCAATCCACTGACTGAGACTTCTATATGGCAAAGCTGTTAGACCGGTTGGATAGACCGCCTTTGCTCTGTCGGAAAGCAGAGCAGGTGGAAGAGGCGCCCGCATTAGTAAGCGACTCCATAACAGCGTCTTATGAGGATAGCAGTAAACTGCGTACCTTTCGAGGAAAAAAGAGAACACCTTGGTGGAACACAGACCTTGAAAAGGCTCTTAAGGAGGTTTGCAGGCTCTTTAATAGGGCCATGCGAACTAAGTTTCCCGCAGACCGGGAAAGTCTTAAGATCTCCCAGCGCAGGTATACGAAAGTCTAAACGAGGATAATGGAGGACCTTCTGTGGTAACATGGAGGGTCTTCCTGAATTCAAAAACCTTTTGAAGGACCCGGGGCAAAAAGTGGGGACACTGAGGCTTCCATGCGGCAGATATACGTCTACCGCGGGTGAGGCTTTCACATGTCTCATGGAAACCCACTTTCCAAGCTCTGGAAACTACTTAACTTCGGACCCACCAAAAGGAGCTCCCGGATCGGTGTAAGGCCGAGCGAGTGGAAAGTAGCTGTCCGGGTGGTTACCGAGGGATCTCTGAGATGGGCGATGAACACGTTCAGCCCATTTAAGAGTGCAGGACCGGCCGGATATTCCCGACCCTTCTGCAGAAGGGCCTGGATCCGTTGCTCTTACACTTGTTGCACCTCTAGAGCCTCTCTGGCTTTAGGGTATATCTCCGAAAGCTGGAGGAAGGTGAGAGTTGTGTACCTACCTAAGCCGGGTCGTGCTAAATATGACATGGCGAAGGACTATAGACCCATCAGCCTATCATCGTTTCTTCTAAAAACGGTGGAGAAGCTGGTGGATGCATACATATCCGTTCCAACATGCTTACAGGGCTGGTATGTCCACGGAGACGGTTCTACACAGTGGTGTGCAGGCTGGAAAAGGGAAAGTGTTCCGGGGGGTAGCCCTGGGAACCTTTATGGATATCGACGGGGCGTTTAACAACACCACGTTCGATTCAATTAGTGAAGTTGTGGAAAACTTTGGTATTGATCGGTCACTAGAGGATGCCCGCAGGGTGGAGTGATGTCTCCACTTACTGTGCTACCTGGTACTAGACGGGCTCCTTCGAACCCTGAACGTGAGCGTATACACAGAGATACGCGTACGATCTTGCGATCGTCATAACTGGGAAGTTTCCAGACACCGTGAAAGCGCTCATGCAGGGGGCTCTTGAACAGGTCGATACGTGGTCCAGTAGCCAGGGTCTTTCCGTTAACCCGGAAAAGAGCGGATCTTGATGGGCCCGCTCTTCCAGGACGTCAACTGGGTCTGACCAGGTCAGTGAAATATCTGGGAATCATCATTGACTCCTACCTGACCTGGAAAGAGCACATTGAGAGAATAAGCAAAAAGGCCACTGCATGTCTATGGGCATGTATAATAATAATAATAATAATAATCTTTATTCTTCTCCTAACGTAATGACATGGAAAAAAACAAATTCGAAAACAAAAAAAAGACAGAAGAATCACAAGGCGAAGTTCAGATATACAAAGAGAAATCTTCGTATCCTGTTCTGCCACTTAAACCTTGACAGAACAAACAAAACTTATAAATTTAATACCTATCCTAATGAAAAATATATATAAAAATATATAAAAATATAAGGGCTTTTGGTTGTACATGGGGCTTGAACCTTCGAATGATATATTGGCTTTACACTGTATTGCATAGAGGCCAATAATACCGCATGGTGCACTTGTATGGTGGCCTGCCATGCGCAGGGCAACCTACAGGAAGCAACGACTCGCCTGTCTGGAAGTCACTGGAGCCCTGAAAACCACGCCAACATTGGACATGGAGGCACTTCTGGGACTAGAGCCCCACTTAGCTGTGGAGGCAGAGGCTCGGAAGGCTAAACGATTGGGACGAGTGGAAGGATGGAGGTAGCCTTGGGCACGGGCGGATCTGGGAGCAAACCCTCAGATCCGATCCCCTCCTCGCAGGAAGGGATGTGATCTGGGCTATCCTATTAAGACCAAAGTGTTATCATTCTCCCGGATAGGGAGCAGCGGCTGAACTCGGATTGCCCGTTCCTCAAATCTGGGGGGCTCGTGTGGTTTACAGACGGGTCCCTAACAGAAAGGGGAACGCGCATGGGTATATATGGTGATCGACCGAGATCTAGCGTCAGCTTTTCCCTTGGTCAGCATAGTGCAAAGGAGAACTTCCGTAGAGGTTACCGTAATAAGCATATATACAGTGGTGGGGTCTTCGTCGGACCCGAGCCCTATGAATTGCTCCCTCCGTTGTCAGGGCCAGGATTAAAGACTGGGTGAACAGCCAATTCCAGGCTCAGTGGCAACAAATAATCGGACTCGGACAGTCCAAGGCCTTTTTAATAGGGCTCCTTGGCAAATCAGGGACTTCTAAGCTTCTAAAACTGAATAGAAGCCTGATTACGAAGATCGCCGGGGTGCCTACAGCTATCTGGAACCGGAGAGGGTGAAGCAACTTAGACTAAACAAAGGGGGTAGGCACAATGGGCCTCTGGTGTGCCTAAGTCGGTCGGGCTGCCCTGCGAATAGAATAGAATGGAGAGTGCATAATGGGAAACGGGTGACACGTTGAGCAATTATTGGGACTGTATTTGATTACGTTACACGGACTTACAAAGCCGCAGCATGAACTCTAAAGGATCTCTGAAAATGCTTTCAAAATACTTACTTGCTGTCTATCTATAGAGTCGGAAAAGGGCTATTTACATAAACCAAAGTAATATACCTACATTCTCAATGAATCGAGGACGCCGACGTCGTACATCGTAACCGAAACTGAGATCCTAATACACATTTTGTCTAGTAAAAAAGATCCATCTATTTCTCCGCGCAAACAAAGACCCAAAATGTTATGAATGCAGATAAATTTACGATTACGGTTTCGTAGCCGAGCAACAAAAGTAACCTTCCGTTTTAGTACTAATACAATATTCATCATTTATTACCCTCTGAACATGGCCACCGCGAGTAAATTGAAATGAAATTGATGGTAAAAGCAATTCATTAATTACTAATCTGTCATTACGTAACTGCGCTTCATCATTTTGTTTATTTAATTTAACAAAAGTATCGAAATAAAAAAATAAACTTACTGAATGATCAATCAACGACTAACATTGCATTTTGCCGTTAAATTAAACTAATTGAAACTCGACGAAATTACCGGGCGCGTAATTGCCGTAAAATCAAAGTTTTGAAATCATTAATTGACTATGCACACATGTACGAATTAGTCGAGCTTTTAGCTTTGAACCCGTAAGCTCGCAGAAAGATTAAGCAGACGCATGTGGGCATATTTCCACCCCCGGAATTGGTCAATAATTTTAATTTACAATGAAAGACCGCTGACCGTAGAAGGTTTCGACAAAGTACATATAATGGACATTTACCTTTTTCCTACAATACGTTTTCATTGTCACGATCACTGCACAGCGTTGCTTCACCAACTGTAGAACATTTTAGAAAAATCTGTTAACTGCTGACCGTTCTTGTGTAAATGAAACCTGCTGAATTTTTATTATCGTCCTTTAGATTGTAATTAGTGCGCAATTTCGTTACATCATCGACGATGAGTGCAAGAACTGAGACGGATGAGATTCAACAACTCAATTTGTCAATTACTTCTAACAGAAACCCAAGTAATTAATACCGCTTATCAACAACATCTCCATTTGGCATTTGAAAATGTACTGGAAAAGGAAGCGGACATTAAGGAAGCACTTAAGCAGCGATTTTGATGCAGTCAGCACAATATTCGCGTAAATTTATTCATTCGCGTCGGACGACTTGTTTAAGTTTCCAAATCAAACACCCGGAAATTTTTCGTCGGTAGGTCACATATTATTTAACTTAAATGAAGGGGAAAAGATTGCGGATTCGTCTTTGACTTTCATTACACGAGGACGATCCGTTTAACGGCCCTTGTCAATGAACAGAAAAAACAAAAGATTTCTTAAAAATGTGTAATTAGTGCTATAAATGTCAAGGTAAAGGTCTTCTGCTGGGTTTTAACTAACGATGGCATCAAGGATGAGCAACTGTATGTTTCGGAGAGCCTCTTCAACATGCAAGGTAAAATTCTATTAAGTTGTAAGAACATTTATATGCAAACATACTTATTGATGTTCGAATTTAAATAATTAATTTCTTACATCGATACTTCAAGGAGGATTATTTTTTCTGGTTTTAGGCACGGTATAATAAGTTTTAGGCGTGGAAATCCGACCGGCGAGTCTTCAGTGTTGCCCCGTCCTTTTAGGACTACACCATGAAGATTCACCTCTTTTGTGGCACCTGAGATCGTACCAAATCGTAACCCTGTACTGAATCAACCTCTAATGAGAGTGAGAGACCAAAAAATTGCAGTTACATTACGCCCCCAATTGAGTTTGTATCATTCTGGATCGAAATAAGTAATTCCAAAGCAATGTTCCCATAACTAGTTCAGTTAATGTTGTCAGTTCGGAGCTTTCCACTGGCAGTTTCAAGTTTGTTACAAGTAAAGTTATTTATAACTCGTGCGCTATTACAATGGATACAAATATTCAGCCCGTTTTTTCCCTGTCCTGACATTCACTAATGCAGCGAGTTCCCTTAGGGTACAGCCGTTATTCTCGAAAGTAATACTCTAAATAAACTGCACAACGTCTATATTCCCTCTAGCTAGATAATAACCGTACTGCACATTGAAGCTCACGGAGGAATTAGAGAGTTTACAAGAATTACGATTACTGTTTCCCATTTTGTGTGGTGAGAGAATAAACAAGCACTCAACTTGCAGCACCTTTGCTTTCTTATACGTTTAAACGACTCGAAACGTGTTAGGTAAATCCATAGAGTAAAGTAAATAAGATCCAACTACACTATTATGGGTAGCTTTACAGGAAAGTTTGAGATTTAGATGCGAAAGGAAGGTGGATCTCTGCTCACATGCAAACGAGTATATATTGTGCACAACTCTTGTGCAGAAAAGCGCATTTTTTAAACTGAAATAGCTTAGAAATGGTTGCATTATAAGATAATGCATGCTATATTTATCAATGTTTCCTTCTTGTTAGATGATTAATGGGGAGACTTCACCAATAGGTATGCCTCATCCAGACAATTCATTTTGCTGTTGTGGGTACTTTTCTCTGACAAAGCGTCTTCGAGATATTCGCTCGGAAAGTTTTGACCATCACCATCACCAATAGATATATTTCTTCCAAACGCCCCAATCGCCCTTTGTGAGTACTATCCTCCGACAATCTGTTCTTGAGATGTAAGGAATTATGTATATCCGATCACGATAAGGAGTCGAAGAGGAGGCTAAGGTTCGTAGAAATGCATTGCTTTCGCTGAGACCTTTCATTAGAGTACCATGGACCATGAAAGATAAACCCAACCCCCCCCCCCCCCCCCCCCCCCCCCCCCCCCCTCTGCTAGAGAACAGTTGAGACCTTCAATTAGAATACCATGGAAACTAAAATTAATTTCTACTAATCTCGGAAAGGAGTCGTGCAGGAAAATTATAGTTTGTACAAAGCAATTCATTTCGATGAGACCTTTCATTAGAATACCATGAAGGGTAGAACGTGTGTTCGCCCCCGCTCCATCCCCCAATTTCAGTCACAATGTGACAGCCTGTCTTTTGTTCGAATATCCCACATTTCAATCTCAGACCCGCACTATTCTCCTATTTTTGAATGACGGACTCTTAAGGGCGCTAACGTATTTTGAAGATTAAAAAGCATTTAAAAGAGACTCTGAAGACCCTAAATATGGCTTTAAAAACTCCAGAACGCATTAAAATCCCTTAAAAGGTTCTGAAATCACACAGACCCACGGAGGTTTTTTTTTTACTGTGGGGACTTTTTCACAATTTCGCCGTTAAATTTTGTTTTGTATAATTTTCACCCCCAATTTTAAATTTAAGGCTATGAAATTAAAGTGACATGACATGCCCCTATACATGTCCGGGGAAAGAATTGGCCTGCGGTATTCCCTACCTGTCGTAAATGGAACCGAATGACTCCCGGGACAACTCCCATTAAGTGACAACAGCTTCATAGCGGGTTGAGAGTCAAAAGGCGGATGAACAACTACTGTCAACGGCATGAGATCCAGAAGGCAACGGAAAACCACTGCATAACTGCATTAAACATCTGTTCATATTCCCAATTTGCAAAAATGAGAAATGAAAAAAAATGGAAACTTGGCATATTTCAGTGAATAGCGGACGTAAAATAGTTCCACAATCGGATTTCCGGGGGGAGAAATATACGAAGTGTGCATCCAAGAAGAAAGAGAGGAATTAGATTAGGGAGGTGAAATGTTAGAACCTTTTCAAAGCGAGAAACTAGAAAATCTAAAAAGATAACTAATTTGTACTTTATTGGTGTCAGATGAGGTGGATGAGGAGTATAATAAAAAGAACATTTCGCCTGCTATTATAGTGGAGATGAAAAAAGGAAGAAATAGAAAGGAATTTATAGTTAATATGAAGGTACAGTCAAACATTATCAATGTAATAAACGCCTGTGATAGATATTAGTCATCCGGGTGTACATGCGAACAAGTGATTATGACGATGAAGGAATAGAAAAACTGTACGAAATAATTAGTAAGGAAGGACAGGGATGCTGTGAGATTGTGGTGGGAGATAGGAATACCAGTGTGGAAAAGAGGAGGCTACGGGACTGGTTGGAAAATACGGATTAGGGGAAAGGAATGAAAGAGGAGATAAGCTGATTGAGTTTTTCAAAGAAAATAATTTGATTGTTTACGAACATGTGATTTGAGGAATGATGACCATAAAAGGAGAGAAGCTACACCTGGAAATTTTATGTATATTGCTAGAAAGTAGATATAAGAACGGAGTAAATGTCGAAAGAATTGGACAAGGATGAAATAGAATGTAAAATAGAAAGAGAAATAAAAGGGTGGGAAGGAACACCAAGGATGGAAGAGAGTGTGGGGAAACATTGGGAGAGGATAAAGGAAGGTGTAATAAAAATTGGCAAAGAGTGCATCAGGTTCAGCAAGGGGCCAAGAATAAAAAAAACCTTGGATAACAACAGAAATGATAAATAACATGGAGGAAAAGGAGGAAATTGAAGAAACGGATAAGGCAAGAACAGCATGGTTTGAAACGGAATGTAGGGTAAAACTGGAGAAATTAGGGAGACATGATTTGGTATATAATAAAGTGAAGAAAAATACGCTTGATAGGAAAAAAGGATGGCACGATGACAGGATCAAAAATAGAAAGGATGGCAAGCTTGTAATTTTATTTTCTCCATTAGGAAGCAGCCAATATTTACTTGTTGAAGATCCTCGTAAATTTTGAATGGATGGCTCCATCCAGTGGCGGATTTAAATTTTTTTGCACCTCTAGGCACACCGAAAGATAAGCGCCCCTTCAAAAATAATCTTTAAATTGCAATAAATTTTAAGATGCTAATAAAAATCACATTACAACCTCGTTAATCAGAATAGATTCGCACCACCGACCTTTCGGACAAGCATTAAGAAATAAACTTTATTCTTTTCAACGTCTTCAGGGGTGTCATCGTTGTTACGAGGACTATCGCGATTTCGGACTAGCGTGTATTCGGATTATCGAGGTTGTACTGTATAACATGAAATTTTTAAAACTAATATGAAAAGAAATACAGTATAGGTACCTAAGGTTCTTACAGTTACAGTTTGTTTAAACTATCTACCAATTCCAATTTATTCCATAATTTTAATAAAAAATGTTTGTCCTGTTGTAACTTGTTAGGGGACTAAAACTTAAAATATTACCTAAAATAAATATAGTGCGAAAAAATGCCGCCCTCTAAAACTGCCGCCCCTAGGCACGTGCCTAGTGTTCCTACATGTAAATCCGCCACTGGCTCCATCTATTGTTGAAATTTTAACCACGCAGATTGCCGGCGCCGTGATTTTTGATTGTCGATTATCGATCTTCATCTTCTTTCTTTTCTGTCGAGAACCGTTATACAGGTCGAGAACAGGTTATACTTAATTAAAACCAACAGCTGAGGCATTAAGTTAGAACCCATGGGATTTTAATTGCCATCATCCATAGTTTATTAATCTCAGGCAATTGGATTCATTAAAATGGGAATTCTGGAAGTGAACGGATTCACCTCTTCACTGAGTAGAGGGATATAATTGTGTTTTTTCTTTCTTATTGCAAGTAGCGCATTTCATTTACTTGAAGTGTTCTTTTTCTTTAGGTTCGGCTGTCATCTGTCTGACAATAAAATTGCTGCTTCATCTACAATTAGCCCTCTTATTTAAGATGTATGTAAATTTTTGGGTATCACAGAAAGGGAGGTTTTAGTTTTAATTTTAGTTCAAAGCCAAATTTAATTCAACTGTAAGGACCTGCTTGAGCTTCGGAACCGCTTTACCTATTATTCATCTTCCACCTGCTCACAACGAACGCCCATTTGCTGTGAAATGGGTTAACGGGTCATAAACGAGATTTGATGTCAAGAATCTATTCCTCAACAAAGAGACAATCAAAGATCAAGATTGTTGAATATTTGCACTTGACATTGCATCACTTACTTTATACTATTATTTTGCCACGACATGTTACATTGATTGGTTGTAACGTTAATTAACGTAGTGCTCCTTGCACTATTTATTTGAAGCGAGTTATAATAATAATGACTATTCATATTTAGCAGGGTGACTTATTTCGAATATGTGATATATCTTCCCATTTTTGAAATTTTGAGTGCGTTGAGGGTAAAAATGCAAATAAGCCACCTGACATAGGTACCTACCCCAGAGACTATATTCATGTGTGTGTACCGAGTGGCCAAATAAGAATGGCCGTCGTCCATGTCTCAGAAACTAATAGAGATAGAACTTTCGGGTAAAAAATTATTGCTGGAAATTATTTTCGAGTGAGTAAAATTACCACTAGGGAGCACAACAGTCATGATCAAATATAAATTTAAATTTTCTCTGAATTTTATCTAATGTGTTTTTTGTTTGGCCTACCAACAGTCTTTATTACTTTTATACCTGGTAATTTTACAGTCGTCACTAGAGAGCGTTAACTAAAATTGAACTATATATGTACTTCGATTTTTGTTAAAAAAATTAAATGAGATAATATTAGTTTAAAATCCCAGATCTGTATCTTTTTTAGAACTAGAGATATTGGCGAAAATAGATTAAGATATATGAATTCTGTGGTGTTGCCGGCGATTTTTTTTATAATATTGGACGATTTTTATGCTTAATATTTTTTTATAATAATAATGATAATGTATATATTTCATGGAAATGTAAACAATGTACTTACACTCGTCCAAAAGGAAAATAATGGGGAAATACAATTAAAAAAACAAAACAAAAACATTTCAACTGTAGTTATTCACTTCACTGTTGCCCTAAAACCCTTTCACGCTGTAAAATGCGGATCCTATCACCATTTTTTTTACATTTCGCTTAAGTTTTCGCGGTGATTTATTACTTTAACATCATCAGATAAATGATTAATAAGTTTTAAGGCAACAATTTGAGTGCTATTTTGAGATTTAGCCAATCTACAAAATGGTATCTTTAGCGAAAGCTTTTTCTTGTATTGTACTGTGTACTTTCGAAACTAATACATATTGTTCAAATTTAGATTTTCCATAACACACAGAGTCTAAAATAAACAAGCCGTACAGTTAGAATGCCTAGTGTAGAAAAAATACGCCTACACTCATCACGAGAACCAATATTCGCAATAATCCGAATAGCTCGTCTTTGTAACTTGAAGGCATAATTTGACTGTGGACAATTTCCCCAAGTGATTATTGCATACGATAATATGCTATGATATAGTGCATAATATGTCTTTAATACAACTGATTGAGAAGGAAACACTATTTACTAATCTACGTAATAAAAAAAAGTTTCTGTTAAATTTAATAGATATCGACCTAACATGTACCTACATTAAAAGATAATTTGAGGTATAAATATACGTCCAAAAACTTCACGGATTCACTATCACTAACATTATGAGTTTTTAGAGTCATAATAAGTTTTTCAATTTTCGCTGCATTCATTGACAATTCATTTCTTGTGTACCACGAATTTACAAGATTGGCTTCAGAAGCACGAAGTCCAGTTTCCATATTATTGTCATGTGCCAGTAAAGTGTCGTCATCAGCGTAAAGTACGCAGGTAATGCCTTCTAGTATTGATAACGGCATATCATTAATAAATAAATATAAGCAAAAGTAAAGGCCCTAATATGCTACCTTGCGGCACGCCTCTTACCACGGGATGTGTTTTTTCTCCACTGAATTATTAGGGACCGCCAAGATCCTGTTTATGAAGGGAAAAACGAATAGATTCTTAAACACATTTTAAATGGTTTCGAAATTCCTTAAGGATTAATAAATGACCTTTTCAATTCTAATAATTATGCGCCAAAGGTTAGACTCAAACCGGCTAAGTTATTTCGCTGTAGAAGTACGTTACGGTAAACAGGTGAAACTAGGGTCTCATAGATTATTTGGATCCCTTAATTTTCAAACTCTTACGCATGCGCTATTGCAGACCCACATGACCAAATTGTGCAACATTAGCGTTTAATAAACGTTTAATGGTGACTTGTAACGTTAGCGTATAAGTACCATTAACTTACTATTAACGTCACCGCGACTGCTAATGCTTCAAGAACGTTTCTCTGTAACGTCTAAATACCT
Organism: Photinus pyralis; assembly: GCF_008802855.1. Classification (NCBI taxonomy): domain Eukaryota; kingdom Metazoa; phylum Arthropoda; class Insecta; order Coleoptera; family Lampyridae; genus Photinus; species Photinus pyralis. The sequence goes on from NW_022170511.1 coordinate 29,700,933, forward strand.
ACGTTTAGCAAACGTTACATCATATAACACTTTATAACATCAGCATTTAACGTTAATTGAACGTTTGAAACAAACGCCAATGCGATGTAACTCTCTTATGTTGTATAAACATGGTACAAAAATGTTTATTAAACAATACTAAATTACGTTTATATCATCCTTATACATTGACGGTTGGTATTATTAAAGTCATATTTACTATGTTGTAAGGTAACAGTATTGTTAAGGAATATGTTTACAACACCGTTAGCTGACAACAAAGTTAAGTCAATGTACAAGGATGACATAAACGTAATTTAGTATTGTCACAGATTGTGTACTTTAATAAACAATTTTGCACTGTGATACTAAAGTGCACAATGTAAAAAAATTCAAATTTAAAATATGTAATTCAAATAATTTTTTACCAGAAATTTAATGTATAAAACATTATTTCATTCACATCAATCACTTCACAAAATTGTTAAAAATGTCCCACCATTATAAAGAATGCACAGTTACACACATATTTTGATATCATCGGAAACTCATTCTAACATTACTGGTGTAATGTTCATTAGTTCCTCTTCGATTGCATTTTGAAGTTCCTCAGTGATGTGCAGACGATTTCGAAAAATATTGTATTTCAAAATCAGAAAAAAATCTAACGGTCTTAGATCTGGAGAACGTGGTGACCACAATCCTCTGCTAATTAATCGATCATCGTAAAACTGTTGTTCGGCATCATGGAGTATGAAAATGGAAAATACCTTGTAGGAAAACGTTGGATATCAGGAAATTCTTGATAGAATTGCTGGCGACAGGATTGAATGGAATGCGTCCATGTTCCATCCTGTAGACTTGCACTTTGATAATGTTCCTTTAAGACGAACGCGTCATGTTTTGGTGAAAAAGACATTGTGGAAGATTCTAAAAAAGTAAGGTTATACATCCATAAAATAATTTACGTCTTTTACGTACTTTTACATACTGCTATTTGCTAACGCCTAGGAGGAACCCTGGTAGAACTGTTTGATTTAAAATAAAAAGATGCGTACAAGGTGGAAAATACAGAGAAATTCAATACGTAAAAATCGCCGTAAATGGATAGCTTATTCAGCTTATTTGTTGAAGTCATTGTCGTTCATCCTTGATGAAAAAAACCACAATCGCCAATGTCTAAACCAAAAAACTCCACAATTTTTAAACACTTAATTCAAACTATCCTCCACTTATTTTGAATCACATCACTCAATTCACAGAAAACCAACATTCAACAAACGTGTTAAACTGCAAATGAAGATAAACCGAGTGATGAGTCACCGACCAGCTATTTTTTCGTTGCGCAATGCCCAAAGGCACATTTTTAATATTACAAGAACGTTACTGTAACTGTGCAACTTAACAGTACCAAAATGTCGTTGTTGTAATGTTAAGCTTTTAAAAGTTGAACTAACGTAGTTACGTGTGGTTCCGTCAACGTACGCAAATAACATCACATTCCTTAACATTATAGTGACATCGCAACAAGGTTTTGCATAAAAACGTTGTCAAAGTAATATTGGTATAACGTTAGCATTCTGAATGTTATTTTAACGTAATAATGTCCCGTTCCAGCGACGCAAGTCCAAAAGGTTACAATTTTTAACATTACAAAAACGTCGTATCCACGGTTTAGAAACAAAAGCCATTCAAGTATCGTTGGTATAACGTTGATGTTTTGTTTAATTGAGTTGTTTCAAAATGCAACATTCGTTTAACGTACCAAACGTTTTTTTAACATTGCTTGTCAAGTGGGGATACTCTCTTTTTCTGCCTGTTTGTCTGTGTCGTAACTACGCCTACTGTCTTCAAAACATTTGATCTAGGACAATTTTGATCCAAACTACCTGAATCCAACTTTTATTGCTCTTTAAGGTTAATTTTTTTATCTGACGTTTCGTCTTTGCTCAACCATCATCAACTTTATACTGGTATATTCAAAACCTAGGGTTTTCTGAACAAAAGTCGGCTACAATAGAAGCACGAAACAGTTTTCGGCTTGGGATATTGGGTATTTTCTATTTGTTTCATTAAAAACCACTCGGTTACACCAACTTCTTTGAGGCTCTTTGACGTTTTATAGAATTCCTCTTTAGGTATGTATGAAACGATTCGTTCGTTGAGGACTAATTTGAGAAAACGCGGAAGTAAACGATAGGTCAAAAGTCTAGTTTTGTTCGTAGCCGAACGCAGCTGTTGAAGAAAAGTAACATTTATTACAAGTCATAAGCTAGATAAAGTACATAAAAGTTCGCCCTCGTATTTGAATTCCAGCATTACGACGTTCGATCAGCTTTCAAACTCGATAAAGAATTTGATTATTTTCTAGAACTTACAAATTGTGCTTTATCTTGTATAACGGAAAAGGTAAAATATAGCGAATTCTTTGCAAACTTCATTATCGCAAGCTCCGGCGATTTAAGCGGGTTAATACGTTAAAAAATTCAAAGTTAATTTAACTAAAGTTCAAGTTTTTACTGCATTTGTAACATTTTAGTGCTAATAATAAAACAATATATTCTAAGGGTGCGCGCTATAAACTTGACTCCCTCTAAATCTAGCAGCACGTGCAAATACTTTAGAATTTGTACGAGTATGTTTGACGTGTATGCTGGAAAAGTCGCCCCATTCAAACAGACGAAGCGTTTTTTGACGGGACTGCGTGGATTACATTAATGGTAGGGATTGTGACGCGTTTCGTTTGATTAATAAATCTAATTACTCAAATCTAGATTGAAAATCCCTTAAAATTGAAGGTACAAATGCGACTTCAATGTGATTATTGGAGAAAGCGCGTATTTATCTACGTTTACTGCCTAAAAGCATTTTTAAATTCGCTCGCGTTGTAATTGAATTAATTCATCAAAAAGATTGACTTTAAAAGTTTGCGAATATGAAATACGGGCGCAGTTTGTAAAATGTTACTTACCAAAGGGATGCGGAACGCTGGCTCTCATTATTTGTTTTTATATTTATAATGCACATAACTAGTATAAAGTTTAGTGTAATTGGCCTTAATATTTAAAAAGTTTCAAATTGGCACTTAAACCACCCCATAAAGACACTACTTTAATTTGACGTTTAATTTCACTTATGGTTATATCACCGACTACTATGTATTTAATGCATAATAAATACAAATGTTTGTTAATTGTTAGCAACACCGTAAACTTGTTTGTAATTCGTATACCATGAGCAATGACTACGTAATGAATATGGGACTCATCCACCTTGTAGCTGGTGATCATAAAAGACATTTGCTCAATCGTCTCTTTATTCTAGGAGGACCTAAATGGTTTCAGAAAATTTTTATTTTTTGGAAATCGTAATAATAACCTTTAAGAAAATGTAATTTAAAAAAAAATGCTAAATGCGCATATTGTGGTTCAGATGCAGTTTTTTCTAGAAACTAAAGACAGCTACAGGTACATTGAAAATGGGAAGGAAATTTGAAAATAATAATGCATAGAACTCATTGAATGCTAATTAGTAATCTGATAAGACATATGCAGTTCTTTAGGGCCAAAATCATAAGCAAAAATGTCTTAAAAAGTGAGGTGCGGGGTGTTAAATCAACAAAATTGTTTCATACACAGTCTGTTTCAAATTAAGTCGACACTATTGCTCTTTTTCTTAGTTGTAGAGTTAGAAAGACGGTTGAATTTCCAAAATTGTGTACTTTTTCTACCGAATCCAAATCTGTAGTTATAACAAAAATATGACTGTTTTCTTATGGAACACCCTTTATATTAGTACATCATATGACAGATTATTAAATGGTCTACAACAGTTCACAATGCATCGTAGGCAAAATATGTACTTCAAATAACGGAAGGAGTGTGTGGAGGAGGAGAGTCAGGCACAGCTATCCCTGAGAGAAGAGGGAAAATCTGAAGAAGAAGATATTATATGTTAAGTTTATTAAGTGGGATTTAATAGTGAGAAGAGTGATGATTTCCTTGATTGCATCCAGTGGATGTGTTCGAGCCAGAAAAAAAACCGAAAAAAGCCAATAGGATATTCAAAGGAATTCCAAGGAGATTTTGTAACATGGAGATCCCCTCTCCCCCCTCCCCCTCCCATACCTGACTCATTTTTGTATCACATGTGACCCCGATACCTAGGATACCAAAAATCTGTATAACTCTCGCCAGGAAAGATTGCCGGTCACAGAACACTTGATCCCGATCTACAATCTCTGTTTTTCGTAAGATGCTAGCGACTTCCGGGATAGTATCGTGTCAGTGTTGAACGAAAAGACTTTTTGTTCAATATTAGCACGATCCTATTCCAGAAGTCGCTAGCATCTTACGAAAAACAGAGATTGTAAATCGACACAAGGTGTGCTGTGACCGGCAATCTTTCCTGGCCAGAGTTATATGTGATTTGTGGATATAGATATATAGAGTGGCCCAACGAGAAGTATACAGAGGACTTTTAGGGTATTAAATTTAGAAATTTCAAAAAATCCTCGAACACGTCAATTTGGATTCGAGGGGGACAACTTTTGGAATACAAATCACGAACCCAAGTCTTCACCCCTCTACGTAGGGAGCTTAACCCCTAAAATTTTAAATGGAATCCTATGGCAAATGGCACATTATTTGAAAGTCAATTTAATCGTGATTACTAATCTCCTTTGCTTTTTAAATTCTAAGTCACCTTGTATTAAAATTTTATTTTGACGCTTCAATTTGTTTGTTAAACTTAAGTGAACCTGTCAGTTCTCCGAAACGAATCAATAGAATTTAAAAAGCAAAGTAGATTAGTAATAACGATTAAATTCGCTTTCAAATAATGTGCCATTTGCCATACGATTCCATTTAAAATTTTAGGGCTAAAGCTCCCTACGTAGAGGGGTAAAGACTTGGGTTCGTGATTTGTATTCCAAAAGTTGTCCCTCTCGAATACAAAATTGACGTGTTCGAGGATTTTTTGAAATTTCTAAATTTAATACCCTAAAAGCCCTCTGTATACTACTCGTTGGGCCACTCTTTATATTAAACTTAGAATAATTTACCACTATTTATACCTTAAAATAACTAAGGGCCAAATCCATCAGCGCTTAAAGGACCAAATTCTTTTAAACAGTTTGTCTGTTGCGTTTGTTGAAAAAATATTGACTAGTAACAGTAGTTTTTTAGCATTGATGTTTTACATTAAAAGGGAACCACCCATATAGTCTTACTAATTTACAAATGATATCAGCAAAGTCCATTAGATGCCAAAGGAATGCCGATGTACTGCACAACCCGCACTGTTCACACGACACTACGAGTACAAATAATAAGAGGTAGGTAATACATAACGGCCAGTGTCGTTATCTCTATCGTCAATAACCTAAAGTGAAATTTTCGTAAACAACTTTGAGTACCTATTTTAATACTATTGAATCAGAAGTATTAGTGGTATTTCAAATGGCGTTGTTTACGAGTTGCATTCATCCTAATGTCACCTCCCCATTCTCAAAAATAGACCCCAGATTTAATTTCTACAAAACCTCGAAATTAATAATCGCTTGGCAAACTAAATAATTTTAATTATTTTTCTGTACACTGTTCCAAATTTGTAGCGTAGGTACAATTCTCCTTAGATAGGTGTTGTAAACTCCATCCGACCATCCGCCTGTTCGATCCTAAACGCTATATAGCGAGAAATAAATAAAATTTGTTTTAAGAAATTGCTTTCTTTAATGAAACTCTTTTTACAAATAACTTTTAATTGCTATTATGCGAAGAAATTAATGAAATTAGGTAAACGCCGGATAATAAATTAATGAATGGAAAATAGCGCTATTTGTACATAGGGGTAAAAACTAAAACCGTGTAGAATCCTTACTGAACATTAATTAAAATTAAAGCAAGTAGCGTCACTTGAAACTTAAAAACAAAACAAAATTCAATCACAAACAAAAACATACTGCTCACGTCCTGTGACTAGCTAATTATAATACACTTATAAATGATGCAAAAAAACAAATAAAGGTACTTCTTAGATAAATTACGTCAGTACTCGAAAATTTGGAAAATAAAGATTGCGGCTAACCTTGAATTTACCTTCTGTTCTACGGACGTCTGGAATTTTCTTTCTGTTCGACGCCTGTCGTTCCACGGAAATTTGAAATGCTGAATTTGACCACTGACGAATAATGCTGAATTTTACTGGTAAGTTCTCAAATTATTTTGTTTTATTTGACAACCATTAATTTTTTTCTTCCGGGAACCAAACTCCAATAAAAAAAACTAAAATGTTTGTGAGTTAAATAATTATAATTTAATTTTTAAATTAACTTACGGTACTAAAGACCTTTTTTCTAATAAATCAATCTTCTAAATATGATTTGAGTTTCGTGATTTATAATTAAATCTTTAGAAATAAAGAACATGTAGGTACTATCCGCACAAGGCGTAAGATTACCCAAGAATGTCCGAATGCCAAATTTTAAACATTGATATCTAATTCTAAACTAGTAAAGGCAGTGACATCTATTGATAGACACTTTCAGAGTATTAAATTGCTACCCATTTAAAAAATAAAATCAATTAAAATGAACAGCACGCCAAATAAGAGCTATGGACAAACGTATTAAAAATAATAACTGAACGAGATTTATTTGTAATAAGAGAAAACACGTTTATCCATCAAAATTATTGTGGAATCCTCTGTCTGTTTTTCGTTGCCATTCCAGATTTTGAATCGGACCTTGGAATTAAAGTTGGTTTTGTTACTGTTACTATTTAGACATTTTGCTGACAGAAAGGGACAAAGGGAATGAAAGGCTCGCGCTAAGGTATAGCTAAAAAGGCTTGGACAATGGACACCCCTTGTGAATGCGACAAGTAGTAGTTTTACAACTTGTCTCATTTGTTTAATAAATATTCCTTTACATCCTAAAACGATGGAATGCGTGGTGACCTGTTTGGTAGTACCATAGAGTATTGTATATACTCTATGGTAGTACCTAGCCTGCAATTTGGGCATTAAATTTTGGTTAAAACCGGCGCAACATTTTTGCCTACGTGCTTGCTCTCGTATTTGCACTTTAGAACTTTAACAAGATTTTCTGGGGAATCATTTAGTGATGTAGCAAATTTTTTAGAGCGATATCAAGGCGCCATCAAGTTGACAAAGGATTAGTCACCGACGATAAGGAATGAAAGTGGATGTGACTCTTTCTTTCTAGCAAATATGATATGCCGATAGACTTCTCGAGAAGCTTTCTGTTTGCTATTATAAGTAAAATGAATTGTGATTACTCCGAATGTGAGTACAAGTAAGTGATAAAAAATATATAATTTTTATAAATTCATCTACAATTAATTTTATATAAATAAAGCACGTAAATAAATTTAGTGTTACACTAATTTTCCCCGAGCTTTAAGGGCTACCATGTACTTGATCGGCAGCAATATCATTTTAAACGGTTTTTGGTAGGCTGTGTAGTCCTGTAACTAATTATATTTATCTTGGTATCTTGTTTATAATAAACTCCATTTTAACTTTTATTTAATCTTTTATTTGTGAGCATCGATTCCTCGCGGCCGAAGTAATTTCAGAAGGTGCGTTCCAAAATTTAATATGCAGGAAATCGATTGTTTGTTACTATACATCCTCAAGTTCCTTCTAAATTGGTTTTCCCGTTCATTCTCAGACATTCTTTTCCATTACCGTTTCTATCATTGACCGTCCGTTCTCAAGCACACTTGTCTTACCTTTAGGGTTACAACTCCACTTATTGACCTGTCTCACGTTTAAATTTAGGGGTTGGAATCTGATTAAAAAGACTTGAATGCAGATTAAAAAATTTCTGAAACTTTTTGTTCGAATTTTATTTTACGTTTAAAGGGAGGGTAACGTACAACCACGTAAGGGATAAATAATTCAAATTTTCAACACTTGCTTATATTTTCCCGAGCAAATTCGTTCGAACAAGATTACAGTAACATCTTTGTGTATGTGCTGTAATTTACCACTGTACTAAACGCATTCCGTGCAGGTATCTTCGAGATCTCTACTGAAAGCTTTAAAAGAGGGGAAAAGGTTTCGATAGGTTGCAACAGTTTATTGCTAGTTTCGCATAGAGGGCGTCCGCAGTTACACAATTTACTCTCTGAAGCTGGCATATTCAGCACATATTCAAAGGTCTAAAAGCATTGAAAAGTATTAACAATAACGCAACAGTTTATTTCTCCTAATTTTTGTCCTTTGTTTAAAGTAGAAACTTAGTTTTATTGCCCAATGACACGAAAATTGAAAAATTTCATAACGCAGTGAAGTGAAACGTTCAAGATTAATTAATTAACTTGCTAGCGTATCGCACTCGCGATGCAAGTGCAGTACATATGAAATTTTAATTACTTATACTTCCAACTGATTGATCTTACATTAATTAAAATCTCAGCGAGAATATGTGGCAAGACTTGATACTTAATTATCTCTGATTGAAATATTCAGACAGGCTACCGACACAGGCAGGTATAATATATTTCCATCCAAAACGAAAGAAAAGAATCTCATAAATCTGGTAAATTGTATAATGAAATAACTTACAAACATTGTGGTTCTATTTTTCGAGCAGGACCAACAAAACATACAAATCGTCATCGCCTTTGCACAAAAATCATGAATTAGACTTGTCACCTGAATGCCGTATACATAACTCAGGATTTTTACCATTTCAAGTTGACACTTTATCGACAATGGTGAAAAGTAGCTTTACAATGTTTTGAATGCACATATACAAAACTGAAGTTTATTGTTAGGATCGGGGTGTTGAAATGAAACACTTGCTGCCTTTTTATTTGATTTCGACATGTTATTCATGCACAAATTGAATGGAGCTGGCATTTGCTTTCGCTTTGTCAATTAGAACAGATTACATTCTTTCGTTACATTTTTCGCACTTATATTGCCAATTTCTTCCTGAGCGCTGTTCGTAAGTTATCCTTGTCTTTTAATTAACGATATTGTCTGCGATACTCGTGTTAGTCTTTACGTTGTGGATTTTTAGGAATTGTAAAAATATAGAATACAGGGTTTTAATTTCAAGGGTATCTCGAAAGTCTGATAGGAAAAATACATCGATTTAGATACCGCAAGAGACGTTTGATAGCAATTATACCTTTAGTGTATAACCCCAAACAAACCCTAGTTACCACTCATCATCTGGCGATGCCTCACTACAAAATTCCTTTTACAAAAATGTCTATCAAACAGTATAAAACTTTATTATTTTATTTATATTTATTGTTATATTATGTGACGTGAGTTAAGACGACACTCCTTTTTCTCAAAATCCGCCACATAAACGTCCAACTAGCTCAGGCAAGTAAAAGTAAAGTTACCACGCGGTTGAGCGCCACGCAGTTTCTTTCAAAGCTCCACTCTCTCTTTATAAAACTGTGAAGATGACCTCATTAAACTTACTTAACCTTCCCAAGGGCACGTTTGACTTGGTTCAAGATCCATATAAAGCGAAAAATCTCCATAAAAAGCAAGCACGAGACAATTGATTTTACGTATGTAAGAAATCCAATTTAAAGCCTCCAAATGCGAGAAAGGAGTAGAAACTCCGTCCAAAACCAATTCGAGAGTCCCAAAAACAATAGATTAAATCGCTAGAGTGTAATCACACTTAAAAAATTGCAATTAAACCAACATTTATTAATGACACTCCACTTAAGTCTACCTTGGTGCCCGTAAAGAAGAATGATGAATCGGAAAAAAGTCAGATAGCGTGCCCATTCAACGGTCGAAAGACAATTTGCCATGCACGAACCGACAAATACAGAGAACCCCAAACAAAAATGACAGTCTGACTCAACCAGTAATAATTTATATGTATGGCGGACCCGAGTGAACGGTTGATCTCCCGATCCACACTTAGTTTAACGATAAGCTTCCTTTTAAAAATTAAAGATTCGCTCAATTCTTGTAAGTGTATGGTTGCCTCTAAGTATATCAATTATTAAATCGTATGAGTATCGGCTTGTGGTACCACCGATATTACTTATAGAGAGCCGAGGGGGACAGGAGTGAGTGAAAAAAGTACTACAAGGACCTAATAGCATATTTATTCCGACCTCCACCACATCTCTGTGTCATGTACAAGTTATAGCTTTCATAGTAAGTAACGGGTGATAAAATACGAAGTACTTTTTCCAATAGGGATTTTAAAACACTTTAATCAAGATGGATGTCATGTGTTTTTTGTTCACTATTGGTCAGACTATTAGTTGACATTTCACCATGAATAGACTTACATCAGAACAACGATTAGAAATCGTGGAAATTTATTTCCAAAATCAGTGTTCAGTAAGAAATGTTTTTCGTGCTCTTCAACCATTTTATGGTGCTCATAATCGTCCAACTGAACGCACAATGAAAAAATTGTTACCAAAAATTCAAGATATTGATGTAGCCGACTTATGGTTTCAACAAGATGGTGCGACGTGCCATACAGCACACGAAACCATCAATTTATTGAAAGAAACTTTTGATGAGAACATCATATCAAGAAATGGACCACTGAATTGGCCACCAAGATCATGTGATCAAACGCTGTCAGATTACTTTTTAGCGTTATCTCAAATCACTTGTTTATATTCTATTCCTGCATTAGAAGCGAACATAACACGTGTAATTAACGAAATTTCGGCCGAAATGCTCGAAAGAGCGCTTGAAAACTGGACTCTTAGAATGGACCATCTGCGAGTCAGTCACGGTCAACATTTAAAGCAAATTATTTTTAAACATTAAATGTCATGAACCGAACTTAGTATCAAATACAATTCTTGATTATTAAAATTGAATTTAATGCGTTTTATTTAAAAAAAAACTTTCGGAAGCCCTTATTTTATCACCCTTTATATAGGAATAACTTCATAGTACAAGTCTATTGCTGAAAACTTAAGGTTCTACAATGTTCCCTTACCGAGATACAGGTCGATATATAAAAGGTGACCACTGAATGAAATTCATGAAAAATAAGTTTCTTCAAAATTTAACTTTTATGCACGAAAGCATTTTGTTGAGACCCAGTGCCTTCCCTTTATTATATTTACTTCGCACGCATTGCTTCGCCTTCTATTGAGCGAAGTACTATCCACAGATAAGAGATTTACTTCTGCATATGAGCGTACGTGTCTTTTGGCGTGTGTAATATATTCGATATTTGGCGTTTATTAAGAGACCCTTCTGTTAGTAGGTGGGTTTGTTGAAATTTCAGTGAAATCGGTCTATAAATAAGAAATTCATAAATTACCAACATTAGGAATGTTTTTCAGTTATCAGACTAAACTGGATAGACGTTAGACTCTGGCTATGCTTCGACATCGGACACTGGCTCCAAAAGAGCAGCGTGCTTATTATCGCCTCGCTTCAGCATATTACGCACCTTACGGACTAAAATGTAAATCACCGGATGAAGAGGACCACTATTGGCTGGCTTGATACGAAAATAGGCAGCAAGATTCAAGACAATCTGCGTATTTCGGTTACGTAACGTCCCCCCCCCCCCCTCCCTGTACAATTTAATATTTAATAATGCAAATTAATAAAATAGGCTAGGGGGCACCTCAACATTAAAAATTGCGGGAGTAGCCCTAAATTTTCCACAATGTTCATTTAAAGTTTAGTTCATTTCCTCGAAATGTGAGATTATATTACTCCAAATTTCATGATTACTTTTAAGTTGGTGAAAGTGTTCGTAACATTCCGGAGTGCCAAATTCAATTTCTTAAGAGGTTATGTTGTTTAATAAACATTAAAGAATGTTGTACAACTAGACATGTGTTTTTAATTATACCATAATAACAGTAAGTAGTTCTCTACATATTTCATGTGTAAGTAAGTACTTTATTTACAAATGGGCAATTTATTCCTTCTCCTTTTTACTGATAACGAGGTAAAGTGCCCCGAGTTCAAATAAGTAAAAAGGCAATAAATAATACAAATATACAGTACACAAAACTAGTAAATAAACCGCCCAAAAAAACATACATAGTATTAATAATTTAAATTATATTTAATGGTGGTGGATTGATACGAAAAAGGCTTTCGAAGCTAATCGGCGGTCGCTAACAAAGAGGCGATCTATGGAAGATGCGAGAGATAGCTCTTTCCCTCTCGAGTGTATAAGGCGATCGATGCTAAGCAGCGAATGATACGAAAAAGGCGTTCGAAGTTAAGCGCTGGTCTATGCAAGATGCGAAAGATGAGCCATTCCCTTTCGAATGATTATGAAGAGGCGGTGAATGAAACTGCACTAGGTGCCCGGGTTTCCTATAATACATAAGCCATCCTGTACATACAGAGGGATGTGACTATGAGAAATGCTGACTTGATTATGTTTGCAGTGTGCCCAAGAATCCCTATAAATGGTCTCCCTATTCACTCCACATTAGGCTACGTTTCCAAATTTGGTAATTTTCATAATCGAACTTACATAATTAATTACTACAGTATACACTGTACATAATACTCGTACAAATAGAACAAATTATAATAAATAAACAAATTCAAAGAGGAGGTTTACGAAATTGGTGCAGTGTGATTACCTGGGCTTATATCGAACTAAAGATATTTTAAACTGTGTACAGGGTGTCCCAAATTTGAGAGTGACCATTGGGATCTCGGAAACCGTTACAAATGCAAAGTCGGTTAAATGGAGCGGAAGTTGTGCATACTAGGACCAAGTGCTGAGGGGTTTCCCTATACTTCCGGAGATAAGTGGGAAATAAATCGAAATTGGATAATTTCCTTTTTATATGATGTAATTTTATTTGAATTGATTTTTGATAACAAATGACACTTTCGGTGCAACTTTTTCCCCCCTAAATGAGTACATTTTAAATCAGACGTTTCGGTAATTTGGAGCCATTGTCAACATTATTCTTTAAATACGGATCTGCGTTTTTTATTTTACATGTTAAGACCTCGGCATTTATTTTACAAATATTTCAAAGCAGTTTAACATGAATATCTTGTTTTATAGTCATTTTATTATTTTTGTCTAAATTTTAGTGTAGTAGCGTAACGCTTTTCCAAAATATAAAGTAAAAAATGCAGGTCTGTATTTAAAAAAAATAAAGTTGGTGCAAAACTTAAACGTTGGACTTTTGCCAACTGGTAAGGAGAAAAAGTTACAATGAGCAAGTGCAAGTATCATTTGTTTTCGAAAATCTGTTCAAGTACAATCACAAAAAAAAACAAAAAGAGAATTAGAATTTTGTTTTTTTCGGAGAGTATTTCGAATTCCTTCACTTTCTAAGCAGCGTTAGATTCGGCAATTTTGCTTCTCAATTTGAGACATCGTATACACGTTTCGGGGTTTTATATACGGACTTTGAGAATATACTCAATCGAGCCATAGGTATGTTGTATAACTTTTTTGTAGATATTAATTTTGAAAATCCACTTTCCAAAAGCTTATTTCGAAAGCAGCGCCAAAAATGTGCAAAGGACTTTTCCATCCTTCGAGGTGCTTCTGGCCACCTCGATGCCACGTTGTGTAATGCAAGGAAGTACTTATACTGTATGGAAATTCTTGAGCGAAAATTACACAAAACAAAATTTAAATCCAATAGGGGTGGGAAATACAGGTTGTACGACGGTTAAACATAGAGTTTCCTTTATTTTTTCTATCTCCCAACAAGAATTGCCTTTTATTTAAGAATGTTTTCTCTCAATTTTTTGTTTTTGTAAGGGAATAGATGTTCGAAGATAATATTATCCTCAATTGACGGCACCTTACACTTTTTTTCCCACCTTCATGGATTACGACTGCTCTTCCACTTAACCTGAACTTTGGGTGTAGATTATGAAATAGAGTTTGCGTAACTGCTGAAAAACTTTCACTGCTACTACAAAAAACCTTAAGTAAACTAACAGGTTTGAAATCAGTTATAAATTAGTAAATTAATAGTTATTTACATAAAAGTCACATAATGTCATTTTACTGACGAGTTTTGTATTAAATTTATCCGAAATCGTGTTTTAATTTCAATTTTTATATAGACCTTTTGATTAATGTCAATATGTCAGTGATGACAGTAGTCATTATAGACATTTAGAAATGTCACAGATGCGGACGGTAAAGTGACAGTGCGGCCGCTAATGTGACAGGTGCGGCCAGTAAAGTGGCAAGCGCCAGGAAACGTAATCTGTTCTGCATGGAAACCAAAATTTCCTGATAGAAAGTAGGCATGAAAATGAAGATTTCAGGACGATTTTGGGTAAATTAATTTACTACCTTTCCTGTCGCTTGTCACTTTACTGGTCGCACCTGTTACATTACCGGCCGCACCGTCACTTTACCGGCCGCATCTGTGACATTTCTAAATGTCTATAATGACTACTGTCATCACTGACAGATTGACATTAATCAAAAGGTCTATATAAAAATTGAAATTAAAACACGATTTCCGATAAATTTAATACAAAACTCGTCAGTACAATGACACTACCTACCTCGGAATTCAATATTTCCTCGCCAGAAATGTGTCACTTTCCTGACTTTTCTGTATATAACTATTAAATGAAATTAAGATTACGAGATTAACTAATTTTCTTGTGTATTGAATTTACTCATCAGTATCTTTTTTAAATTTCTAGTTATGTTCCGATCAGGAAAGTGTACTCAAGTTAGTTGGAGCAATTTATCATACCATTGTCATTTCTTTAGATTTGACATTTGAATTCTTTTAGCGTTCTTGCTATATTTGTTATGGATTAATTTCAGATTTTGTATTGTAAGTTAAAACCCATCTTGAATTGTTGCGATTGCAAATCAAAATCGCAACCGTTTTAATTATCTGGTAATGATTTCTGGATTTAAAGCATGAAAACATACCACCTTCTGTGCTTCTGATGTCAAACAAACGGTAACATAATTGAATTAGTTTATTGAATGGAGAAGATCTATAGTTGGGAATGCTGCATTTATATACTTTACTATAGAATATAATGATCTTTTTTTATAGCGGCTTCTTTTCTTATACTGTTACATAATAGGGGTACCTGTTTCTTTGATGTGTGACTCTTTTCACTGTAGTTCTTTTTACTTCAACGCTACCTATTGATGTCGGACATGCACAAAGCGATAATTTTACTTACCTGTAATTCCCATACAGTTCCTGAAAGGACTTACATGTATTCAAAATTTATAAACTTTCTCTATCGTTCTAATCTAAGACGGATGAGGCCCACCGACAAAATTAGTAGCGAATAAATTACTTACTCTAAACAGTAGCAGTGGCAGTTGAACTTTGTATTATTTGATTTTTCCAATCTCATGCGTGAGCGATTTCGCTATCAGTAGTTCTTAAAGAAGCCGCCAAGGAAACTATAGGAGGGCTAAACAGGTAGCATACCTTGACAGTTCGTTTGAAAGCTGTATAATCTTAAAGCTCTCGTCCTAAAAATTATCCATGGGAGGTCCGATTTTTAATTACATATTAAATACTACTTCGGACAGAAAAAATGACACAAAGCGTCCTTTCAAATCTAACTAATCATCTTCACTTTGCTTACTTTAAAAAGTAATATAGAAGAAAAAATTGACGTAAAGAAGTAGTGGAATATTTTAGTTTCTATTGAGACCATTGTCGGCGAAATATAAAAAGGTAAAGCCAGTGCACCCAAAACCAATTTTTCATTCTTGCCAACGCTTTTACAAATCTCGCTTTTGAGTCGGCATGTTATTTGTAGTTATATGTGTTTCATGGTGTGTAATGGCCTGCTACTGTATTCGCTTTTCACCTTATTAGAAACCATCTCGTTTACAGTTATTTGGCAAACAATTCCATCTTATTTTTTACGATTACTCAGACAGTTTGTTTTTGGCTCGACAATGTGTTAGGGGAGGACATTTGAGAAAGTGTTGGGAATGTTTATAATAGTTTGGCGAGGGGATTGGTCAAATACATCAGGTTCTCACCGTTAATTATTCGGATTGTCTGAGCTTATTCGTGGATTTGTCATGCCAATTAAGGGTGTTTACTGGCTAATAAGATAGCACAATTATGGTTAGGTACAACCTCAGATCTTTGCATCTATGAGATTATACTGCAAACAATCCAACAATTAATTTTTCAGGATTAAATTAGATCGCCGTTGATGAATGGTGTTTGTATTTGATATTTTTTACAAAGATTCTGAGGAAAATCTTATTCTTTCATGGTTTGCTGTCAAAGCATAAGCGAAGAAAGTACGATCATGAACATTTTGTTCAAAGACCTCTAAAAATGCTTCAGAGATTGCTGACAAGTACTTTATAAATTTGCGGTACCGTACCCCTACGGTTAGGCAACATACCTTTACATTTGAAACATATATACGATTTCGATTTGGGACGTTCTGCGCAGATCAGGGGATTTCATTTCCATAATAGACCGAGAGATAACGACCGCAATTTTCTCTTTATATAGGTTGGAACTAGCGTGTAAACGATTATCATACGTCTTTTGAGAGGGTAGTTCTATTTTTATGTAATTTTTCAAGTGATATCAAACCTTGGCATATTTCAAGCGTTTGTTTATGTACCGTTAGTTACTGAATCCTATTTTTTGTTATACTGTACAGATAACTATGCCTTTATATTGTTTCGTTAAGGATTTATTTATGTATTCACGTGTAAGTAGATTATCAGCATGATGCTGACCTGGATTTTTGATTTAACCATTTATTTTCGTGCAAGCAGCAGAACATGGGTCTAGCAGTACAAAAAGGGGGGCCCTCTAACTTTTCTTCTGTTTTAATAAGTGTGTTTGTATGTGTGATGGTCTACTTTAGCTTGAATACCTACTGCTAATATTTGTCGCTTGTACTTACGTGTTAAATTAATTGGAGTCGATGATTGGAGTAGAGATGTGTCTTTTTTGTACATGCATTTACGATTACGTTTTCCACTTGCAATTATGACCTCGTGCGTTTTGTTTTAAGAATTTGTGTAACTGCAGTTGATTCGATTACCTGATTTTTATCGTATAATTTGTGATGTTTTATTTGCGTATTTTCTCTTGCATTTTGCTGCCGTAGTTTATTTATTTCATGTATTTGTGTGGGCTCTGCCGAGGGTTTTGTCCAGAAGCCGGTTTTTTTCCGAAGAAGATTTCCCTGGTATCGTCTTGTTGTGTGCATAATAAATTTATTTGCTCTGGTCATTTCTTACGCAGAACAGATCACAGTGTTGCATTGGGATACCCCCTAGGATCATTTCAAATTCTAAAAGATTCGCTACTAAATTTTGTGAAATCATTTCTAGAGGCCCTGCAAATATAAATTCCGCACGATTTTTAAAAATTTTGGTGTAAATTTGTGATGTAAAAATTATTTCCCCTCTACAAATTTCACTTCAACTGGTTTGAAGGCATGCAGTTTCCGCCACCAGTAAAAAGCGTTCTGTTTGCGGAAGGAGAAGTAGAAGGAGAAAAAGAGGAAGCAGGTATTAACAGAATTAATAAATACACAATAATTATATATTTATTTGGCATATCTTCATTGTTTCTATCAATCTTATACTTTAATGACTACATTACTATTCATTATCAGAGACTTGATTACAAGTCTATGTACATTAGTTATATTACCTATAAGTGCTAATCTGTACATACTACAATGATTCATAATTTATAAACAACTTTTTTTTTACAGAAATGGACAGTTTTGAGATGGAAATGAATGACCCTAATAATATGTTTGAGGAAGATTGGAGCGAACCTCAAGAATGAGACGCGAATTGGCTACGGCTAGCCAAGGGGAGCAGCTTTTCCAGTGACAAAACGTATATAATGTTAGCTGACAGGTATGGACAAGCCACACCAAAAAAATAAGGCAGTGGTGGATAAAATGCTCTTGTCTTCGGAAAGAACGATATATATACACATATGATATTTAATTGTATAATAGTACATTAAGAAACAAGTGTATAATCAAGTCTTTAAAGCACGTGCGACGAGTTTAAGGGCACGACACGCAGCGGAGTGCCTTTAAACGTTTCAAGTGCTTTAAGTACCAATTGTATACGCGTTTCTTATAGTATTTTATATTATACCTGCAATATAATTGAAAAATAAGGGAAATAAAATAAAATCATATTGAAGTTATACTCGAATACATTTCTAATTAAGTGGGCTGATTATTTGTCATTCCATGATTGACATGGAAATGCCACTTGGCGTTCGCGTATAATAAAAATCATCGTCTTTTAAATAAAATGACTTCGGTTGAAGAAGACAAATTCAGTGGCTTATTTTTGTAGCAGAAGAACCTGTAAAATCCAAATGCAAAAGCCTATTATAAGGAATAAATGAAAAACTGTTGGCGTGGATTAATAGGAAGCATTTTTCAAACAAGGCATCGTTCGTGCTGTCATATATGAAGGAAATGTCAAAAGTAGGTATTTAAATCTTCTGCTCTTCGGTGCATTCATTCAAAACTTCAATCAATATTGCGATTAGAAAGTGGAACAGATTTGGCAGCATACCTACTCTACTCTAAACCACGTGCGAATAAAAACTCGTACTCGTTGCCATGTCTAAAATATCTTCCAAATCTGCAATCAAATATGGGGTGGTCCACCAAATTGGTGATCGGAACTATTTTAGAAACATGGGGACGGCAATTGTGCACAATTTTCCTCCAAGATTTTTGTTGGTACCTTTTATGGTAAAGGAATTAGCCTCCGAGGAGTCTTAGATGCTACTAATACCACGTATAGAATAAACAGCCGCTGTTGAGGGCCCAGAACAAGAGAGGGATAATAAAAAAATCCCCCTCCCCTTTCCTTATCAGCGCACGTACCAAAAATTGCCCTTTTAATAACAAACTAGCGGAGAGAAACTTTCATAGAGAACTTTACACGTTATTTCTTAGACTTAACATTAATTGTCCATTTAATAATCTGCATCCAAACTCCAGGTACACTACCAGCGCATTTTTTTAGCGTCGAGTTGCTAAACGAGACGCTTATGCTTTCTCCCAATCATCCGATCGCTCGCTCGTCCGTCGTTCCACTGTTCGCTCGATGGCTTCATGTCTACCGATTTAAACGAGACCGGATAATCCGATTACGATGGAATGTTGCAGGTTGATTGTTTATCAAATTTACAATTGGTAATGTAGGTCAAAAAATAAGGAAGGCCCTTTTGACATCTCTGTTATGAACCGAATTGCATGAAATTCAAATTGGGCTTAGCTTTAGCGATATAATACGCAATGCTAATAGTGGAGCATAATCGATTCATCATTCACGGTGCCTTTTTAGCGCATTTTTACAAATTTATTTGATAAAGAGTCATGATGCCGACATCTCTCGCATTACAGAATACAGACCTCTTTTATTGCCGACATGTTGAGGGTCAGATTAGGTTCAATTAATGCCCCCCGCGGCATATTCGTTAGCGTCGACTTGTTAGCGGTGGCACCCTGGCGCGATAAATACATCATTTGAATATGCTAACACCAAAATATGCACGAGTAAAGCCACCCTGACTATACATAATCAAAAGTGCCAAAAGGGTGACATTATATTTGATCAAAATGCACTGCGAATGTTGAATCGATTAGGCTCAACTTTTGTATTATGTATTGCTACAGTTATGTCCAATTTGAATTTCATGCAATTCCGTTCATAACTAACGGAGATGTCAAAAGGGCCTTCTTTATTTTTTTGGCAATTGGCACTTTTGATTATGTATCGTCAGGGTACGTTCTAGTGCGGTATCGGAAAAAAGGCCCCTGGAAAAAACCCCGGAATAAAAACCCATGGAAAGAAAACCCCGGAAAAACACCCATGGAAAGAAAGACCCCCTGGTAAAAAACCGGAAGAAAAACCACAGGGAAAAAAAGAAAATATTGCGCGAGAGCTAAAGTTGTATATTGTTTACTGAAACAGGAATATCAAACAGAACTCGGTTGAGATATTCTATTAACCAATTTTCACAATTTTTACAAAATACGTAATTGCATATTATCCTAAACTACCATTAACCCTAATTAAACCTAATAGTATGACTTATAGCTTCTAAGAAGTTTACCACATCTCTTTGTCCGGCGCTGTATTCTTCGCAGATATTTTTTAGTCTACTTTGCAGCAGTAGGTACATATTTTGCTTTCTTCCTTTTTGGGATTAATTGACCTAAATGTTGTTGGTGTAATTTTAAATGAATTTAAAGCATGTTTTCGCAAACGTGATTAAGATCACAATCATTTGTTAATATTTAACAGATGAATAACGTTGGTTTGAGCCCATGTCATTTGGTAAACATCAAAAATCGATCAATCATATAGGTACCATATAATCATTGACTAACTAACACTCTTTGTGAAACCGGGTATAAGTCAATGAACAACGCTTTTTGCAAGCTAATTCAGCACAGGAGTAGGGTACACAGTTCGCACTTTTAAAAATTTTACGAAGGGCCGGTTCCACAATGCAAATATATACCAGGTATAAGCTATTTCAAGTATAAAATCTAAAAATTCAATCCAATTTTCAGATTTTGTACTTGGAATAACTTATACTATAGGTATAATATACTTGCCTTGTACAATCGCCCTAAGATTAACCTACCTATTGCAGAGATTTAAAAAAGGGCGTTATCGATGAATTGCTCCATTATTGGAATTATAAGGATGCATTAATAAAACGTTGAATGTTGCTGTATTGGTATAATTACTATTCCTATAGAAAAACTTAACAATTATAAGAATACAGCAACATTCAACGTTTTATTAAAAAAGGGGGTTTTCATTCCATGGGTTTTTTTTCCGGGGGGTTTCCTTTCCGTGGGTTTTTATTCCGAGGGTTTTTATTCCGGGGTTTTTTTTCACGGGTTTTTTTTCCTGGACTCTAGTTTTAGCATATTCCGCTAACAACTCGAAGCTAACTAAAATGCAGAGGGTTGCGTCCATTGAACCTAATGTGTTGTCTCAAGATGTTGCAGGCATACAAAACAGGTCTGTAATGAGATAGGTTGGCTTCCAGGTTTTTTTATGGAAACATGTAATTGTAACTGAAAGGCATGCTATTTATTTTTCAGAATAAATAGGATTCATATGTTCACGAGCTAATGGCGGGTTATAAAAACCATTACTATTAGATCATTAAGAAATAGCTAATATAGAAACAAAAGCTTGATAGTGAACTACTAAACGCGCCACAAGTAAATAAACATGTAAAAACATTAAAACTATAAAGCAACAAAGCAGGCATTCGATTGGATGTTCGATGTCTGCGTATATTTGAAAATGATGCACAAATAAATGACGCGGGACCACAGACTTCTTTCTGTATATATATTAATTTAGGATGAGGGAAAACCAGACGTGTATTTCAGCTAATGGAAAATGAAATTTTTGGCAATCGAAAGAAAACCGTTACGTATTTTGAAGCTCTGGACCATCGTATTAATTTATTATTAACAGTTTAATCCTTTGCAGATACCTGTGGTGTTTTTAAAAGAAACGCTCTCTTATGTCTACCAATGCAAAATAGGATCTAAGACAGGTATCCCTGCTTTGTTTATAGACAGATATTGTAAAAGCCTAAATGAGAAATTCTTGGAAACAACACAACAACCCTTTTAATAATAAGCTACTCACCTTAAACTCTTCCGGGAACATGCTTGCAGAAACCTAAAATGAATTTAAGTAACTCAAATCATATGCAGCACAGTACAGGAATATAATTTTTATTGAATCTTATAATCACGCAATTATAAAATAATAATTATAATAGTTCGTTGGTGCAGGTCACTCCTACAAAGGCTGTCATGTTAGTCGGTTCATTAAAGAAAGTGTCGTTCACTTAAAACCATGATGGATGACATATAGTTATCAAGATATCACTATAGGTATCGTGCACGTAGATTAATCTTGGTGGTCCTCACAATAATAATCTTTGGCGGCTTCTCCAATTAAAAACATACATGCGAGTACGAGGTCGTGAAACGTTTAAAGTAAATCTGAAAGAATACCGTCTGTAAATCGAGCATTAAATTAATTATCATGTAGTAATACTCAAAACGCAAAAATTAAGGTCTCGTTCTACCTGTAATTATGACGAACGCCAGATCGGTATCGGCTGTCATTGTCATCCAAATCAACCTTTGATAGGTACTAATTAGTTGGACACTGGTAACTTACAACTATTCGTTTCAGTTCGCTGATAGTATCTCGGTAGTTTCAATTGAAGCATTCGTGACTATCCTGGAATGAAAAGGTACATTAGTAATTATTCATTTTCATATTAAGTCAGTCTAATTCAACGGTAGCAGACTCGCATTTGGAGATCTGAAGCTACGTTTAATTAAAAATTAGGTTCTATTTATACAAATTTTTAGTCGCATGAATGGAGTGTAATTTTCAATGGTCACAACTAAAATATGATCAATATTAAAAGGCCATTTACAAAAAAAATGTAACAGTTGTTGCGGATGCTTACGAAAGCGGAATGTTCCTCTTTGTATTTAATATCACCGTTACTGAAAGTATGAGAAGATAAATAGCTGCCGCCTTTCATTTGGCTAATATATTAACTAATCGATCGGTAATGACGCTTAGGATACCAATTAAGGAATTAAAACGATGTAACTGAAGTCTGTTGAATGAAAATGCGGGTACAGTTAAACAATAAATATTGAGCAGTCTTTCCACAAATTGTCCCATAGAAATTTGAAAACTATCCCAAGCACGGTCTTGTTTTATTCGGTCCTGGATGAGAAACTATAAAATTTTTTTGTTTCATATAGTAGGTATAAGAACATACAGATCAAAGAAGAAATCCTTAAAATCGGACCTGTACCTGAAGGTTAAAGGGCAAAAATCTTCATTAACTAGTTTAGATGAGATTTACTCAATTTCCATACACTCAATTTTATAGCATAATTATGTTAAAATGACATTTTAATAGGTTTGAATGAGAAGGTTAAGTCGTTCTTTAACTGTAAGGATAGATAAAGTGGCACTTTAACCGTAAGGGTAGATAAAGTGAAACAAATGATTGTGCATTCTAATGACATTTGCCATTCTATTTCAAATGCACGATAGAAAATGACGTTCAGAACATATGCTATTTTTGACGTCTCTAAGTTAAATTCAGAATTGTCAGAAGCTTTACAATGATTTATATGGCTTCTGCTATAAAATAAAGATTTGTATTATACACCACGATAAAGGGAAACTAACCATCTCGTGAAAGTTAATATCTTTCACTCAATGGTTGAAATATCCCTTTATCGTCTTGTATAATAAATAACTATTGAACGTTTACCCAATGACATCAGAATATAAATAGACAGAATTTTAGAGGTCTGTATTAAGTGTAGAGTATTCCTTCAGATGCACTTATTATAATAAAGTATGTCATGTAACCTGATAGTGATATTCAATTCGCATATCAAAGATAATACCGGAAGTAAAACACCTCTTCAATCGGATTTTTGGGAGGAGAAATATACGGATTATGAATCCAAGAACAAAGAGAGGAATAGGATTAGATTCGGAACGTGGAATGTTAGAACCTTTCTTTAAAGGGAAAAACTAGAAAAGCTAAAAGGAGAAATGGTAAGAACTGATTTGGACCTTATTGGTGTCAGTGAAGTAAAATAGGGTCGATGTGGAGTACATTTCACCTTCTATTATAGTGGAGATAAAAAAGGAAGGAATTGAGTGGCAGTCAAGCGTTACCAAAGTAAAAAACGAGTGCGATAGAATCATACTAATGAAAGTAGTTGCGATACCAAGAACAAGAATAGTCATCCAGGTATATATTTCGACTGATCATGACGATGAAGAAATAGAAAAACTCTCCAACAGAGCTAGAGGGATAATTAGTAAGAAAGGCCCGGGATGCTGTAAGAATGTAATGGGAGATTGGAATGAAAGTGTGGGAAAGGAAGCAGTTACGGGAGTGATTGGAAAATACGGACCCGGAGAAAAGGGGGCTGATTGCATTTTCCAAAGAAAATAATTTGATTTGATTGTTACGGATTGTTACGGATACATGGAGCACCAGGAGACTTTATATTAGCAGAAAGTAGATATAAGAACGGAGAGTAAAGTATAGAGATTAGACTGAAAAGAGTGAGGAAAGCTGCTGTTAGTAGAAGATGGAATTGGAAAAGTTGAAAGAATTGGACAAGGATGAAATATAATGTAAAATGGAAAGCGGAAATAAAAGAACGGACGGAATACCAAATAGGGAAGAAAGTGTGGGGAAACATTGGGAGAGGATAAAGCAAGGTGTAATAAAGGCAATAAAATAAACAAAAATTTAAAAACAAAATTGGCAGAAAGTACATCGGTTTCAGCAAGGGACCAAGAATAAAGAAACCTTGGACAACAACAAAAGTGGTAAATAAGATGGAGGAAATGAGGAAAGCTATATATTTAAGGACATACGAAGGAAAAGGAGCGTACAGAAAACTTAAAACTTAATTAAGATAAAGAAACGGATAAGGCAAGAACAGCATTGTTTGAAGAGGAATGTAGGGAAATCGAAGAACTAGAGAAAGTAGGTAAACATTATGTAATATATAAGAAAGTGAACAACAATAAGTCGGACAGGGAGAAAAAATGTGGAACTATGACAAGGATAGAAATAGAAAACAAGGACCGCAAGTTATTGACAGAAGAAAGCGAAGTATTGGGAAGATGGAAACAATATATGGAGGAATCATATCAAGCAAAGAACAAACTAACACAGCTGGCAGTGGCGAGCATAGAGGAAGTAGAGAATGACATAATCGGGGACAGCATTCTATCAACGGAAGTAATGGCAGTCACAAAAGAAATGAAGGATGGGAAGGCAGCAGGAATCGATAATTTCTCCATAGATTTATTTAAATGTCTGCAAGAAAAAGGAACCAAGGAAATTAAATCTCTTTGTAATACAATTTACGAAGGTGGGATGTGAGGACTTTTCTCTGTTCAGAAATGGTGGTTCTACCTAGAAAGCAAGGTACCTACAAAAAAAGTTCAGAATCAGTCTAGCGTCAAACACAGGCACAGCAAAGATCTCATTGAAAATATTGAATAGAAGGCTTAGCAAAGTTATGGAGGAGAATATAAGAAAGGAGCAGAAGAGGAATGGGCACGAAAGATGCAATAGGAATGGTCAGAACGGTCGGCGAAAGATATTTGGAAAAAGTATAACTTTTGTTGACATTCTAAAGGCATTCGATTGGATAAACTGTGGGAAACTGTTGGAAATACTAAATACGAAAGGTGTCAACTGAAGAGAAAGACGACTAATACGAAACAAAAAGTAAAAATCGAGGGTTGGCTGTACAAAGACGGATTGGTTGATATCGGAAGAGGAGTTAGACAATGATGTTGTGAGTAAAAAGGAACTTGAGATATTTATTGTTAGAAAATATAGATGAAATGAAAACAGAGTATGGCCTAAGAATTAATACGAACAAAACTAAATTAAAAAAATTGGGAGTGCAAGAGAATATAACAGTAATGGTAGACGGGGTGAGGATACAGCACGTGGAAAGATATAAGTACTTAGGTACATAGATAACACACGGTTGGAAAAGCGAAAGAGAAATTAAAACCAGGAAAGCCATGGGAAAACAGATGGACAGCAATGAAAAAAGAAAAAGTTGGAATTTTTTAAATGTGGATATGGCGAATGGTAAACATCAAATCGACGGATAAGATAAGTAATGTAGAAGTATTAAGTGGAATTGGAGAGGAAAGATGTATGTTAAAGATCATAAAGCGAAGGAAAATGAACTGGATTGCATATGTACTAAGAAAGAACTGTTTGTTGAAGGAAGTAATCGAGGGAACTGTTCAGGGAGAAAGGAGAAGAAGAAGAAGGGGATTGGTTGATGACCTGACAGAGGTCTATTCTGTATATTGTCGTTAACAAACGATATCGTAATGGTAACGCTTTGATATTGAACGACAGTTACATTGCACATTATTGTTATATGTTATGTGTCATACATAATATAGATTAGCCGAACGATTGTAACGACATCGTTACGCGTTAGAGAATAGGTCCCAATGTTGTGTTTTAATACTTAAATTCAATCATATGTCAGTTTGGCATCATGGTGGTGAGGAATAAGGATAGCGTTATCGAAGAATGACACAAATTAGTAAGAGAGGAACTTAGTCCATTAGACTAAATTTTCCAAATGATTTTTTAAAAAGAGTTTCTGTACAAATTTATCAAATTTCCTTGGAAATTGTTCCAACCAGTTTTTCAAAGAACTTCTGAAAAGATCGGTAATGCAGAAGATACCCAAAGGATATTATAAAGATTCTACCAGGGATTCTACAAATGTTTTCTAGGGTTTACGAAAAAGTATGCAATATCATTTATGAAAAGATATGAAACAAAATAGTTTAATTTTGTTAGCTACCTCTCTAGTGTGCCCCCTGTTAAATAATTTTATTTCATCACAGGTTCTTTAAGGATTTTTAAAAAATATTCTTTAGTCTATTCTTCATTCTTTTACACAATATTCTTGGACTTTCTTAAGTGATTTATAGGGATTCTCTAACAATTGTGGCAATCATTCTCAAAAAAAGCCCACGATCCCATACCCATACTTTTATCAATTAACATCGTTCGAGGATTCTAAAAGTTTTTAGAAGCGATGTTTAAGAGTTTCCAAGACTTCTCAAAGGCATTAAAAGACTTAATTAATCTGCCAAAGGCTTTGAAAACCTTTAAGTAGTTTTTAGAATCTTTAAAAACCATTTTGAGCTATGAAAACCTTTAACAAACATGGAATAACTCTAAGAACCGAGCATTTAAAGATATTTATGTGTTTTGAGAATCTCTAAGTTTTCAAAAATCTCAACATATGGTCCTTAAGAATTTTGATTTTAGAGACTTTAAATTTATGTGATTCTGTTGGTTCTTTAGGATTTGTGTTGTTTTTGGGAAATTGTAGAAGGATTACCAGGAAAATTCGCCACTGTAGTTTCACTCCTAGAATATACGCCTTCCATACCTATATACCTCCACAGTATTTACCCTCGGAAAATTCGTCTCCGAAATATTCACGCCAGGAAGTTTTGCCTCTAAAAAAAATTTCGCCCATGGAGAATTCGCACGCGCCGGAATACTTTCTCGCCAGAACTTGCTCAAAGAAGGATTCACGTTTCCGAGGGTGAATTTTCTGGGAGCAAATACTCCGTGAACGAATTTTGTTGGGACCGAGAATTCCGGAGGCGAGTTTTCTTGGAACCTCTTCGGGGGACGAACCTTTCGGAGATGGATATTCCAGGAGGCAATTTATTTGAGGGCGAATCTACTCGGGGGAGGATATCCTCGGGGCGAATTTTCGGGGACGAATTTACAGCACATTATTTGGGGTCTTAGCAGCTTTAAGGGTACTCAAGAGACCGCCATGCAAAACTGGTCGTCTATCTTCCTTTAGTTAACATTATCTATATGTTCTATATGTTCTATGTGAATATATTTGTTTCTATGGAAATTAACTGTCAGGTAAGTTTAACTGAAATATGCCACACTAAAAACTGGTTCTTAGATATTCCGCCAGGCACGCGACACCTTTTCAAATTTTTGAAAATATTAAAAATAAGCGAAAAACAGTTTATTGTTTTACACTAACTTTGGCTCTCTAACTTTTCGACCTCCTAAATTTCTTTTGAGCATAAATATCTATGGATGTTCAATTTATTTTAACTTGGCCCTTATACGTTTACTACGTAACGCATGAAAACTGCTTAACAGAAACATGATTTAGCTCAAGGAAAAGGTGAAGACAATACAATTACTTTTCAATATCATATTTTGAAATGTCTTTTATAATAATTTTCCGTTTTCATTATCCCCAACGTTCAAAAAAGAGTGTTGCAAATTCAACCGCACACGACAAACAACATTTAATAAAGAAAAAATATTTATTCAGTCCTCAATTCATTTAAGCGTGTCATCTTCCACTTTTAAATGGGTGATATTAATCCCGGTTTTTTTCTCCTTGATAAATTCCGCCCCAAAAGTAGGTATAGCTTAAATAGTAACGAACTAAATAATCGTCGGCCCTTTTCAAGTTGGTCGTATTTCCTTGTAAAGGGATGAGACTTTACTAAGCCAGGGAAAAAGACGAGGATTTTACATTATACGGATTACCTACATTGCAGGTATCTCCAGCGCCAACATTGTGGGTTTAAGAATTGAAAAGATCGCTTGCAGCTTATCAGAACTTAAAGGAAGCATTTCAATAGAGAATCTACCGATAGTTTTTAGTGCAGAGGTTCCACATTATTTTACTTTCGTCACTTTATGACTCATCGTGGTAGTTGCGCCTTTAGTATAAGCACCCATTAAAAGTTTTGCTGCCCTTAATTTGAGTTTGCGGCGAATCGAATATATGAAAAGCTCGATTGAGTTGGAGGAATAACGGCGTAATGTTTGTTCGAAACTGCTGGTTTACCACCATCGGTTATCGTTTATATTTCGCGAAAGCAAACTGTTAGCATGTACTTAAAACCGGTATTGTCTGCATTGTGTTGACTACAGAGGGTAATTGCGTCTCCCTTTCCATCGATACAACAATACCACCCCAAACACAACTTATGGTGAATAGGAGAAAATCTCTTAATATGTTTTCCCCGGAGAGGTTATTTTGCAAATGGACTATTTAATTGGTACCACACAAGTGGTCCTTTCCTGTTTGTTGCTTACACTCGAATTGTGACAGTTATTAATTTTTAGAGCTCATTTTACACCATAAATTATTTAAATTCAGCATATAGTACAGGCAAATGACGGTGTTTTCGTAAAAAAACGTTATTTTTTTTAGCGGATCTGATTCTTTTCTGAGGTTGTCTTGTGAAAGGTGGGCTTCACAAAAAAAAACTTTAAACTTTTCGCACATTTTTCAGTATTTCCTATTCTGTAGGGGATTTGGACCAACTCTATACCTACTCGACCAAAGTGGAAGAAATTAATTCAGTGATAATTAATTTGTGGGGGTTGCAGGGTTAAAGCTGCAAGAACAATTTTTACATAAAAATTGCCTCCTATCCCTCCTTGATATAAAACTCGACCTTTTTTTATTTTCATTCTACAGAATTTTAGGGAAGTATACATTTTCTATGGCACACCCTGTATTATTAAAAATATTACTTACCTGTAATTAGGCAAAAGCCCAGAGGGCCCAGAACAAGAGAGGGACGTTAAATAAATAAAAATAAAATAGTTAACAACATTTTTATTTTTACATCCAGAGGTGTTCATCGAGGGGCTTATTTCTTAATGAACAAAATGTGGTGGAGGATTGAGGAATATAAAGGATTCGAACAGTTCGAGTAATCAGAGAAACCTAAAGGTAAAGAAGTCGAAGAAGTGGAAGGTTTTAAATAATCTAAAAAGTATACACCTTGAGGAATCTGGACTAATCCAAAGAAATTAAAATAGTCCAAAGGAATGGAAAAACCCGAAAGATTTGAGATAACTGAACGATCGGAAATATCCGAATCAGCTGGAGAATCCAAAGCTAACAAAGTAGGTCTGAAGAATGTAAACAATTTTCAGTCAGAAGAATATGTAGTTTTCCAAAAAATAAAAAAATACAAAAAATAAGGGAAACCCAACGAATTTTTTCTGATGAATCCAGAGAATGTATAGA
Organism: Photinus pyralis; assembly: GCF_008802855.1. NCBI lineage: Eukaryota > Metazoa > Arthropoda > Insecta > Coleoptera > Lampyridae > Photinus > Photinus pyralis. Next base: position 29,730,579 of record NW_022170511.1, read on the forward strand.
ATCTGATGAAAGGAAAGGAATAATCGTATTCATTTGGAGAATCTGAAGAAAGTAATGAATCTAAACAATATCAAGGCCGGAGAGTGGGAAGGAATAGACAGTGAAAGAGAGCTTGATATCTATAAAAGAGCTAAAGAACCTTATGCATTCTAAAATAGGAAATAGGAAAAATTTGAAGAATCTGGTATATTCGAAGTATCTGAAGATTATTGTGTTTTCGGACAAATCTGAGGAATTCAAACAAATGGAAGAATTTGAAAACTTGAAGCACCACAAGAGCATAACAATCGAAGAAATTTCCAACAACTTCAGAATTCGACAATTCTCAAGAATCTGAAGAAACTTACGGATTTTCAAAATTAAAAGAATTCGTAGAATTGGAATGATTTCTAACACACATGAATCTAAAAGATATAATGGTCCATAGAAACCAATGAGTTAAAGAAACTGGAAAATCGAACAAAAGGGTGAATTGTAAAAAATTGTAGAATGCGACTGAAGCATGGGAAGGATGAGATGAAACGAAACAACTGACTGAAGTCTGAAATTTAACATCGAACGAGTCTAGACGATTCGATGGAATTTCGAAATTCCGAAGGAGCGAAAGGGTTAGAAGAATACTGTAGGGTAAGAAAAATCCAAATTGGTATTCTATCTTAATCGCCCCAAGTAAATTTCAAGAGGAATCCAAAATTCGGAAAAATAAAAAAAACGAGCGTAATAATAGTAATCTTCTATTTGTCAACATAAAAAGCAACCTTTCAAATTTACAGAAAAAATACAGGGTGGAAATTTTAGCTGGAGCACGGAATATATTTTCAAACATTTTTTACAAAAGCACCTAAAAACAAAGTTTACACCAACAAACCAACAAATGTGCGAGATTTAAAACAACGAATTAGGCGGTCCAGAGGTAATTGGTAGCATACAGAGAATAAGAAATAGTAATTTCTAAGAAACCGAATAACCTGGAGAATATTAAGAATTTGAAAGATCTGATAGATCAGAGAATCCACAAGATTAAAAAAAACAAAAAATTCGGAAATGGAAGAATTGGTAAAAATTGAAGAATGCGACTAATCGAAAGCAAAAAAATGGGAAGAAACCGGCGCATTGAAAGATTTTAAATAATCCGAACAATCTGAAGTATCATCTGCAAAATTGGAGAGGGAAACCTTTTAAATTATAATTGTTTCTCTGCATTTGCGCATCCATACTTTGATACATTAGCAGTGCTCTCCGTAATCCGTAGACTATTATCGCAGTTCTTGTAATTCGAATAATCTCGGACAATATGATCGTAAATGCATTTCAGTCGCCTCCCACTCCCCTTCGCATTATACGAATTATGAAGCGCATTTTTAAATTTAACCTTTTCATTTATATATCTAATATACACATGGAAATATAAATAAGAAACTGTTTTTGCCAATTTTTTTAAAGAGCAAGGGACACCGTAACATAGGAAAAATGCGCGGTTTATTACTTTTAACTGTCTTAAGTTATTAAAAGTATCAGAAATGTCACCTTGCACAGGATGTATTATACAACATTCTTGCCCATAATTTTGAGGAATTCAATTGTTAAGGTAGATACTCTGAACATGTGTACTGTCCCCAAGTATTAAGGTAAATGCAGTATTGATGCATATGTAACCAATGTCACTGCTCTATTTCATTATTTTTCCAAAGGAAAACCGATGCGATGCTTGGTATAAGTGACAAATTTCTCTTCTGCTTACCGAAATTGATTTGCGGAAAAAAAAACGTGCTGCAGGCGAAACTCGTTTTAAAGCGGCCCTTCTCGAACGCTTTTGGGGCGACAATACCATCGAGATGTTGAAATATCAATCTTCGTCTGTATGGGCAACCCCTTTTTTATATTAAAGCATGGAATTGTATCGCGTACCTGATATAACTTAATAATAACCTGCGGCTTAGGCGGTGCGTCCTTCTTTATATATCAAAGGCTCGGGGACCCCAACTTATTGACATTTCTCTGTACAAATTTGATTTTTAACACAGATAGCGGCGGCGTATGGAATTACCTGCGTGCAGTGTAAAAAAGGATTTAGTTTCATCCGCCTTTTTGCCCTTTTAACTGTTTGAATTTTGAACCGGGATTGATTTCACGATGTATAAAGTTGATACCGCATTTATGTAGAGAAGTTGAAAACAACATCGAGGTGACAAGAGATTGGTGGCATATACGTTAATTGTAACTAACCGTTTGTGCATTCAAGTTGTTGCAAGTACCTAAATATTGTTGCTGATAGATATGTATCCAATTCGGAAAACGGTTTAGATTTAATTAGTTTACATTCGTTGCGATGACGGACCGAAGTAGCTTGGCTCAGTGGAAAAAGCCATCTCAATCGCCCAAATGCTAAAAACTACTTTTCATGGACTCTATAAAAGTCGATTTTAGGTAACACGCCCATATTTATATAATAAAAAGTTCTTTTTCACGAAAGGAAATATTTTTTACATCTGCTCATATTTTCCCGGCAAAATGTCAGTTTTGGAGGATTTTTCTAGATTTGACACAGCAATTTTACTTAAAAATGTTTCAAAAACCACTCGTTGATATTGCCGTGTGTAAATGAGTAAATATAGACCATAGCGGTTATCAATTAGTGAAAACTCGATAGGTATCTCTAGTTGGCCCAAGGGCCGAGATCTCGATGGAACACACAAACAGACAGACGACGGAAAATCGAGCACATACGCGTTACTTCAACTTCGTTCTGTTACGCTGAAAACGTGTTACTTATTCTTGCCTGACAAAGAACGGAGTAGATTTTCTGTTCTCATGTAATTATGACTCTAATCTGAGATAAGGTGTGTCAGCTGGTCTCCAAATTGTCTATCCAAGAATTACAGTTAAAAGATAACATAAAAATGGGACTTCAGATTTATTTTTAAATATTCCAAGAGTTCTATCTTGGATCAAGAATTCATCCGAAAACCTAGGAAAAGAACTTCTTCTCATTGATAGTTACTGACAAGAAAAATACTGGAACACTCTTGGTGACAGCCCTTAGTTGATTTGAAAAAAGTTTGTTTTGGATCCGTCTGCCGTCTGTCACCTAATTTTATGTGACTAGCAAGCGCAACAAATTTTGAATTGCGTATTGTATTATATAAAAATGAACACGGTATGTGTACTTTCTCTGATGAGTAACGTTGTTCGTTGGAAATAGTAAAAGAATCACGCCATGTAAAGAATTGAACGAATATCTAAATAGTTCCTTCTTCCGGCACCTTCTTAAACTTAAATAATTTAATACTGTCTGTAAAATCATATTAGGTAATCGACGTACAGAAGATTGATTGATGTTAGATTCAAACTGGTCTAGGAAGTGGTCAAAACTTTGATTGAACGCTTTATTTTAATCATATGTTTTAATGACTATAGAAAGGAGAAGCTGCTAATTTTAAGATCGTCTCGATTTTGAGTTAGTAGTAGCTCTTTTGCGTTTCAGAAAATAAGGTAGGTGATCCAATCATTTGTCAATATCTCACCAGCACAAAAATTACTTGACGACGTTTTCAGCAGAGAAATTCTCACTTCGATTGAATAATTACCTATTTCAGTTAGTGTAAAAGCATTTATTTTTGACGACAATTTATATACCTAATTTGCTTCTTCTAATAAATTCGAAGGCAAAGTACTAGTTGAAAATCTTGATTGCCGTATAACGATCAAGTTTTCAATTCCATACTTTCTACTTTTTAAATGAGCAAAAATATTGTATAAAATACATGCTTTTTCAGGTGACTCAATCTACTAAATGAAATTGACCTCGCTCAAATGATGCCTGGGAGTGGATTCCTCCTGGAGCGCCAACCTCTCACCAACTTCATGCCCTGCACTCCACTGCTAGTCCCCAAAGTGCCAAAGGATCGAATTTTGTTTAGAATATTGAGATAATATCTTTTTTTTAACGTAATGGAATTTCTTATGATCTCCGCTGTAGAATGGAATGTAAATATTATTTAGTAATATATTTCATTGGCATCAAATGGGTTTACTCGTAATTTACGCGATCAAAATCTACTTAAATATTATATTTTGAGTAAAAATGGACCTCTCATTACCTACTTGAAGTCATTAATTACCTTCGATTTTCATACGACACTGTAACAAGACCGAATACAGATATTCAGCCCTGTTATGTATTAGAAACGTCAAACTTAATTTGTAGGTTATCTGCCAAAAAACGTTATTTTGCATTATTTAGTAT
>NW_022170511.1:29734924-29748541 GCF_008802855.1 Photinus pyralis
CAAAGGAAAATCTTAGTTTATTAGTTAGTTATAGTAAATTAGTTTTAAAATTTAGGTTTGCGCATGCGCAGTTCCAACTTTCTTATTTAGAAAAGCATTGAAATGAAATTCTTTTCATAAACTGAAATTGAAGTAGCACGTCAACAATGGATTGCCCATGTGCAACGCTATCTTTCATATTTGTGGCCGGATTTTTACGATTTTAACAGAAGTTGCATCTTACAAATGGGAAATGAATGCAAGTGGAAATGCGCTTTATGTAAATCGTTTACGATTACTTTTTAACTTGTTAGTAAATGTTTAGAATATCTTAGTAAGCTAAGATTTGGAAAAACATATTACTTGGAACTATCAGCAGTTCTGCGGTATTCTGGATTTTAACTTAAAATATTGATTTCGTATTTATCATCAGGTCTATACCCTTTAAATAACAAATTCAAGATTATTTTGGAATTCGTTTTTCAGAAATAAAATTAATTATGTTGAGTTTGAGCTCATGGGATAGTATTTTGAGAGTATTTTTCTAAATAATAGCTAAGTTAAGGTGCGAGCGACTTCCGGGATAAGACCGTGTCAATGTTGAACGAACAGCGCATCGCAAAAATAAATTCCACAGAGAGTCAAGTGCGCTAATATTCAGAACTGAATTTCACCATAAATCGAAAAATTTCCATTCGTTAATAGTCGCCTATAGAATTGCAGCACCTTGTTTAAATTTTCAGCGTATTGTTCTTGTTTGCTTGCGGTTTGTTTATTATTAAGCCCTGGAATTATTTCGACAAAACTCGGTGCGTTTGGTGGATTCTTGAGAATCGTACATACACCACGTGAATTCTATTTGTAAGAAATGAGCCGTGCGGTACATCGCACCCAGTGCAGCAGGTGTCCTTATCTGATATCTTGAAATCCGAAAGATGCATTTGGTATCAACGAACTTCAATGACGATAAGGTACCAATTTACCTTTTATCACTTGCGTTTTTGCTGAATGATCACCGAGTGAAACGGAATTGCGTTTCTTGAGCGTTAATTAACGGTTATGTAATGACCTAATCCATTTTACTATTCAATTACTTGGTAAATTATTAGATGACATTTAGGAAATAGGATAAATACCACTATAATGTTATTAATAAAATTTCAAATATGAAAGCTGGCCATTTTCATACGGTAGGTTTCGGTAGTTTCCTCGTGCCTCTTAACCTCAATGGCACGGCTCTGATTATGGGCATCACTGTTCTTGTATTCTCAACCATAACAAAACATATGAATAAGCTGTATTCCATTTATTACATTAGCCATTCTTTTGAGGTAAATGTCTTATTCTTATTGATAAGGAACACCTACTGAACAATTTATAGGTGAGAATGAACTTCTCAAGTCCTCTGCATCAGTATCCTATTTCGTGTGCTGCCTGGATGTCACATATCGAAAAATGCTACCCTTCCATGTTCCCAGACCCCAAGAGCTTTGAAATATCCACACCATGCAGGGACTCCATCGCTTACTTCCCTCATTTCGGGTTCGATTCAAACGCTATTCCATGCAAGATTCGCCATGGCAGCACATTGTTTACTATCTAGGATTTGAGATACGGTTCTTCCATTATCGACAACAGCATTAAGATTCAAGACGCACTCCATATCTCCATATCTGTCTGTCCATTTGTTGCATCTCGAAGTTTGCCTTACAAAATAAGACGGGAAAAAATACTTCATCACATTTCCGAGCAGTCGCCTTTAGCTGTATATCACACCTAACGGCTTTGTGGATCAATTCTTTAAAAAGTCCTTGGTCCTTGGTTTTCAACACACGTCTTATGTCTACATTAGAAGTAATCATTTTGTATATTTAGAGTACAGTTGAGCATAAAATAAATATCCGTCCAGACAAAGACGCTCCATGTGCAACACTCTGGATCTCTTTTAGGATATCAACAAATTGACGACCAACCGCACCATTTGGTAGGGTGTATTGTTTTCCTTTGAATCTTCATATTTTCTTCCATCCCGAGTGCCATACATTGTTATCACTCCCACCTGAAGAATCGCCAAAACCTTTGACAAACAAATTCTGAATTTGAGCAAAAGCTGAAGTATTGTCACTTGTTGACCCTGTTAATGGGTTGCAATTAGTTGACAATGTAATTTGTTAGGGCGCGCACTCCATTGCAGGTCCACAGCAATTACATGTTGATTTGAATGTTTCTTGCTTATGATTACTTGTTACATTGTTTCCTAAAATCAAATTTAATTGTCTGGCTAACAGGTATATTTCTCTATTTCATGTGTTTTTCCGTGCCTTAGCTCTTGAATATGGGTGAAGGTTTACCGTTTTCAAATGTCACCAAATAAAGCAGTCGGGAGACCGTAGTGGCCATTTTATGGCACCCAGGGTCAGAGCACAGCTAGCAGTAGGTCCTCATGATCGTTCACTTGACTCCCCAAGGATTTTGTGTTAGTTTCTGCATTGATCTAACAATGTTACTCAAGGCCAAAATTGAGGTCATAAACATGAACGTTTCTCGCAAATATCTCGCTTCAAATTGCTCACAAGTGGAATGGGGTTATTATGAAAATTGTTTTAATAGGAGTTTTTGTTGGGCCAACCGTTTGGGTCGTAGAATTCAGAATAGAGCAAAGGATTATAAGCAATTTTTATAATAGCACGCGCACGTTTTGTTTTCTAATGGCGAATGCTTATCAGAAAGCAAAAAGTACGTGTGAGTTTTGCTTTCGGTTGCATTTGTCCACAACTGAACCAAATACGTCATGTTCAAAACAACCTATTTTTTCTTACAAATGGTGATATATAATCCCCTTTGAAGCCTTCCTACGAATCTCCTATTGAAATCTGTGTACCTACGAATCTCCATCTCATAGTAATCTTCATAGAGACCTCCTGGAAATCATTTAAAAGTTTCATTCTTCTTGGAGTGTTCGTAGAAATAATCTTATAGGACACCCTAGAAAATGATACTGAAAATCTTATTTCTTTAGAAGCCCTCCTTGCATCGCAAAAACTTCCCTTTCGAAATCCTTTTCGAATGCTTCCTGGAATTATTCTCCGAACAAATCTTATAAGAGAAGGTCTCCGTGGTAATTTCATTAGACCGCTTAAAAGCGTTTAGGGAGTATTCCTGTATTTTTCGAAGTATTCCTGGAAATCTTTTTTCGCCTTTTTTCAGAAATAAAAGACGTTCTTAAAAACATCTTTATAGACTAACCTAAAAAACATTATCTAAGGTCTTCTTCGCAGTCTTTCTAGAAAATTTTACAAATTTTTACAAGCCTTTGGAATGTTTCTTGTGAATCGTTTTATTAATGTTAAAAAGCTTATTGAGACATCCGTTGTGTCTCAATTCCTATCTCTTGTGAATTCGACATTCAGACACATTTCTGAAAATTCCCGACATCTGTATAGACGCCCTTTTAAATTTGTTGAAATCCATCGAGAAAATTTTACTTTCGTTTAAAATTTGCTCGTAGTGAAATTACGGCCCAACCATTACCTTTTACAACGGATCGTAAAGGTATTGTCGACGTGGAAGATCTGGGATTCTTACGGCTAACTTTTGTGACTCATGGGGTAGATATCAGATGTAAAAAAAAACCCGCCGACTCGAAATAACCTCTAATCTAAGAGACGGCTTTTTGGATTGGATTTGTTGACGATTGATTGAGAAATGCAGGCTTGCTCTCGATGATAATTCTTTTGTTGATCAGTACAATTCTGTTCCGAAAAGTCCATTTGCATACATACTCCAATTAAATCGATCTTGAGTAAAACTTGATTTAACGTTTAGGAAATCTCTTAGGTAAACTTTTACACTAACTACCTTTTTCCTTAGCGGCACTAATAATGAACTTTTATTATTTAAATTTACTAACAGTTTTCTTCGTTGCAATTTCATGTTACACAATTCACCTCCCATTTACTTTATTCCACTGCACCAATACGCTGTAAAGTTTTTTCACAGAATTTGCTGATGCATGGCGGACGGTGTTCTATAATAACTGAAATGGGCACGATAACGAGTTTTTTTTAATTCCCACCACCAACTCCAAACGCAATTTACGCAGAGTATTACGGAACTATTATTCACTTTTTTATACTTGAAGTTTGTCACCTCGTTTCCACTTGGACAAATGTTGATTTTTCAAAAAGTCAACTGCCTAAAATGGACCACTGGACTTTACTGAAAACTGTTTTTTATAAGCTTGGTTAAACGGAACGCTAATATAACGGGACCTCGTACTGATCAGGGCGACGACTACTTTTCTAGTCGTCTACATAATGGTGGAATAATAATGGCGGAGATATTTTATTAATTTTCATTGGTTCGCTGTGCTTTCAGGGCTGTCTATGGAAATTATGAATCTGCAAATTTTGTTTGTTTTTTCCCAAGTTGGCATACGTAACTTAATACGACCTGTTTCCAGCTTATAATTCAACACTAAAATCCGACAATGCGGCGCCAGATACAATTTAGAACTATTACTTCATTGACAGACGTGAGAATAGGAAGAAAGCTCGCCGTATTACAATCGACGAAATAAAAATTTGACCTTAACATAAGTAATATTTGTTTGGTAGACTGTTCCTGAGACCTTGACTCTTTTTTAACGGCATAATTCAAAGGAAAAAATCGCAAAAAATTGAAACAAATAAATGCTCTCGTTACAGTATATCTATAATTTTTGATGCGCAAAGGAAACCTAAAGGTTTTCGCTCTAATCGAGAAAAATATCAAACGGCGGGCACATGTTCCAAAAGCCATTATGACGGAAAAAGAACGATAAAGCCGTTATAGCAGTAGCGTATACGCTGACCCCTTGATCCAAAAAACAATAATGAAAAATTTACCTCTATGGTGCTAACTTTTTCAAGCTACTAAATTAACTTAACCTATAGGCACAGCTTTCAACTCCATATATGGTTACACCTCAGGTGTAAATTAGTAACTTATATTTGGGTTTCATGTCAATTCCTGACATTCTTCAAACATTTTCCAATGCTTAGATTTTCTTTGAGTTTCTAATATTTTTGGGATCTTCTGGACATTTAATATGACGAATGTATTACCTACCATTTCAAAGTAGGTATCTATATGTCGCAGCCGTTTAATGAAATTGGACATTTCATGAAAAGTCTAGTCCGAGGCCTAGTCATTTAGTGAAACGCTGAAAATTTGTACGTGTGGGGTAATTTCCCTTCCCCTTCTAGATCGATAAGGATACCATTTATCGATCTCTAATGGGAAGGGAATCCAATCGCTTGGTCCTGGAAAGTAAACTGTTCCACAGTTTCATGAAGTGTCTAGACTTTTCATGAAATGTCCAATTTCATTAAACGGCTGCGACATATATAAATATTGTTTCCTCTTTGTTACTCGTGTGTTTCTTTTGCGGTCACACAAATCGTTTCTATCTATTAATAATTGTAAATCTAATTTTGTTATAATATATTAAACAGTTATACCTATGTGCACTACAAAAAATGTAGGTAATGGAATGTGAAAGTACCTACATATATTTATGTACCGCAAAAGTCATTGTTTTTAATATAACTACATCGTCTTTAATGCGCCAATGATAACGGATATAAATTCATAAAACAAATCAAAATATATACCTACGTATGTTTTCAATAAGAACATGCAACTAAATAGTTTATAGAAAGTCGAAGTCACTTACACTGGGAATATTGTCGTTATTACACACACCTTCTGAGAGGAGTCGATCACGAATTTCCCATGCAAAAATAGAAGGGCACTCTCGTTTATAGTCGGCAATTTTGGAAACAACTGGCGCAGTTGCGACCCTCGGCTTCGAGCCCCCTATCGCTCTAGGTTTTATAGAACCCGTCTCATAATACCTTGGAAAACATCTTTAATTAAATAATTTTGATTTGATTGTAAGCCTTAATACCTTACCTTCCTAAAATTTTCGATACGCATCCGTTCGAAACTTGCAATATCCTCGAAATATCGCAAGGGCGAGCGCCGGAATGGGCCAACTCGACAATTTTTTGCCTGGTAGAATCGGGAAGAGGGCGCCCATTTACGTAAACGCCTCCCAATTGATTAATACCGCTATGACCAGCAGCGTGCGTAAAAATCGTGCTTTGTCCCATCGATGCGTGATGCATTAGGTCTTCCTCTGTAAAAGAAACTACTTTTAACGTTTTAGAAGTTTTCACTACTGAATAGTTTGTCTAATACCACAATAGGTAAGTACCTAATTTCTGGAGTAACTTTCTAACTTCTCGATCCACCCTCCCCTATCTAAAAGCAAACAGAGCTACCTCTCTGCTCTATTCACTAATGTATCCGTCAGATTATAACGCAGTTAAACCCCTTTTATCTACTTCCAGATCCTCTTGTGTATAAACCACTTTCTAAATCTGTATAGATTTATTGAGAGGTATGTACATACTAAACCTCCGCGCTTTTGCCAATTTTCGTTTGCGCCAAGAAAACGGAAATTAAAAATTAAAAGTTAGTAGCTTATTGGAGAACTTCATAGGGTAAGTTTGCACGTGCAATGCACTTATAGCAGTGGTTGCTTCCGCAATTCCCCGTGGAATCGGTAATTCACGGCGCCTCTATTTCCTCCATCTCGCTTTAAAGGTTAAAGAATATTCCCTTTACGTCTCGTTTCCTCCTGCATGTTCCTGAATTGGAACAGGGAAAATGGCGTCTCTTTGTTGACTCGGTAACCCGTGAGTTCGCGACACTCGCGTTCAAATTGCATTAGCCTTAACATTACATGGCGAATTGAGGACGTACCGAGACGTGAAAGCAAGTGGAAGGGGCTCTTTAAACTAGCAAGATGGTGACAACCTCGCAAAGTCGACCAGACATAAATTAATTGAGAAATGGAAATGAGAATAAAAAGTACATTCTCGTACACTTGAGGTAAAAGTTTTCCGTTTTAGATGCAATGGGAAATGAAATTATTTAAAACCTCTCGTTTCTCCAACTTATTATAAAATGATAATTTACTGCACTTATTAGAAAAGGGCGCGCAAAAGGAAATAAACGCGTTCTCTGCCTCTGTTTGTAAAATGCGTGAGCTCTATGCGAGGTAGGATTTAATCTCTATTCTATTTTATGCTTACTGAAGCAGAACCTTCCTTTGCTTTGAGTACGCTAAGCGTAGATTAATGCAGAATTTCAGGAGAATTCTTGTGATTTGTTACGGATTAATGTCTTATCGGAAAATGAGATATTATGTAAGTATATCTAAATCTAAATACCTTTTAGTGTAGAGAGAATGCTTCGATTCGGTTTTATTACATACACAAGAAAAATCGATCCACTGCTCCAAAATACATTTTTGGGTAGGTAGGTATATCATTTTTCCTTTCAGTTTATTACTTCCATAGCAATTCCTCGGTCCTGGTGATGCAAGATTGACGCTATCTTGACCGAGTACCTACTTACCTCGCTGAATATGCACATAGTTAGATGTAGTTTGGTTTAATCAAAATTAATATCATACTAGTTTTCGTAACCTTAAGGTCTGTAGGGCTGAAGATGTGCTGATCAGCAGACGAGGGTGCAGGAGCGTGAACAGACGTTGTACAGACTTTCTGTAACGTTCAGAAATTGCAAGGATGCATATAGTTAGAATTCTCGAGTAGGTATTGTCAAGGTATGTTCTATAGCAGTGTTTCTCAACCGGTTGTGGTGCAGGGACCGGCATAGGATAAGTGTGTATATTTGAGGACCGGGGGGTCCGAAAAAAGAAGAGGGGAGGTCCACCCCCGGAAAATTTTTTACAAATTGGAGCTGGGAGACACGGTTTTCGCGTTCCCAATTTGTACAAAAGTCATTTTTCGTGGGTGGAAATGCGTTTATGAATAACACCATTTACCTACAAAGGTACCCCAATTACATATGAATTTGCCTACGTAAATGGTCTTATATATAAAGCGCATCTTCTACTAGCGGATAATTTGTACTTTGTGCGATGAGCCACGCCAACTTATTTGACCGCGATGTGTGGATTTTTCGCGGACCGGCAAAGATTCTTTGCGGACCGGTAGCGGTCCGCGGACCGGCGGTTGAGAAACACTGTTCTATAGGTAACTTTCAAGGAAATTTGGCTATTGTCCATAATTCTCACACGAAAATTCTTTTAAATGAAACTGGAAGAAGTTCCAACCATAACAAGATTTGAAACCTGTAGGTAACTAAGGGTCGAATGAATCCAAACCTCGTTCTTGTTGCAACTCTTGGTTGTACCGGATGAAAAAATTTTTTTTCACATTTTTAAAGAGAACCAGTTTATCATTTTCGTAAAAAAAACTCAGTTATTTCAAAAACAAAGATGGTGTGGGGCGTTCAATTGTTTTTGCAATAACCTGCTTTAACTTCTTATACCTACTATATGCCATCAAAAATGAGTTGCTGTCGTCACCTTTGGAATTTTTGTTTCCATGGGAAATCGTACTTAACTTGAACTTCCAAAGGCGACTCGACAGCAACTCATTTTGGATCACCCGTTATGCTGACGATATACTTATTTTGAGTGTTTTCAAAATGCGACCATCGCTGCCCGCATCTTCTATTTGCGCTATCCGAATCTTAGAGCCACAGACCATATCATCATCATTCAGTAAACTAACTATAATATACCCTCTATTATACCTATAATATTTAAGTGACGTTTAATCCCTTTGGAGCAACATTAATGATCTGATGATATATAATTTTTAATGATTTATATTTTTTAGACTCACAATTGCCTCTTTAACATCTTATTCATTTTGTAGCTAAATCTTTAGTAGTTTTAGGAAATTTACCGCGCGATCCTTGGCCTTTAAAGATCCATTAATATCATTTTCCCAATATTTGAGGTTAGGAACGAGATTTTGAAAAACGATTTTCACTGACTTCTTTATATGTTATTTTGCTACTTCTTCATGAAGAAAAAGTCATATCATTCCGTTTGATTTTTTTGACTTTTTTAGAATCTTGGGTCTTGGTGTCAAAACTAGCCCCCTGGCGCAGAAGGATTCAACTAAATTAACTATATTTGGTTCTTATTGCTCAAGGAATGCTCTTTTCAACGATACCAAATTTGTTAAAATTGGTCAAACCGTTAAGAGGTTAAAGCAGGTTAGTGCAAAAACAATTGAAGTTTTGAGTTTTGAAATAACTGAGTTTTTTTTACGAAAATGATAGATAAACCGGTTCTCTTTAAAAATGTAAAAAAAAATTGTTTAGTTTATTAAGCTTAATTTAAAGAAAATGCAATTTTACAATTTAAGATGGCAGTTACGCCCTCTGGTGGTCATACGACGAACGGTTCCAGAGATATGGTCGAGAAACATCAGTCTTATTAGGTCACCCGGTACAACTGCAACTTTAAGATACTCCCGAGATTCAGGGTGTACAATGTGTTTATATGGGTATATATTAGTGTTTGATGCGTAAGAGTTGAGCAATTTTGTTAACCTCTGCGGGTTGGAATAGGTACCTAATTATGGCTTTGGATTCATTTTCATATTTCTCCCAAATTTTGTCAACATCAGAACTTCTTTCGTACCATAGTCTTAGAATTGAAGGGTGTTCGCAAAATCGCGGAATAAATATTCCTACAGGTATTCCTAGGTGGGTAGGTACACAATGTGTTCTCTTTTGAGAGTATTTGTAGGTATTCTCTAACATTCTCAGTTTGGGACGCCGGAAGCATTGAAAGATTCAAAGAAGGGCATCATAAAACACCTGGGAATTGGGAATATAGGCGAATACCGCAAAACGAAAGTGCACAAATGCTTCGAAAATAATAAACGCAGTAACACAAACTACAATTCATCGAGAGAGATGTAATTATAATTACTGAAAATTGTTTGTAATTTCGCATGGATTCTAAGTTTGCCGTATTTTCTGATTTTAAGTTGCCGTAGGTACCTGTCTTATCTGGTAAGATCCGGTACGTATATCCTATCTTTGGTATTTTTCTGGTATTGAATACCACAGTTTTAAAAATCTTCTCGAATATTCCTCAAGAGTTCTTATATGATAATTATAGTACGTATAGATCAGGATCATTAGAAAAAAATTTGCTTATAATTAGGATACAATTCTCTTGCTGTAATATATCGTCACATATTACGTTCTTCTAATACAAATTGCACTTAAATTAGAAGGACAGTGAAGATGAAAGCGCTATGTTTTAGGATATCAGCTTCGTGTTTTGTTTTTCTAACGGGTGATCCAGATTGGGTTTTAGAATTTGAATTGCGCGCCATTTTCGTTATTTGCATGTTGGAGGTTTGCACTTTAAACATTTGGTATCTAAGCACATGGCAAATTCATCATGACGCCGTAGGTGCATCAACTCGTACAAATATATTGGATATACATGGAGCGATGAGGACCATTTTCATCCGAATGGGTATGTGAATCGCCAAAATTTTCGCATCTGGGGTAGTGAAAATCCACAAACTATTCAATTAGAACAAATGCATCCAAAAATGCACTGTGCATTGTAGGATGGCGGAGTGATTTGTCCGTACTTTTTTGAGCACAAAGTCGGTGTATGCTATCGAGAGATGCTAAACAACTTTTTCTTCCATGAAACCAATGATTTTAACTTAAATGACATGTGGTTTCAAGATCCAGGCACATGTGACAGCACGTGAAATAGCCGCTTTACTTCAAACCAAATTTCCTGGTCATTTTATCTCTCAGAGGGGCGACGAGGTCTTGCGATCTAACTAGACTTGTTTTCTCTGGGGTCATTTGAAGCGAACAGTGTTAATAACAAACTTGCTAGGAACCCATTCGGAACTAAAGGAGAAAATTTCGCTAGAGAATTGTATCAGGTCAGCGGAATCGTGGAGGACATTTGGACAACAACACAATATACAGTTCGCGTGTGTTTTGATGCTTCGAATTCTATTCTTATAAATTATTGTTTCAAATTTCGACCCCTCCAATGTACCTATATTTATTTAGGATCGATTTAACACCCCCTTAAACTTTAACGTTACGACAAGGCTAAATATCTAAGGTTTCAAGCTTAAAAGCTAAGGTTTTGCGGTGAATACATTTATACCTTGAACTTATGCTTTAATAACCTTCACGTTTCAAGTTATATGGTCTTTTAGGTTAAATCTACAGGTCCATCCGTCTGTACGAACCTACCTATTTCTGCCGTGTTGAACTACTTTTAGGGGAATTTTCCTAGCCCTGGCACTTTTTGCAATAGGTAGCCTACACCTTAAAGGTGTGTCAGGCGCCCATAAAATGTTGTTGTATTTGGAGGGGGGGGGGGGGTGGCACGAAATATTTCCCGCGATGCTGTTTTTGAAGGTAAAACAATTTGTCTCAGATTTTGCATACGCATGCCTCTATAGTGATTTCATGTTAAACTTTACAAAAGGGGGGAGGGGGAGGTAAACATACGTTCGACCCTTCTTGGTATTCTAATGAAAGGTTTCATTGAAAGGAATTGCGTTTTTTCAAACTATACCTGACTTAGTCCGCGATTCCCATTCCAGATCAGTGAGTGACGGGAGGCGGAAATTGGATTTATCTTTCATGGTATTCTAATTAAAGGTCTCAACGAAAGGAACTGTTTCCTACCGCCAGGGTGTAAACTACTTTCTTTACCTAATTTCAAACAAACTTATAAAAATTTGCTTTTCAGTAGTCAGAATGTTTAATGTGCATCCTTTTGAGTAGTGGTTTTTACTTTTTGTTGCTTTTTCTTTTCAGAGTAATGTTTTGAAAGTATACTATTATTTCACATTAGTTTTTTTTTGTATTATTTTTAATTATATTAATTATTGCGTATTTTGTTGTTACTTTCCTCAAGGGTTAGGTGGAAGAGCAGTTTTACTGAACTTCCCCTTGTGATTTGTTCTTGTATTATCGTTGTTTTTTTTTACGAGTTGTACTAAAGGTTGTTTTGCTGACAAGGTCAAATAAAGACATTTATTATTATTATTATTATTATTATTACCAACTACCGCCTGGCTCTATTACCCCTTATAAAAATTTAAGAGGGGGGGGGGCACTGGCTTTATTCTTCATGATACTCTAACGAAAGGTCTCGATGAAAGGAATTAATTTCTACCAACCCTACTCCTCCTCCTCCTCGACCTCTTATAGGTTACAACTCCTTACATCTGAAGATCGGATTATCGAAGAGTACTCACAAAAGGCGACTGGGACGTCTAGAGAAATACTCTAATTAAAGGTCTCAACGAAAGGAACTGTTTCCTACCAACTACCGCCTAGCTCCTTATCAAAATTGAAGGGATTGGGGCACTGGCTTTATTCTTCATGGTACTCTAATCAAAGGTCTCGATGAAAGGAATTAATTTCTACCAACCCCTCTCCTACTCCTCGACCTCTTATCGTCATTGGTTATAACTCCTTATATCTGAAGATCGAATTATCGGAGAAGGGTACTCAGACGACTGGGACGTCTGGAGAAATAGGTCCATTGGTGATGAGCGAATACCTCGAAAACGAAGTGTCGGAAGTGGGTACTCGCAAAGGGCGGAAAGATCGTCTAAGCGAGTAGATGCCTGTGTAAAAACTTAGAAATCGTGAAATTATGAGGATTTTCCGCGGATATGCGAGGAAATTTGTGGAAATCCTTGAAGAGATACCAGGAGAAACGAAACATTAGGATGATATTTAATATTTTTATTAAAGAAAGAATACAATTTTTTTCTTACTAACCTTTTTAAGAAATGTACGTATGTGCAAACAAATGAAAAATAAATAAATAAAACTCATTGCCATCTTTGACATTAGGAGAATCGTCCACCACAACCAATAACCAGGAAATTAGAACGGGTCGGTGGGAAGCGGCGGGCATCGACCTGCCCGTTATGCCCCGAAGACTGCTATCCAAGTCGCACCACTTATGTAAAACTCACTCACATAGATGGCACTGTAATCGGAAAAACGTGTACAATACTGTTAGATACAGGTGCAACGATGACGATCGTAAGACCTGACCTATTTCGAGAGAAAAAGCTACAATCGTTAAAACCGAAACTGAAGACTGCAACTGGTGATAAGGGTCTTGTGCTGGGAGACATAGCGGTCGATATTGGTATAGGATTCAAGATTCAAGTGTTGGATGAGGCGATTTTGGGAATGGACTACGCGTAATGAGTGTGAATGACGTCAGCCTGCCGGAGTGTTGCGAGAAAGTTGTGATGGCTCCTATGGATGGAAGTCTTCGGAAAAACTGCTTGGGGGTAATGGAACCCAGTTATATCAATGGGTACCTATAGGTTTTAATTAGCAAGGTGCAACTAAATGCGAAACAACTAATGCCTGTTCGGTTGATGAATTTGAAGTCATTCTCGACTAAGGCCCTTCAGATTGGGACGTGATGGCACTTTTAAGTGCCCAAAAAGGCTTCAAGCTATAATCACAACCTTATGCAAAAATTTGACAAGCCAAAAGGACCAAGCTAAAAGGTTAATTTGTCGCTACCAACACGTGTTTGTTTCAGAGAAAAGTCGGCCGAAGAAATATGGTACCTAACTCGTAAATACGAGAGATTCCCAACCTATTAAGTAACATCCAAGGAGACTACCATGGGCTAAACGCGACGAAGCTGAGAAGATCATCAGC
>NW_022170511.1:29748641-29753610 GCF_008802855.1 Photinus pyralis
GGGGGGGGGCTACGTTCACTTGGCCCCCCCCCCCAATGTTTTTTCGGATTTCTAAAAAACGATCATGGCGCAAGAGTTATTATCGGTGGCGCTTAGGAGCGCATAACGAGCGCATTCATTTCAAAATAATACGACTATGAAATCTCTCAGTGGGGGGGCCAAGTTAAAGGACCCTGCAAAATCGCACTGTGCACATTTTAAACCCCGTAAAGACCTGGGTGTTCAGAACTTCTTCAAGTTTATTTTAACCTAAAAATTAGCCTTTATTATAGCCATGCATAGAAGACATTCTATCATGGCTATAATTTAGATCCCATTTGTGTATGTCAGGGATGGCCAACTGGCGGCCCGTGGCCTTGTTCTTTGCGGCCCCTGATGAACGATTTTGAAAAGTATAGATATTTTTTAACAAAAACATAAAAATACAATTTTTTCTAAAAGAGGTCAAGTTCAAATTGTATAACTGACATTTAACTAGTAAAGTTAAGGTTTAATGCTAAGTATAAGAGAATCAGTAGGAAGCATATTTTGAGCGTGAGGTAAACACGCCAGTTTGATGACTTTTTTATAAAATGCTATATTAAAATTAAAGAGTGTTCCCTAGCATTTGTTTTTTATATGTTATTTATTTATTTATTTATTTATATATTTATATAGCCTAAATTTGACTTAAATTTTTTGTGCGGCCCCCGCTTTTAGTGAAAGTATTGAAGTGGCCCCTTGGGCAAAAGAAGTTGGCCATCCCTGGTGTATGTAATGAATATTTCTACACATCCCCGTGATTTACTTTAACTAATTCCTGTAAACTGTTTGCGTATTAAAGGTTATAATTTCCTCCTACTAAAATCTTGAAATGGATATTCAAAACGAAAAGATTTCTTTATATTTTCCAAAAGGTTCAATTTCTCTTGGCACTAATGTAATGACCTGAAAATCTACTTGAAGATTCTAATTATTTTTGATTTGAGTAAATTGCAAATTGAAGGAGGTAAGGTAAGATATGTAAGCTACGTTGTACCTCCAAATACATAATCCATTTGAAGGTAGCCCTCCTCCTTCCTGCTTTCTTTTATATTGCCAAGACTAAGCATTGTAATCTTTCTGTGAAATGAGTAAGCTCAAGGAGGAATTTAAAGCAAGAAGTTAAAGATGCTGAACGTATTTTGGTGGACCAACCTCCCTCGCTCTCTTTCGAAATTCAGAAAATATATCAAAATTGCTGCCTATTTCGGGGATTTCGGTTTTTGATCAACAACCTGGTGGTTGGTACCACCGATGTACGAATCCTGAACTCTTGCTTCACACGTAATTACAATTTTCACATTCGTAAAGATATACCCGTTGTGGGGTTCAAATATATTGTCGGATCTCTCCCCCCTCCCTCGCATAGTTAAAATACTAATTTTCGAAAAAAATCCTCAAATTATACGATAAAACTGGTCAATGGTCACGTATTCGTGGATTTTTCTGACAATGTCATTTAATTCTCCTAGATTAACTGTGTTTCAGCAAGTACGAAATAATTAAGAGTTTTCGCTTTCAATCAACAACGATTTTATAACTATTGGTGTGTGTAATGGCGTATGGTCACTGCACCACCCACAATCACCTGTCCAGCTGGTTCCAATCATATTAAAATTCATAATTTTATAATCGCTCTTGGTACATATCCGAAAGAAAATGGCTAGATTTAAAACTTCTCAATTTGAGACTGGGTGGCCTTGATCCACTTCCGACGCTTCCAAACCTGAAATAAATCTTGAGCACCAATAAAAAAAATCTGGCATGGAAACTCTGTCCGGGTCGCACAATAAGTTCGAATAAACACACAATTAATTCATTCATTGACAATGGCAAAATTTATTCCAAAGCACACGAAACAATTAGAACAAAATCCCTGAAAAGCTTACGTTGCTTGTTTTGGACAAAATAACCGGAATGCAGACAGTCAACAAATAAATTGAGAAATCTTAAAGTTACTTACCTTTTTTTTCTTATAGTTCAAATAATATGCTCGTAAAAATGTTTGCGATAGATACAAAAACACTCGCTGACTCGCTTCAGGAAACTTCGACTCGATTCTTGATAAATGAAATGAGAAATATATTCGGTGACTGCTCGGACGGTAGAAATTTTTACCTTTCATTAAACAGACAACTGCTTACTTTAGTCACACTCGAACTAACCTTTTCTGAATACGGACAAACCGTTCCAAAAACTTTCCACAAACTTTTAAAAAATCACATGACGATAACTTAACTTCTTCTGCACACTTTATTTCCAAACCGACGCACTGCGCCTTCAACAAAAACAACATGGGCAAACTGCTCGAGATTTACCGTAAACTCTTTTACCGTCGCGAAAACGTTACAGCTAGCAGAAGCCTCGTTTTTATGTTGATTCCAGGATTTACGGGAAACCCACTTCCACTATAAAATAATCTCCTCTCCGCGACAGTAAAAATAATCCGCAATTCTTTGAAACACCTTCTCTTCTAACAGCAATAAGAACACGTGCGCTAATTAAATGTCGTCCGATAAGAACTTCTTATCTTATCGCAAACGACCAGATGTGTGTAACTTAAAGCATCTTATCTATATTGAATAAGCAAGAAAATAATTACAAGCAATTCTAACAATATTTACGCTGAGATAACAAATTCAAATACAATAAACCAACTTTGTGCTTATTCGTAAAATAATCTCCCACATTTACACTAAATAAATTGAAATATTCTCATATACAGGATGTTTAGATTGAAATATGACGTTGTTTACACAACACTACATAATATTTGGACGTAAGTAAACTAAGAGAGCAGTGAGGGGGGAGCACCGTCTCCTAATTTGCTGGTAACAGAAAGTGAAAGTCAATGACAGCGGTGTGTGGAGAGGGGAGGACTAAATCCGGATTATCTCCGTCGCCCTGTAATAATTTTAGATTCCTACTGAAGCGGAGTCTAAAATTTGAATTTGGAGTAATGGGGAGAAGGGCGGGGGTAGATCAAACAGGATTTTGTTCCAAACAAAAAGGGCTGCGAATATTTCGAATTTATCTATTATTAAACTGTTTCTACTTGTATAGTGACGGTCATCTATACTGATCCTGACCTTTTGTTTAAATATGGATGCTCTTGTCGGCTTGGGGGGTGGTGATTACATTACGTTTTCCAGTGAGGTAGCCAAGGAGGCAATACACCACACACGTCAATGTTGAAGGAACTTTAATTTCCTACAACCATCCACTTGTACGTCAAAAGCGAATAGAAAGAATTCAATCGAAAACGTGCGAGTTTTTTGAAAATTACTCACTTTCAAGAACCTGTATCTGGAAAACGATGCGTTTTTTGAAAAAAATGTATCGACACAAATTTGTAGATAATTTTGGATTTTCATAAGAAAAACGCTCGGGACATTACACAATCATCAGAGGAGCTTTAACCACACATTTCCGAAAAAATTGTATTTGCCCTTTTTTGGCATAGAATGAGCTGAACATGGAATGACTGGACTATAATGTAAAATCAACTACATTAAATTACACCTCATTTAATTTTCCGTATGGTCTAACAAATGCTACCGAGCGTTGTAGCAATTATACAACAGGGGAATTAGAGATTAATAAAATGGTTTGCCATAGTTACCTTAAGGCCATCGTTCATTTGACTTCCGATCGTTTAGCTTGTTTGCTCCGTGACTTGCATGGTTTTGGATTGTTAGTTTCATATCACCTACTACTAAAAGAAAGTTATAATTACGTTCAATACACACCTTGTAATTTGAGTTCCATCGTACGTCAGAAAAAAAGCAATTCGACCTCGCTAAATGGAGACCGAAGGTAAAAGCTCTTGTAACTAAAATAAAATTTAATCTTTGCATTCAATTTTAATGCAAACGTATTATTCGATAACGTAAAAAAAAGTACGTATAAAATTTGATGCGATAAACGCAGGTTACCTTCTCAATAAACTGGTCCAATAAAAGTATCCAAGTCATCGACATTAAGTATCCTCCTACTTGGAACAGCTTTCCGTGTGGTCATTTAAAATCTTGGCATATATCTTACTACCAATTTTATTTCACGAGTTTCCTTAATGTACACACATAAGGGGTAATGTGACCATCAAGAAGCTCGATCTAAAATGGAATAAGTGCCATGATTGTTATGGCAGTATTTACCTAAATCGTTCTCTTTGCGGTTGTACAGTTAACGAGCGCAGTCAAAACGTGAAGCACTGTCATCGGTATACCGTTTTCCGTCCATAACATAAAACTGGATCTATGTCATTAAGAAACTTTCGGTTAAACGGTGCTGAAATCAAACATTCAAGTGTAAATTATTTACATTCGAATATTAGAAAAATAATTAAATTTTAAATGGAAATCCATTAATTGTAGCACTTGTGAACTTTTTGATTATTTTCTAACGTTCCACTTATAACTTATTGCTATTAGTGTCATATAAAAATTGTTCTTGGGCGTGAAATTTATATATCTACTTATAGAAAATTGTTCTTCAGAACACTTTATATTATACGCTTAAATTAGGTAAGACCATGTGAAAAGAACGTAGAAGGAATTTAAATTCATTTACTAAAACCATAAATACTGAAGCACTGTCAAGTGTATAACTTTAGCTCTTTCTGTAAATTTGAAAAATTATTGATTGCACATTCTTAGTGACTCTTCAAATTATTATATGTCGAACGATTGAAGGATGTGTCATTGATGAGCAGAGAAGCTTTTTACTTGTTCTTCACCATCTCAATTTGAGTAGTTTTAAAGGATAAAAGTCAAATTGGAACATGTGAAACGGTGTTTTTTGGGCATTCGCGGAAAATTTTTTATCATTCGGCGGCAATTGAATGCAGATTAAACTTGCAATATACGAACGCATTATTATTCAGTTACAAGCAGTTACATTTTTGAGTTTTCAGATAAACAAGGTAAAGGCGGCTTTACACGACGCT
>NW_022170511.1:29753710-29827968 GCF_008802855.1 Photinus pyralis
GCCTATGTATCAAATTTCGTTTAAATTCTTCCATAAATAAAAAAGTTGGCACTGCGCATGCGCAAAACCAAATTTTGAAATTGCGTTTGATTTTCCTTTATCCCAAGTGCCTATGTATCAAATTTCGTTTAAATTCTTCCATAAATAAAAAAGTTGGCACTGCGCATGCGCAAACCCAAATTTTGAAATTGGCGTTTGATTTTCCTTTATCCCAAGTGCCTATGTATCAAATTTCGTTTAAATTCTTCCATAAATAAAAAAGGTGGCACTGCGCATGCGCAAAACCAAATTTTGAAATTGGCGTTTGATTTTCCTTTATCCCAAGTGCCTATGTATCAAATTTCGTTTAAATTCTTCCATAAATAAAAAAAGTTGGCACTGCGCATGCGCAAAACCAAATTTTGAAATTGGCGTTTGATTTTCCTTTATTCGAAGTGCTTATGTATCAAATTTCGTTTAAATTCTTCCAAAAATAAAAAAGTTGGCACTGCGCATGCGCAAAACCAAATTTTGAAATTGGCGTTTGATTTTCCTTTATCCCAAGTGCCTATGTATCAAATTTCGTTTAAATTCTTTCATAAATAAAAAAGTTGGCACTGCGCATGCGCAAAACCAAATTTTGAAATTGGCGTTTGATTTTCCTTTATCCCAAGTGCTTATGTATCAAATTTCGTTTAAATTCTTCGATAAATAAAAAAGTGGGCACTGCGCATGCGCAAAACCAAATTTTGAAATTGGCGTTTGATTTTCCTTTATTCCCAAGTGCCTATGTATCAAATTTCGTTTAAATTCTTCCATAAATAAAAAAGTTGGCACTGCGCATGCGCAAAACCAAATTTTGAAATTGGCGTTTGATTTTCCTTTATCCCAAGTGCCTATGTATCAAATTTCGTTTAAATTCTTCCATAAATAAAAAAGTTTGCACTGCGCATGCGCAAAACCAAATTTTGAAATTGGCGTTTGATTTTCCTTTATTCCAAGTGCCTATGTATCAAATTTCATTCAAATACTTTTGCAATTCGGTTTATAAATGGTCGAGATGCGAAAAGGGCACTGTGAATTTTGAATCGATTCGATCCAACTTTTGGCATTGCGTATTATATGGCTAAATCTATGCCCATATTGAATTTCATGCAATTCAGTTCATAACTAACGGAGATGTAAAAGCGATCGAACATTTCTAAACAAAGTTATCGTTCACACGGACAAATAGATGGACAGACAGACAAAGGAACAGAAGGAGAGACCAACCGGCAGGCGACAGATAGCAATGCAAAATTATAAACGATCTCTAGGATCGTTAATAAACGGCAAAAGTGTAAAATTATGGAACATGTAAAAAACGGTTTTTTGTTTTTTTACAATAACTTTTTTTGTAAGCGGTACAGAAAAAATTCCTTCCTTGGTACAAGACTCGACACCATAACGAACCAAATAGCGAAAAAAGTAGAACAATAGCTCTTAAGATAAAAAACTAGTAGCGTCGCAAAGTTAGCGGGCGGACGGACGGACGGACGGACGGACGGACAAAGTGGCCACAATAGCGCATTTTTTTTTTATTTTTGTGGAAATGCGCTAAAAAGACCCGTGTTTCCGCAAATTTAATTTGCGAGTAAAATACCCAAAATAAATTATTGAAAAGCTGTGTTTTTAGTCCGAATTTGAAACGCTTCAGTTTAAATACGTCACAAACCTACAACCAATCACGTAGAAGTGAGTCGGCAACCTTGTGCGAGAGTCTGACGTTTGTCAGATTTGACGTTTTAAGAGGCATGTTTAACTGCATCACAACCATCTATATTTACAAGCCGCGATGAGGATTATGGCAACATTGCAGGTAGGGCCGATTTTCGAATTCAACTTGACAGATTTCAGGTGTATTTTGAGTGTAATATTCCTATTTACCTGTTTTAACACAGTATTTTAGCACGCACATGTTAAGTCGATTTTCTGAAGGAACCTTCTGACCTATTCCCAGGGAATTTGAAGTCTACGGGGCTCCCCTCTTTAAAGGCTTCGTACCTACACCCACTGGAGTAGCGACCAGTTTACAGTCTGTCATTCCGAATCGCACCTTGAAGTCATTGATAAAACCTCGCCCATGCACAGTGACTTTACCCTTTTTCCGAAATAAAGTGCCCAAGCGTATGCTTTTCTCGACCTCTTTCGACAGAAGTTCACCAATTTCGGAGATCTCGATGGAAAACACATTATGATGCAGAGGAAAAATGCAATTTTTCAAGAGCAACAAGACGCCATTCACACTTTCATCGGCCCTCCGATTGACTTTCGGATAACGTTGCCAAACTTCTCAGCATGGCTTGTAATTATAGACGGCTGTGACCGCATCTAACGCTAAAGTGAACGACAAGTGACAAGTGCCTGTGACAAGTGACGCAAGTTACAAATGACATTCTCCTGCAATATTGCCAAGTCGTATGTCATCTGAATGGTTCTAGCAGCTGATTGGTGGGGCTTATTACGTGACAGACCCCTCACAATCGTCTCGCTTTGAATAAACCCATAATACAGCACATGTTCATTTTTTTTTCTAATAACTTTTACTGTCCAAAAAATTGTTTTATGGTTTGAGATATTTATTAAATTAGAACTACGGAATTCAGGTCCGTGAAGTTGGAGTGTCGACTTGAAAGGAATTAAGTCCCATGTATCTCATAATTTTGTGCTCATTTTGTGCTAATTTGTGCTGCTAATTTAAAATTTTGTGCTCATCAGCTTAATGAGTAATTCAACTTTTTCTGATGACACTCCAACTTCACGCTGGAGTGTCAACATTGATATTTTCAAAATTTTCTTGTACTATAATTTTGTGCTCATTTTGTGCTAATTTGTGCTTCTGATTTAAAATTTTGTGCTCATCAGGTTAATGAGTAATTCAACTTTCTATGACGACACTCCAACTTCACGCTTGAGGGTCAACATCGATATTTTCAAAAATTTTTACTATAATTTTGTGCTCATTTTGTGCTAATTTGTACTGCTAATTAGCAGTCCATGTACTGTATTGTCTAAGTTGGAAACCCATAATATTCTAGACACCGAAAGAATGTAAAGATATTCATAGAAAAAGAATATGATGGTGTAAAGATAGAAAGCTAATATTCTCCAAAAGGTTTCGCAAATACTTGCAGTTAGTAATGAACAATTAGGTACATCTCCAGGTGTAAATTTTCGAAGAAGGTTATGTAATGTCGTCTCACGTGACGTTGCCAATGTCAATTTCGCTAAGATGGCGGGTCCAGGTAAATTGTTGTTCTATGGGTAAAATTGCGATGTCATCCACGTTCTGCGTAAGAAATATCCAGGTAGAGAATAACGTAAAAGTAATCCAGAAGAGAAAATGATAAGAAGTTAAGAGAGAAGTTTGAGCGATCCTTGAGGGAAGATAAAACCCTAAAAAACGTACCTATTAAGAAAAATGCTGAAGTACATACCTCACACTAATTACTTGCAAAGCGTATTCAATGGAGCACAGCCACAGCACATCAGAAATAGAGAAAAAACGCTCAATAGAAATATGTTCACAGCCAAAACAGATTGACACAAAGTCAAGTAAAAAGTAATGGCGTATCGAGAAAAATTTGCACGCAATTAACCCAGATCCAGATCGTCTCTGAAAGGAAGAAGTATAGGACATGCGTATGTAGAAAAAAAAGAAGATCACGACCTCTAGTGGCGAACCAAAGAACTATGGTAATAACAAATATACTATAGAAATGACTGGCATCTAAACTAAACGGGTTTACAGAGGGAATACCTAGATTGGGTGAGAAATATAAAGAGAGGTGCAACTCGATTAATTTAGATGAGGCTTATTGCAAGATGCTTCAGTACATCGGCAATTTGGTAAAGAATAATCGATTTCCGCAGATGTAGCAACGTTTATTTATTTATTTACTATTCCTCTCTTGTTCTGGGCCCTCAACAGGCTTACGCCCAATTACAGAGTGACCCGCATAGTGCTTTTTAGAGGTGCCTCTGCAGAGAAGGTATTAAGTTGTTTTATACTACTCCGGTATTTACCTTACGAATTAGGAAAACTGCAGAAAAACGTCATTCAGAGTAGCGGGCAGAATGCTCGCAACTGGTCTAAGGTATCTGCCACAGATGAAAAATTCACCTCAATCCAGGTTCGAACACCCGACCTCCGGAATTATAGTCCAACGCTGTTTCATTGGTTTTCAATCGGTTTGTGTTGTTGGGTGGCCTTTAAGCATCAGAGTCGCACGTCTAACACACTCACACCCCTCTCACTGTGGACTGTGGGCACGGGAAGCTTCGGGAATATGAATCGCAATTTTACATATAGTTGCGCCTCTTTGCTATTTCTCACTCAACAATCAACGAGTAAAATTCGAAGTATATAAGGAATATAAATTTGGAATATCAATTGGTAAGAAAAGAACGCTACATACTCCTTTCCTTATTTTATTCCAGGTTGCCGTATTTACCGCTCATCAACAAACAATCAGATATTTAAATTTGTGGTCTCTACGCTTCATGCTTCTTGCTAAACAAAACCAAAACTGGTGAATACTCAAAATGTTTCCTCCAAAATTTACCGCCCCTAGAATTTGCCGCTCTAGGCGCGCAACTAGTCCGCCTTGTGGGAAATACACCCCTGGATGTAGCTCAAGGGAGAGTAATAAAAAAAAAAAGATAGCGAAGCCGCAAAAGGCACCTTACTGTGGACATAAAAGTTAAAAGTAAAGAGGTTTGTGCCTAAGGCGAGTAAAGTGCGAGCATTTTTCATGCATTATTCGGGACTTCCATAGTCCATTGTTATGTGACCTATGTTTTTCGTTAGTAGTAGTAGTTAGAACTTAGTATTGGGCTTCATTCCGTTCTTCAGCCTGATAATTGTCATTACGACTAATTATACACGAAAATTGGGTAACCATTTTATCACAAAATTCCATTATAATTCGGATTAATGTTATAAGTTCATAAACACAAATTCAGCCCTATTTCTTTTGTACGATTTGTTTGTTTCTAATTCTTTTAGTAACTGCGTTGTAACTCAAAGTTGATTTTTTTAAATTGAAGTTACAATTTACCATGGTTTAAAAAAATTTATTGCTTTACGAGCTTTCCTAAAATCATACCATTGATTAACATATAACGAGATGTTAATCAATGAATCATACTTATTTTCAAGAATAAGCTTTTTACAATAAATTTTGCTTATTAATACATCTTGCCTAATCAATGATCATACTTATTTTCAAGAATAAGCTTTTTACAATAAATTTTGCTTATTAATACATCTTGCCTGAAAGATAATAACAAAAGTTTTTTTGTGGAAAGAGTAGCTAATTGGCTAACACTCCGCCCACTATAAAATAAAGACAATAATAAATAAATAAAAAGTTGGTTATTAAAAGGTCTAGAAAGAAACGACTGACGACATTGGTTATCTACATTAAAAACTGCTTGAATAATGCTAAAGCCATTTCGTTCTAGCTTCAACATTTTTCACTTTTTCTCTCTAGTGAAAAAAACAAAGACGGCAGCTTATTTCCGGCAAAGGTAATGGAATAAGCATAAAAAATAAGGACACGAGTACTAAAACCGTTTTCGTTTATCTGCGCTAATAAGAAAATTACCCATTTAATTCCATCGAAATTGGATCACACTGTACATAGTACGTACGGTACGTACCCACAGGCAGAAAAATTTTATTATTTAGAAGTTGCTTAAAATGATCTAAAATGTCGACATTTGATGAAATTTTTTCCAAAAAAACGGCGATGGCAATATCCAACTAACTGACACTACAATCTTCAGAAAAATTTGAATTACTCATTAACCTGATGAGCACAAAATTTTAAATTAGCAGCACAAATTAGCACAAAATGAGCACAAAATTATAGTAAAAGAAAATTTTGAAAATATCGATGTTGACACTCAACCGTGAAGTTGGAGTGTCATCAGAGAAAGTTGAATTACTCATTAACCTGATTAGCACAAAATTTTAAATTAGCAGCACAAATTAGCACAAAATGAGCACAAAATTATAGTAAAAGAAAATTTTGAAAATATCGATGTTGACACTCAAGCGTGAAGTTGGAGTGTCATCAGAGAAAGTTGAATTACTCATTACCCTGATGAGCACAAAATTTTAAATTGGCAGCACAAATTAGCACAAAATGAGTACAAAATTATGAGATACTTGGAACTTAATTCCTTTCAAGTCGACACTCCAACTTCACGGACCCACGGAATTCAACTATACTGTGAACCCCTATTAGGGAAAAGTTCAGTCCATGGGGAAGGTTTTTAGGAATTGAGTTGTTTATTTCCTGTATGGTTCATCACCCCATTTAGAGTATGGATCAACCACGAGTTTTTCCGAGAATACCTATCAGACAACTTTTCCATTTTCCAGGAAGTTTGTCCGATAGCTATTCTCGCACGATTAGGGCGTTGCGGGGGGTTGCACTACCCTGTTCTTATTATTTATTATTTGTTATTCCTGTCTTGTTCTAGGACCTAAGGAAATTCCCATCTCTGTCACAGATGAAACATTTTTACCTCAGACGACGCTTGTACTTTTGTTTTTTGTGTGTCGTATATCGTTTTATTCTTATTCAAAAACTCACTACAGTAGGTACTTTTTTTACAGGCCATATATGTGTAAGTTGATGATGATTTCTTCGAGATAAAGGTTTTATCGTTCCAAAATTGTTTAATCACAAATGGTACCATCAATGAATTTCGAGGAAGAGATAATAAAATCCTCATTTGAGCACTAATTTCCTAGGAATAAGTTCAAACACACCGCTTTAAGTGAATTTTATACATTTTTGACGACTATATATTATACAAATTTTGCATAAGAGATGGGAACGCGTGTAAATTCCGCTGAAAATGCGTCTAAACCCCAGGCAACTTGTACTTACGCATTCTTAATAGTCATAGGGATTTTAGTTATACGATCTACGTTGCAAAAATCCAAAGTTTCTATATGCATCTATTACTATGTGATCAGTGTACATTTAGAAACAAAGCTGGTAGTCATATCTCACTGATGACGTAACTGTGCTCACTAATTGTTAAAACTAAAAGGTAGCCAGACAGTACACCTTTAAACTGTGTTTTTTTAAAACAACCAGTGATTAACTTTAGCAAAAAACTTTTTGAAAATCAGTATTGTTGTGTAAACAGCGTCATGTAGACGTTATTTCGGTCTAAACACCAAAAAGAATGATGGGACACCATTTATATAAAAATATTTTAATTGATACAATGTAAATCTGGGGGATTATTTACGACTAAGCACACAGTTGGTTTATTGTATTTGAATTTGTTAACTCAGTGTATTTTTTTCTTTTTAAAATTGTTTGTAATTGCGTAATATTTTCTTGTTTAAATTTTATCGCTGTTGTAAGTTATTCAATTTAGATAAGATGCTTTAAGTTAGACATATCTGGCGCTTTATCGGACGAAATCTAATGAACGCACGTGTTCTTAATGCTATTTCATCTCTTTTCATTCCATTTTTTTTCATTTTTCATTGCTATTAAAAGCAATTGGTGGTTGACAGAGTTAAAATAGGTTGGAGAAATAAGAACTGATCAAGAAAAAAACAATCAAACAAATTAATATTAAATTGCATAGCAAAATGAATTGTTATAATCATATGAATGCATATTAAAATAATTAACAAGTACATTTATGAAATTATGAATGCTAGGTTCCATTGGAGTTCCTAATCAATTAATACTAACATAAATAAAATAAAAAACAAACATTAAAACATTATAATAAATTCCCATAGTTTGTATATTGCATGGTCAGTCCAAATATACCATTACACAAATTGTCCTTTAGTTCCTCTTGGTTCAACAAGAACCAAACCCATTTAAATATGGGAAAACTGATGTGCCTTCTATGAAATTCCTACGAGTTAAGTCTCTCTTAGAAGCATTACGCACAAAAAGGATAAGTACTGCTGTGCGACACCTACCTACCTACCTAGCGCAAGTTACCATTATTTCTTCTCTCATTGTAAAATTCATCTCAAGGCCATGACTGGGTTCCAACACAACCAAAAAGTTTAACATTGACCTTAAAACTTGAAAAATTATGAAAGCCTGAATCAAAATCCGTAAATTCCCATGAGATCAACTACTCAAATTAACAGTCACATTAAAAGGAATTTGTAAAAAAAACAGTGAAAATTAAACGTTATGTGGATCTCCACTAGAGATTCAAATTGACGCACAATTGATTAATACCAAGAAATGACAAGATTTATTCTGAGACACAACATGATAAAAAAAGTACCTGTAACAAAAAAATTAAGGCTAACAGCGCCTTTTTTGGACTTAAACACAACCCGTTTACAAAACGGACAAATAAAAAAACCGAGACAATTCAAGAATCTCAAGAAAAAAATAAGTACTCACAAATAAGTCAAATTAATATCCAAATTAACTGGTTTGAACACTGAAAAAACAGTGCACGATAAATCAAACACTTGACACAAAGCTGACAGCTTTTAACTCACTTTTGTTTAACACATGAGCTAGGCGATGACTTGTTGAATGAGGTTAACCAATAGTTATGATGGCGGCTCGGGTTACAAGATTTTTAATTAACTGACATTGTACTTTTAACTACGGAACCGCATGTGTAAGTTTCAAACGTAATCGGTGAAAACTGTTCGTAATAAATTTAGCGCAACACAGCCCAGTTTATTTCTTCTTCTTCGTATTTAAAGATCAAGACACCTCCACTGATCCATTCAATCTCGCTTTGTTATTTCGTACACGGCGTTGTTACTAAATAC
Organism: Photinus pyralis; assembly: GCF_008802855.1. Lineage (NCBI taxonomy): Eukaryota > Metazoa > Arthropoda > Insecta > Coleoptera > Lampyridae > Photinus > Photinus pyralis. Next base: position 29,762,526 of record NW_022170511.1, read on the forward strand.
AGACAATGAAATCAATAATCAATTGTTCTAAAATGTATGATACTCAACGAATAAACTAACTTAATCACTTACTAAATTTACAATTAAAAACAAAAACTAATATTACAATGACAATTTAACAAATTTTCCAATTTTGTGTCTTTTTGACCAAAATTCCCCTATGACCTATTAAATAAATTGAGACATTTTACATACGGAATGCCCTGACTGCTATTTCAAATGCGTAAACCGGAAATTACGTTGACTACACGTAAATTTTCACTACATGGTGGCTCGCTCTCATCTTCGGCATTATTTCAACTTAAAGAAACGAGATCCCCTGCAGTTTACACAACAGTACATAAAAATAAAGGGTAAAACTACCTATGCATTTTTTACCTGCTACATCAAGGAGAGATTATCGAAACAAATCAGTTTGCTAAATATTAACGTTCATTATTTCCCGGTTCGAATAAATAGTGCAAGTAGTATTACGTTAATTGGCATTACAACAAAGTAAAGAAACATGTCGTGGCAAAATATTAGTATAATTATTTTAATTTACTCAATGCCAAGTGCAATTATTCAACAGTCTTGACCCATGTAATTCTTCCCCAGATGATTAACTCCCTCTAAAAAAATTGTAATATACAGGGTCATTCTTGACGAGCGTCAGTTAGAAAGATATGGAAAACCTTTGAAAATTAAGCTGAAATGATAAGTCCTTTAAAGGTTTTGGCACATGATGAATTGAACTAAAATATTTTCAAAATGGCGCCACTTCCGGAAATACCGGAAGTAGCCATCAACTTTGTTATTTTAAATACGGACCCCCTATTTTTTCTACATTTTCGGATTCTATGTCGAATTTGGAGTACAACGATACCCCATAGTTAACTCTTTGCTCCAAGCGCTTCGCCGATATTCAAGTTTTTGTGTCAAAAATTGAATTTGCAGGGGTAACTTTAAAAATTTATTATTCGAAAACGGTGAGAGATATTGCAAAACAGTTTTCAATGCTTTATTAAGGAAAGATCAAATTTTCTTATGGTATGCGTAACCGTCTAAAAAAGTGAGACTACGTCACTTTTTCAAAGCTCTCAACTTTTAAACCTTTAAATATCCGTAACTCCATTTTTTCAAATGGCACCCCCGATTTTGTTCTTCACCATTGTTTTCCTTTTTCCCAGACCTTTAATTTGATGCAAAATTTCAAAAGCTCCTTCAAACGGTTTCCGAGATATTCCATCTTTTAGTTACTTCTTGTGGAAAGTTGATAAAAAAATTAAATCGCTTGATGTTATTCTTTTGTTTTTATTATGATAATGTTTAAACGTCAAATTTTTGCTGGTTGAACTTATACTTCTCGTCAATAATGGCTCGTTTGGGTTACACTAATGAAGATTTTTTGAATTTAATATTAATACACGGTGAATGTAATCGAGTAGCTGCCAGGAAAAAGCAGCGACAATTTGACGTTTAAACATTATCATAATAAAAACAAAAGAATAACATCAAGCGATTTATTTTATCAACTTTCCACAAGAAGTAACTAAAACATGGAATATCTCGGAAACCGTTTGAAGCAGCTTTTGACATTTTGCATCAAATTAAAGGTCTGGGGAAAAAGGAAAACAAGGGTGAAGAACAAAATGGGGGGTGCCATTTGAAAAAATGGAGTTACGGATATTTAAAAGTTTAAAAGTTGAGAGCTTTGAAAAAGTGACGTAGTCTCACTTTTTTAGACGGTTACGCATACCATAAGAAAATTCGATCTTTCCTTAATAAAGCATTTAAAATCGTTTTGCAATATCTCTCACCGTTTTCGAATAATAAATTTTTAAAGTTACCCCTGCAAATTCAATTTTTCACACAAAAACTTGAATATCGGCGAAGCCCTTGGAGCAAAGAGTCAACTATGGGGTATCGTTGTACTCCAAATTCGACGTAGAATCCGAAAATGTAGAAAAAATAGGGGGTCCCTATTTAAAATAACAAAGTTGATCGCTACTTCCGGTATTTCCGGAAGTGACGCCATTTTGAAAATATTTTAGTTCAATTCATCATGTGCCAAAACCCTTAAAGAACTTATCAGTTTATCTTCATTTTCAAAGGTTTTCCATATCTTTCTAACTGACGCTCGTCAAGAATGACCCTGTATATATTGACATACCAGACCTGTAAAGAAAATGAAATCCTGAAAGAATTAAAAATCTAAAAGCTACAAAATTAATGATGCGCAGCTTAATTTTGCACGTGCCTTTTGGACACGTTCCCTACGCGAACATGCACAATCTAAATATAAATAAACAGAAATACCAAAAAACTGCAAAGCGAAAGCGACTTTGCCTCTAGGAATTTTTATGGGATGGCACGTCAAACCAGTTGGTAGAATAAGGACAGCCACAATCGATATGGCTGTAGGTAGATGGCAATACCCTTCTTCTGACATTAACCTAGTGCATCTGTACAGGGTGATTCAAATTCGTTGCTCACTATTGGGATATCCGTAATGGTGAGAAATATAGTGTAGGTTAAATGGGGGAAAAGTTTCCCATGCTTTGAAATTCTTGACAAACTTTTGAAAATAACTGAATTATCAGCGTCAAATTTCATGTTCACTTTCCCTAGTTTAAACGGTTGGAAATGGACGGTTCCCGTTGGCTCCTTCTATGGGCACTTTTTTTTCGGAGAATCTGAACCTGTTATCAGAACACGCTAGATGTAGAAGTTACAGGGTACTAGTTTCTTATTTCTCATGGACGCCATATTGGATTTTTACGGAATGCGATAGGGGACAAAATGGGAAAAGTTGATTTAATTAGTTCATTTCCCGCTAACAAATTTGACTTCCTGAAATTTCGTGAAGATACCCGCTTACGCGGACACTTGTTTAGATTGCAAAAGGAACCCTTCAGAACTACGCAAAGGCAAAAATTTTTAACTAACCGCATGTTCGACCAGTAGAATGCACTAGACGAACACATCGTAAATTCAATAAATGTGTACCAATTTAAGAATCGTCTTGATAACAAGAATTTAGAAAAGATTAATATTGTTAACTAATTGTACGTTCGTAACCGATAGAAATTAGCTTAAACAAAATAGCATAAATAGGCTTGCCTCATGCTATTATCATTTAAATATAATAATAATAATAATAATAATAATAATAATAATAAAAGGAGGGAAGAGTTGTTAAATAAGCATAGCAGACATTAAACGCTTTTTTGGAAAGACAGTCAGTTTTTGTGGTTGTAAAGTTCTTTCAGAAGAAAGTTTAGGGGTTTTAACTCGTCGTCATATAATGAATATTCTAGTTCGAGTTAAGCTCCAGCGTTGTGTGAGGTATACGGAGGAGCAGTTTGAGTGTTGTTGTCTCGAGAAGTAATCACAAGTGGGATCTTACCCAAGTTACCCGATAAAGTGAAGCCACCCAAAAGCCAATACTACTTTTGACAGTACAACAAAGCCAGTTTCAAATCAAGAATCAAGTCAAATTAAAGAAATGAAGATTCGGAAGCAACATCAGTTGGTGTTTGTGTTTTTGTGCGTCTGTTAAGGGAACGGCTACCCCTAAAATAGGTTGAATGGAACGACAGGCCAAGTGACACGTTGTTGGTTTGGGGTGTATTTTTTAGATTTGATCTTTTACTTTTCGCTAAATATTTTACATTGCTGATACAAATTGTTCCGTGGTTTATGCCGCTCGCAAGACCGTTCTTAATGTAGCATGACAGTTTAGGTTCTTAACCACCGCCCAAACATCTTTCGAAAGACATAAACAAGATGTTGTTTGCAACCTCAATGTAGAATGTATTGACTGGACTATACTAAAAAGAGAGGGCATACCTTTTCGAAAAGTTCGTAGTCGACATGGCGGCTCACCTGAAAAAAAAACACATTTTTAGTATATAGTGTATCTAGACGATGACGATATGAAGCAAATCAAGTGCTGGAAAATTGCGGCGAAGGGCAGCGAAATATAACGTATGATTATATTAAGTAACTTTCAAAAATAGTTAAAAATGATAAATAATTCAATGTTTTATTTAGTCCTTTTTAACACCCTTAAAGGGGCAGTAATGAATTGAATATGCAAATACAAAAAATATGTGATTTTTACATACCAACGACAGCGAAATCACCGTGCACGCGACTAAAATACGGGCTATGTTTCTAGCATATTCCCAAAAGGCTGTCGAACAAGGAAAAAAGCAATGGATGAAAACTCGTTAAAGGAAGACACCTTGGTTTTTTCTTGAAAATCTCAAAAGATTGCACAATTTACACCATCCGTCAGAAAACAAATTGTAATGTTTATTTACTATTCCTTTCCTAAGTGAAACAAGTTCAAATAACTTGGAACTTCAGCTATCCACAATTTACACTTTACTTATTCCAAATCCACGTTTACAGTTCTCAGTAGACGTAATTAATTCCTCGCAAAGCAAATACCCGATAATTTCGATTGATCGCTTCAACACGAAAACACCTGCCACTGATCTTTCCCTTAAATTTTTTTGCAATCCAAATATCGCCTTGCACGCGGAAAAATACACTCTTCCCCCAATTTGGGTGCGCTGGATTATAATTCCTGTCTTTATGGAACTCCGGTATCGTGGCGGGATAGTTGATTTTCCAATGAACTTTCTAACTGTTTTAGTCACAATTGATCGTGGTTTTTGTTTAATTGCCCTATGGCTTCACCCGTGATTTTTTCTTTTGAGTCGCGTTTCGAAATTTTTGACATCGTGCTCAATAGTTTACACCAGAAAAAAACGGAAAAACTTATTTTTTGACCCACACATTTGACGATCTAGTGGTTAAAAACCGAATGCCCTACCGCTATTTTCTCTGGACGCATCCCTACCCGTTTTTTTATTTTTTGCCTGTCTATAAGATGGCGCTAATATGTTAAATCTTTTCACATTTTATTCGTAATATTTTGCCAAAATACGTCAAATACGCGCAAAATATGCTTCAAAGGTTCAATGAATATACGCTACAGCCAATTGGTAGGCGGGCCACGGCTGTATTACATGTTAATAACTCAGTTAAATACACAAATCATTTATTTCAACAATACAAATTTAAAGCAAATTACGGTTGACTAGATCTAACAAGAGAATAATCGCGCCACCTGAATAAACGTTTGTTTACGAAACAAATCAATGCAAAAACTTAAGAGGAAAATGTACTTGCACAACTAATTTCGGATTTTGAATCTTCCAATTGGAAGAACTGTTGTTGACGTGACGTACAGAAAAATTGGATTCTGTCTCTTATTTCTGTGTTTGGAGTGCAAATAGTCTAGGAAAGACCTGACGTTATTTACATAATCGAGTGCGACATTCAGAGTACTCGCACGTAAGCGAATGAAACGCACATACCAAATCCTCAAAATATTCTCCAACGTTCGCAAATATAATGCTCTTAAAAATACACAAAGTTTTGGAACAGTATGAAGTGAACATTTAAAATTCTAATTTCGATCAAACGTACGGATTTATTTCTCCTATTTCAGTTGTAACAAGAGGTTGGGTAAATTTGAATTGCCAAGCACCTTACATAAGCGGTGGATTATACAGACACAAACGTGGTGCTGTAAAATGCGACATTGGCGTTACAGCACTTTTAAAAATGTGCGATTATTTGGTCATGCAAATTTGTTTAACTACGTGTAAACAGTGCTTTACAATTTCCTGCTAGAATCGCGACTTCTAATTCCTTTGAAGTAACGTAACTACTGTTCATTTAGCTTTGTTTATTACTAATACTGTGTTAATCGTTACTGCTAAAAAAATAGATATTGCTCTATAGTTGGGTTTTTGGTACGCACTAAGAGCATCATGGAGATTTTAATTATTTTTCCTTTAATGTTAGTTTCTTCCTTTGTTCTCAATTTTTTACTTGGTAGGATTTCCTAAATTTTTTGCGTACGAAAGTTGGCGCCAAAAAGAATGAAATTAACTATAATTACGTGACCATATTGCTGAACCAGATCCGCTCCTTATTATATTCGGACGATGTTTAATGTTTGTAAATAGCCCTTGTAGACGTCCGGCTCCTTTCACAATGAAAAATGTCAATGTTGACTTTAAATTTTGGGAAACCCATAAGTCTCGATCAACTTTCGTAAATTTAAATAATGAACTACACACCTGATATAATTCTTGGGCACGAAAAAATGTTACGTGAAAACTCTATCCGGGTCGCACAATGGATTCAAATAAACACATAATTAATTAATTGACAATGGCAATAATTTATTCCGAAAGACATGGACGAAATAAAACAAAATCCCTTTAAGAAAAAAAAAGCTTTCAAAGCTTGTTTGGACATTACCCCGCACGCAAGTGGTCAACAGTTTAATTTTTGTTCTTAATAATCCAAATAATCTGGTCGTACAAGGTTTGCGATATTAAGCGCACTAAACCTGACACACAAATCCTGACAGCTTCAAAATCTCACTTTGCTTTATAACACAGAATTAGATGCCAAACACTACTGGCTTGATGAACAAAATGAAAAAGTTTAGGTGGTCTTTCGGATGATAGAAACTTTTGATTTTAATAAGAATAGAACCTTAACAAAACTACAACTGTTACTTCTTTAACTTGAAAAAACATTTCCGTAATCGGACACCACTTTCGTTAACTACACAAACTTATAAAAATGACGAACTGCATCCTTAACAAAACAAATAGGGCTGCCAAATTTACACGTTTTTCAACCGTGGCAAAACTAGCAGGCTGATTTTTCGTTGTCTCTAGTATTTAACGAAACACCAGTTCCTCCATAACATCCTTCTTTAAGAACTTTCAAATAAATCGCTTATCACGAAACGCGCCAAACGTAACTTCTCTAATACGGAACACGCCATTCTTCGAAGCACCTGAGTCCTTGTCATCAGCACCGGAACACGTGCGTTAATTAGATTTCACCTAACAACAAAATCACTTATCGCAAATGACCAGATGTGTATACTTCTATCATCTTAGCTAAATTGAATAAATTATAAAAGCGATAACTTTGTGTTTATTGTGTAAATAATCCCTCATTTTACACTTTTTAAATTGAAAATATTCTCATATATAGCATGTTCCGTCATTATTTTTGGTGTTTAGACCGAAATAACGTCTACAAGAGGGCGGAGTATTGCGTAGACAACCTTAGTTACTAGATTGTAGTGATCCTTTCAGTGTGAGTCAGAACAGATAATGCATATTTAACCCTTAGGCATCGCGCATGCTTTTCCACTTAAATTGGTGCATACAAAACAACGAGAACGCATGAAATTCAATTCTGCACCTTAGTAGAGCGTAAGTGGGGACGTGCTCCTCTGAAGCTAGCGTTATCAAGTCCATAAGTCCAATGGTTTTGTTTTGTATTCAAAGGGGAGTTGATGTAATTACGATTTTGTCTTCAATGGCTTCAAGGGCGAAATGTTGTGTCTTGTATGCCTTATCTCGGTCTAAACACCAAAAATAAAGACGTGACACCCTGTATATAAGAATATTTCAATTTATTAAAGTAGTTAGAGCGCGTTCGGCTGAAGTCAAGTGATGTACTCGGCCTACCTATTACTTACGGTAAACGTCCCCAAAAAAATGTTGTTATGAAGGAAACATAATTAGAAATACGGTATGAGTGGTATTTTGTACCTCAGCACAATGCAAACGTCTTACATGATTTTTAAAAAGGTATATACAGTAGTCAACTTGACTAGTCTCCCTACTTTTCGACCCTGTTTCAAACCTTTGCACACTAAATGTTGACGACACACCGCGACTAAATATTCACAGTGTAAGCGGTAAATCCTAAACGAATATATTTATTTTTAATCAAAACGTATGCGAGACGTATGTAAAAGCCGGGAAACTAAATAATTTGGCGTTTTACGTGAAGTCGGTGTAGTGGATTTGGTTTTTCGATGTTGGCGCCAGAGATCCCCAGCCGCTATCTTGATCTCGATCCGATCAGTGTGTCAACAAGACGTGTGCAGGCCTTTATAAATATCGCTGGTTTTGGTGTTCTTTCTGAAAGACACCATGCCTTTTGTGAAGAAAAGTGCTCAGCAGAAGAAGGAAAAGATTGTCCTAGCTCAGCTATATACTAGACCTAGTGGAAAAGTCATCAGATTTAAACGCGTGCTGCATAGCGTGCCGCCGCGTCAGAGCAGACGCCGCTCCGGCGGTAAATATCTTCCTTATTTCATCATGAACATGTACTTTTCCGTGCATATTTAGATTCGTCACAAAATTTCGCTTCTAATGAGACCCATCTCATTTAAGTCTTGATACAAAAACCTTCGCTAGCTCAGAAAAACTGAGTCTGTCCATAAGGGCCCATGTTAAAATACCCTGTTTTACTGTCAAATATCTCAGAAACGGCACATAGGAACACTTTTTTCTTTTGACCATTAGAAAGTGCGTCTCTCAGAGAATAAGTGACCAAATTTTCACCAACTTCTTGTTACTTTTACCTAGGCGCTCTAACTACTTTAAGTGTAAATCTGGGGGATTATTTACGAATAAGCACAAAGTTGGTTTATTTTACTTGAATTGGTGTCTCAGTGTATATTTTCGTTTTAGAATTGGTGGGAATTGCGTATTATTTTCTTGTTTGAATTGTATTGCTATTCATTCAATTTAGATAAGATGCTTTAATGTAGGCACATCTGGTCGTTTGCTATAAGAAGTTTTGTTTTCGGTTGCAATTTAACTAACGCACGTGGTTTATCCTAGGTGAAAGTCCTGGAGGAGTTTTTGTTATAGTAGAAATAGTGTTTTATTAAATACTAGAATCAATAAAAAAAGTGACGACGGTTGGAAATCGTGCAAGTTTCTTTACCCTATTTCGCCCAATTTGATTAGTTAGTAGTTGGTGCACCGTGAGGCCGACTGTTAAGGTTCTTTCGTTATTAAAACTTAAAAGTTTGTACAACCACCGGAATTCGTCATTTTATTTATCAAGTTTTGTGTGTTCAGAAGCTATTAGCGTTTGCGTGTGAAGTTAAGTGCGCCTTGTTATTGCAAACCTTTGTTAGATCAAATCATTAGGATACTTAAAAGAGACAAAAAAACCAAGTCATTTTAAAAACCCCTATTTTCACTATCGCCGCCTGCGTATGGGGTCGGATTGTCCAAACAAGCTTTGTAAGCTTTTCTTTTTTTCAGGAATTTGGGTTTATTTTCAATTGATTCAATTATGAATCAATTAATTGTGTGCTTATTCGAATCCTTTGTGAGACTCGGACAGAGTTTTCATGTCAGATTTTTCTTCTCCTATCCAATAATTGTATCAGGTGTGTTAATAAAAATTTGTGCAGTTAATCGTTTGGCATATTCGAAAGTTGATCGATCATTAATTTAGTTCGTATTGGTAGCAGATGCTGGAAGTGTACGAGGAGAAATTATAAAAATTCTAAGTTTCAATTTTGGTTTGTTTCAGTTAGCTGGCTAGTGTTTTGTAGGTGGTGTAGTTGATCGCATTCCATGGCACATAGCAATACTTTCTTGTTACAGTCCCGGACGCACAGATAAACAGAAAACCTGATTTAAGTGTAAAGGTTTTCGCTTCCTACCAGGATGTTGGCTGTTATAACTCAGTCTTAAGTGTAAATCAAGTTGTATTTTAAAGATAAGCACCGTCAAAATAAATTCCATCACAATAGTTTCATTTTCCAGAACTTTCATTACCAATTACACTTTTACTCTTTGTGTGTGAAACTGAAACTGAACCTGAACTTGGTTCCCTTAAAAAGACAATTGAGGGGCTTGAAGACTGAAAATCATGATATGGCTGACAGCCCTTAAAAAAAGAATCGCCTCTAGTCACCTGTTCAAGTAACGATCATTAGTTGTAAGTAAGGAAACAGGATCTCTCAAAGGTGTGCACCGAAAACATAATCTCTGTGAAGTTTCAGTAAGGAGTACCATTATAGGTTTATCTCCTGCTTTGATCTTCGCCGTGCTCCTACTCTGACAACGTGCAGATCAGTTTAGAAAGAGTACTAACAATCTATCTGTAACAAGAAACTTCTTGCCTCCTTAAAGTTCATTTAGTTCAGTAAAACAAACTTCCAGTGCACATAATTAAATTAACCGCTTTGACTCGGATAATTAAAATAGATATCGACTCTTCCAAACGATTATTTAATTTCCACGTAGATGTCCCAAACTCGAAAAATGAATACATCCGGAAATTTAATTAAAGTTGGAAAGTTAGGCGGGATCCCTTAATTAAAACATTCTCCCTTTCGGGAAGTGAAGAATAATTTATACAGATAATAGCAAAATTAATATGAAATATTTAATTTTCGGAGATCTGTAATTAGACGTCACCGTCTGGGCGTTATTAAAAATTCCCACGTAATTAATAACTTGGGAAACCAATTTGTATTTACTTATAAGAGGATTCTGTGTCGTCGTCATTAATCTTGAGCGCGATTGTTTTAACATTCGCGTACATTGTTCTTCCGCTCGAACAGTTTTCGCAATTTTGCGAAATATATTAGCGGCCTATTTTGTGCTTGTATATTAATAACTGCTAGACGTATATTATCGTTGTCTGGAAAGTCACGTAGCCGTGAAGTACGTTCATCTCTTTGATCTACTTACTCGAACACCCCTCATCGTTCTTGGGTCGAGTTGAGTAATGTGTGCGTTTTGAACGTTGAGGGAGGCAGGCGAGGCGGAAACTTCTATCTTCGCGAAACTGCAAAACTTTAACCGCGAGACTGTTACGGTTTTCAGTAAAACGGTTTCAAAACTTAAATTGATTTACGAATGCAGAATGCAGTTGAAGCGCGTTGAAGTTTTCGCTTTGTTTGGACGTGCAGGATGTAATCGGAATGCGCGGCAAAATTAGTCTTGGTAATTAACTCTGAAATTATTTAGTTGCATTCACAGGCTTTATGTCAGAAGAGCCTTATTTATGGCTATAGTATGAAAGCCAGTGTTCATTTGCTTTGTCAATTTACAATTTACATGGAGGTTGTGTTATTACTTCTACATTCGTTGTAATTTAGTGCATGTAACAAAGGCAGTAACGAAATCTAATTTCATTCTCAATTCCATGCAGAATAGTGACGAGTAAATAAGTTTTAGTATGGTTGTCCACCAACAGTAGGTACAATAATTATCATGGTCTTTATTCGGTTCGAAGGACCAATTTGTATATTAGTATATGTTGTTGTGTAGACAACGTTATTTAGACTTTATTTGTCTAAACACCGAAAATAATGACGGGACACCCTGTGTTATGAGAAACATTTAAATTGATTAAAGTAAATCGGGAGGAATATTTACGATGAAGCGCAGTATTTCATTTGAGTTTGTATTTCTGTAGTTATCTTTCCTATTAAAAATGTATTTAAAATGTGAAATTGCGTGTTAAAAAGTAAGAAACATCTGGTCATTTGAGATAAGGGTTTTTAATATCAGGCGAAAGTTAATCAGTTTCAATGCATATCTGACGCAGGTAAGATAACAAGAGATGCAGTTGTGCGCTTTATTTTCGGCGTTAAGTGGGGACGCGTTTCTTGGCAGCCCGCGTTTTCTAATCTAATCGTAATTGTCGCATTATATCTCGGAAGGAGTTTATTGATGATGGAAGTCGGTTTCTCTTAAACTCAGACAACGAAAAATCAAGGCTGCTAGGTAGTTTTTTCGCCACAGTTGGAAAGTGTATGTTTCTTTACGCTATTTATTCGGGCTGTCCGGTCAATTTGATTAACTGAAGCAATTCGCCATTTTCATACTATTTCTGTGTAGGAGAAAGTTAATTAAAATTGTTTAAAAGTGGTGAAGTTCTGAAGCTGTCAGCCTTTGTGTTGTGTGAAGTGCGCCAGTTTATCGCAAACCTAATCACGACCAGATTTTAGGATTATTAGAAGAAAACAAATACTGTAAGTAATTTTAAGATTTTCTTATTTTTAATTATCGACCGTCTGCGTACGGGGTGCTATGTAAAAACAAGCTTCTCTTTATTTCAGGAATTTTGTTTTAATTTATACGTTTTTATGTGTTTCTGATATTGCCAATCAATTAATTGTGTATTTATTCGAACCCATTGTACGACCCGCATAGTATTTATGTTAGTTATTCGTATTTAAGATTTATTTCAGGTAATGATAAAAAAAATCGAAGCCACTGTGTCTCGCAAATCATTCATTTCAATCAATATTGGAATTTTTTGTAGCAGATGCTGGAATGGTATGAGGAGGGATTAGATTTCGAGTCGGCAACGGCCAAGCCAGACGTGCTTTTTAGTGAGTGTTGTTCAAGTAAAGAATTCGTAACTTTCAAACGCGAGGCGGGTTCAGGTATAATTAATTCAAACTTATATTCGAAGCTCGAGCGGAAGTTATCTTTATCAAGACACAAATAACGCGCGGGGATCTAATTAAATTGTGCGGAGGTTAAGACAGTCTAGGAATCTCGCCCAACGGGGCAACAAGGGCGTAAAGATAAGTGCAAGAATTGATACTTGATACCTAGACTTAAGGCGAAAATTAAATTGAATTAAAAGGGAAAAGATAGAATAGAGGGGCGCAAGTAACAAGGGGTAATTAACCAGGTTGATTGGATAAACGTGTATCTGAAGCTTGTCATGAAAGGCCATGTATATAATTTTCTTATTAACTGTACTTACCAAATTTTCTTTGCCTACCGATTGTCCCGCATTCGTACTATAAATGTTGTAACAATTTGTTACAATACAGCGATTGAACACCCTTGTTGGTACTAAATAAATTGATTTGGTAACGACAAGTTTTTTCTAACACTTATTATTTAATCAACAGTTAGCTCCCAAACTAATTCGAATGCCCTTACCTTCCGAAAGTTTGACCTTACAATTTCCAATAAAATGAAAACGACCCAAATTCCTTCTAGATGGGTTCAGTTATCAAATACTATACAAATTTGTTCCATGCAGTGAATTTACACAGATCGATTCATTAAGAATTTTCTGATTACTTTCAATTTAATGCAATCTCTTAAAGAGAACCGATCGTAATTTTATATACAAATAAAAAAAAGAATGCGTTACTGTAATTATAGAGTTTTCTTATATCTACAGTTTGTTTCCCTTATGGTACAAATTGGTACGGCCCTTCTTGAAAATATGTCTCCAAAACTGGATAATATAGAAACACAAATTTGGATCTCCATAAGGATTATTAATGAACTAGCTTTCCGCGTTCGCATTATGAATTATTATTATTAGCGCACTTAAAATGCGAAACTAGCGCTTTTCGCCCTAAAATTGGAATTTTTATTTGATCGAAACTCTGAACTATGATTTTGATTGAAACGTGAAAGTGCACTCGTACTGTTATAATTTTTGGAAATAGTTCTCAATACGAATTTGCACGTACGCGTACGAAGAAAGTTTTTGGCATGGAACTTTTTACGATTTCCTATGAACGAGGTCACCGAAATGGCCGGTTAATTTGCCAACACTGATGCGTTCGCTGTCAAAACTACTCCGCTAAATACACCTTTGGGCAATGTTTCTTTCATGACCGGCAATGAACTTTCGTCTGCTTTATCATAGACATGGTTTCTTCTTAGTTTGTTTTTTTTATAGTACTTGACAAACTTAATTCAAATCGGTACTAACGATTTCCGTCGTCGATTAACTACCTACACCCCTTCGAAATTGTTTGGACTGACAGATAGTTTGGCGCGAATTTTCAGTAAGATTTTTTTGAACCTGAGCTAATTGCGCGCCAAGTCTTGTCACTCCATTATAAACAATCTAATGACATTCTGCAACCATTTCGAAAATATTGACCTGAAAAACTTTTTTCACATTATTAAAGAGAATTTATCATTTTCGTAAAAAACAAAAACTCAGTTATTTCAAAAACAAAAGTGTGAGGCGTTCAATTGTTTTTGAAATAACCTCTGCTTTAACTTCTTAACCCTTTGACCGATTTTAACAAATTTGGTATGGTTGAAAAGAGCATTCCTTGGGCAATGAGAATCAACCAAAATATAGTTAAAGTTGAATCCCTCTCCGACAGGGGGCTAGTTTTGACACTATGACCCAAAATTAAATTAAATGGAAGGTTTATGACACTTTCTTTATGAAAAAGTAGCCAAATAACATCCAAAGAGGAAAACCGTTTTTCAAAATCTCGGTCCTAATCTCAAATATTGGGAAGATGAGATTAATTAATTAACTAATAAAAATGCTTAAATTGTATCTTATTTGACGTATTTCCGGTATTTGTCGATGGTGCGAAAGATTGGAAAAGCACCCTACACTTTTAGGTAGGTCTTGGAAAATTAAACAAATGGAACACAATGCATTATAAAATAATAACAGCCGTAATTTGAAAAATTATTCGGCTGCGTTTACATTCAGAAAGTGCAGTTTTTTGAATTTGTAATCTATTCCAAAATGCCGATTTCTAACCAAGAAGCATTTAATATGCTGGCGATATATTTTGAGTATTTTCAAAATGCGACCATCGTCGCCAACGTTGGCAGCCATCTGGTGGTCATTTTTAGAACTTTAGAAATATTTTCCAGCGATTCTTCATAACCGATTTACCCAATAATTTTTGAACCCCTAAGTTATACGACGAACGGTTCCCGAGATATGGCCGAGGAACAGTCTTATTGGGTCACCCGGTACAATAAAGATTTTTTTACACGAAAAAAATGGAAAAGTGCCTTATGCTAGATAGCAACAGTTAGACCAATCGCGTGCTCTCCCTTCCCAGCAACAGAGAGATAAGTGAAATTGTCGTAGCTCAGAAAAGGCGTGCGAAGATGAAAGTTTGCTCTTGGCAAGGAAACGAAAACGCACAAACACTTTTCGTGTGAGCCCGGGGAGCACTGGTTAATTCGACGTATAAATTAAAAAAGAATTTCAAATTCCCCAAGACTTGTCGACAGATTTTTTTTACAACAAATCACTTTTTAGCTCTTATTATATGGAACAGTTAGTATTTCTGGTATAAATGTTTAAAAGTTCAAAGTTTAATTTACATGTTAAGTATTTAAGTATGTGTTTGTATGGACTTGTATGTATATTAACACCTTCCGCCATGAAGAGTCAATCAAAGGGATGGGAATATTGTAACTAAAAGAGTTACGTCATCTAAGACGGTTACGCTAGTATTTCCCGCACCTGGGCCATGTCACTCGTCCCTGGGGTGGGACCTTGCTAACAAAAACGTTGAATTTTCCCACTAAGGTCGCTTCAAGGCTACTTTTAGCAAGAAGGGTTTTAAACCATCAAATATGAGCAGCCTCACGTTGCCATGTTGATTTTATTTCCATGTTACCGTAGTGAGTAGTTAACGTAGAACCTGAGAGTTAAGTACCCTACAACTATGGCAGATAATGAACGCGGATTACGTTGAAGGAAAACTTTCCGGAAAAGATATACATCATAGTTCGTAATTACCATAATGAAGTTGTTACTAGAGCTAGGATAACGATCAAGCATTGAATAAGACGTTAAAGAACAAAACTCCACAAGCGCTGTATGCGAAAGATTTGTAAATTTAATTAAACATGGCGTTTTTCAATCGATAATCAAAACGCAAAGTATTCGGTATTTTACAAAGAAAATATGCGGTATCCGATGAACCCCAGATTCAATACATATTTCCACAGTTTATCTTCAGTTGTACATTATGTTTTAATTAAAAACCGTCCTTCCGTTACTGGTAATAGTTGATTAAAGTTTCCAAGTCAACGATTTTCCTAAACCATACGCTGTCCCTTCACAAATTCTATTTATTTATTTATAATGCTTGGAGTACCTAACTTAATTGCGAACCGATGCCAGAACTGATAAACAATAAAGCAGTCGCTGACAAACGCACAGCGCTTTATTTTTTTATTCTGCTCTGAAATTGATGAAATATTTGCACTTCCGGTAGTATTAATTGCGCGCCCACTCAGAATGAATTATACCTACATTGAAACAAAACGGAACGGACAATGATGGGTTGAAATCGGTAACCACAATATTATGAAATTCATATTGGTAGTTTTATACGATGATATTAATCTAAATACGACATGTAATGGTGAGCGAGTGCCATTTAGTAATTAATAATTCAGTCAGTCTAAAAACAGTCCAAGTATAGCGTATCCAATTATTAAAAACATGATCAAATTTTCATTTTTCGATGGTAGTTGTCAGTAGATACCTGGAAGAGGATATTGAGCTTGTTTTTAGGGAGATACATTTGTGCAATTGCTTTTTTGTCGTCCAAATTTAGTCATAGAAAACAATTAAATAAATAGGCTTGTTGAAAATTGAGAAAGGCCAAGACGTCACTTCGAATCGAAATTTTTTGTTATAGTAAACTTTTTTGTAACAAAAATCAAAACATCTGTCGCGCCTCTCGCAATGGCGACTTGCTAGTTTAACGATATTTTAAAGACCACTACCACGTAATGATAACATAAAGTGGGAACAGTCCATCAAAGTTGCAATTTAGATTTCCATGTTCATTCAAGTACCTATACAGTAACCGCACGTTGTTTCGATGGTATTACTGCTTTTTCGGAGTTTCTAAAACCTGGTGAAAGTGGCAGAATATACGTCGAAAATTCAGATGATTTTTCATACTACTTTAGCGGAAGAAGGTGTTGGTTATGGGTAAAATTAATATGACTTCTAATCGATAATTCTTATAATTGTTTTGCTACATGAAATAAACTAATACACTCTTAGGTCACTAGCACAGAAAACTTGTTTCTCGAAGAGCACTAGAAAAAAATGAGAAATTGTGTTCGCACAATCACAATATTAACAACATTCCAAGATCAAGGAGAAGGAGCAAAATGGCATAGGGGCCGATTCAAGCAACCGGAAATGAAAAAAAGTGGAAATACAGGCCGGAAAGTAGGGTAAATATAGCACACCGGAAATAGGAGAATATCGACATCTACAACCGCCACTATCACTCTGAGAATTAGTCATTTGGCAAATGGACAAAATAGCAATCAATCGCAGCATACGGGCGAGTTTTTTTCAAATTGAAAACAAAGTCCGACCACAATGGAATTAACACGTTGTGGTATTATCGATTGGCAAAACAAGCGGTAGGTGGGACTACGGGAAATAAAAAACAGGAGCCAATTTCCGTGTAGAAATTGTTTGAAACAAATTGGAACGGTTGTTTATTTTGACGTTCGTGTGCAGCTGAACGACGGGTGCCTGATTTAACTTTTAAATTACGTCGAGTTTTATCCCCCAAAGGAAGTAACTAAAAGGAGAAATATACAATCAGTCATTTTATTCGCCGAAAGTCTCACATGGCGATCGAAATCCTTAAGGTATCCTTTTCGTTTCTCGCACAACTCAACGCTTGATTGGTAAGACAAGAGATAAGGTTTTATCTACTTTTGGGATTTACCGAAAGGTATCACGTGCCGTTTTTTAGAAACTATCGTTCAAGCACTTAATGTGGTATTGAGTGGGTGTGGAGGATAAAATGTTCTTTTGGACTGCATTGTAAACACAGCACTTTCAAACGGAAGTAGGTAATGTTACTTTAATTTTCTAGAGAAATTCGCACAAAAACCAGTGGGGGTTACAGCAAAATCACAAATAAAAATGACGATGAATCCAAACTTGCTAATCAACGATGCGATTTAAGTGGAAGTTCTTACAGATGGGCCGTCAAAAACAAACCTCGTAGTTTTATTCCTGTCGTACATCGTAAAAGTTGCTTCATTTTCCTACTTGCTGGATTCTATTCATTAGTTCCGTTAACGTTTTCCCACTAACTCTAACGTTGCGCGGTTCTGCAATCACGTATATTCGCGGAAAGCCGACCAATGTCCGGTAAACTGTCGCATGCTATCGTTCCTTACAAGTAGATTTTACTGCAGAATGGACAAGGTACATTTAAGGCGGTAAACTCGCTTGATTCACCTCCTCCAAAACCGATGGTTTGTAGGAATACGAGGTAAAAAAGTCAATAAAGTAGGGGAGTAAGCTAATAAGCATTGAAGAGAATCGTGGTGAGATAAATAAAAAAATTAGGGTTTGTCGGATTACATACAGAGTCGAAGGGAAGGAAAATAGACCGGATTTTGCTTTTCGAATTATCCATAACTCATAAGACAGGTGTCTTGTCCAGCTAGCTCAAAACAAAACAACCTCAAAATTTAGAATTGTAATTACTTAGACGTCCGGTTCCCGACACAATGAAAAATCTCAATGTTGACTTTAAATTAGTATTAGTATTTCTATCCGGTAATTATAAAGGGACTTTTGGGTTGTTTTCCTGCATCTTTTTGTTTGTCTCCAGCTGATTTGCGCGTAGTTTCCGAATTTCCGACATCAACCGTTCTTGGCCATGAGCAACGATCGACAAACTCCTAGTGGCGCTCGAGATTCCGCCGCCCCGATCCGTCAACTGCTGCAGTTGATTTGTAACTCTCTTCTCTATCATATTTTTTCAAATTTTAACATTGGATGATTCTAATAAAGGAAAACTTATGGCAAAGAATAAAAATTAGATGTACGCATGCGCGATCACGGAATACTAACTTTCTTATTTATAGCGATTATTCTTTGAAATGTTTACCACAGTTGCATCTAGTAAAGACAAACATATCGCATATAGCAATAATTAAATGTGCGTATGCGCAGACTACGCAGTCAACTTTTGTACCTCTAAAGATATTTCGCCTTAGGGCAAAAATCTTTTTACTTATTCACAGGTACTATAATTGCTTACGTTTTCACCTCGTATAACTTCTGTTACTAAACTGCGTGAATTGAAAATTGCAATTTGCAAACCTTGTTCTGCAATACGATATTGTGCTTTCTTGCAATTTTGGTATTGTTTTTAAAACAAACAATTTTAACAGCAAATACATCAGAAATTGTTAGTCAATAAATTTGACTGATTTTTAAACCTAGAACACCTAAATACCATTAAATTTTATGCGTCCTTGGGTCTCTGTAATTATGGTGCCACTATTTTTAAATTGCGATATTTGTACCGAGCGAGAAGGTAAAACTATTTGATTTAATTTCTAAAGTTGTGTTTCAGCCGCCGCTACCGTAAATAAAGCTGCAATTAATTCGCCGTTTGCAACCGTTCCCTTCCAGATATTTAAATTAATTTTGTGGCGTTAGAAAGCTCGTCATTTAGAAGATCAGGGCAAATTAATATTTTAGAATTTAAGCAACGTTAAGCTATTATTAGCAGGGTTTTGTTTCCTATGTTAATTTTAAAAGTTGCAAGGCCGTGCAGGTTTATGCCGTTAACAGGGCGATAAAAAACCTTTATGCTGACCTAAGAAATTCCAATTAACAATTAGGTGTTAATCAGGGGCGGACTGGGTACTTACGGGCCAGGTAGAATTGCCTTGGTTACGGGCCAATTTTTTTGCTTCATTTTAAAGTACATTCCTTTCTCGAAAATCAATTAGAATATAGTTTTTTTAAATTGCAGCTGATAAGAGAAACGTGTTAATAATTTATTAATAGTGCAAGAAACTAAATACAGCACATACTTATAAACAGGGCTAGGATTTTAATGACGTTAAAAATCAGCGAAAATGCAAAATAAAAAATGCAATTATGACTTAAAAATTTCGCAAAAATGACATAAAAATTTAAAGAGATGACATTTTAAATAACATAAATTTATTGATGAAACTGAATAAGACTGCAAAATTATGTTAAGAAGGGCAGTGATTAGGTAAGATAAGACAGGAATTTCAGTGGTGGTTCATTTCCACCCTCTGCAGGCCAGTCGTAGAAACTAGACTACTGACTCACTTACCGCATCCCAAAGAAATTTAATCCCTTTTAGTGGGCATTCGTTTGTGGATGACTTAAGCACGTTCCAAGAAAACGTTAACTATGCATTTAGCTTACAATGGAGGTTTTAGGCTTCATTTCTAAACAGGTAAAGATACCCGGAACTACCGAGAAAAGAAAAATATTGCATTATGTTTTAGAAATATAAGACTGCATGAAAAATAAAACTTTAACAAAGGTTTATAAGTTCGCCAAGAGAAATACCGTAAAATATCAAAAAAATTAGCGCTATTCCTGAAAAATGCAAAAAATTCAAAGTAAACACACAAATGCTAAAAATACCGTAAAAATTAGCAAAAATGACCCATTGCTCAAAAATGGCAAAGAATGCAAAAAAAATGCACCAATAAGTTGCTGTCAAATATTTGATTCAATTTATGCTGAAACACGTTTATATAACAGAGCAATGTCTCAGACTTTCAGAAAAAAGATACAAAATCATCAAAATTCTAGCCCTACTTATAAATTTTCGACGGGCCATTATGACTTACAGGCCAGGTGGCAATCGCCATCCGCCCCCCGGGCCAGTCCGCCCCTGGTGTTAATTGAACTACCGATGTTATAAATTTCAATCGGGCCAATTAAGTAAGTGAAGTTAACAGTAGCTAAATATAGTAAACGTCATTACACATGTGGGGTATCAATAGATGCGTTCTTAATTAATTTGAATTGTAAGATCAACTACAGATTTTTAGGACGTCGGCAGGCCGCACAACTAAATAAAGAAGTTGTAATTTTTGGACGTTCTTACGATGTATCGCGTCGGGTGGAAAAACCGTCAATCCGTCCATGGCAGAGCCCAATTTTATAAAAGACAAAGCAGTTGTTGGGGATCTTTCTGCATTTTACACTTTTCGCAAGCTGCAAGTACCATCATTTTGAGCTTTTCAGTTTAATTTCGAGGCAAGCTTTTTGCTACGTTCCGTTTCATTAATTAGAAGGGATATTGTTTTGCATTCCTGCATTTGCTTTCCCGTAGATACCGCTACCGAACCCGATTATTTACTGTTCGTGCTCAGAGAACTTGCTGTGCGCTTTAATGTGGTTTTAGCATTCACCTGTAGCCGGTCCCCGCGCCGCTTGCCCTTCAGAATTCCTGAAGCTGCCGTTTACTCCGTTTGAGTTCTCCCGAGGTTTCCCAGACCGATCCGCTAAACCGCTGCTACCAGCGACCTTGACCATGGGAAACGCCGTAAATCGCGTAAATCCTTGCAGCTCTATGACAATCATATAATAATCTTTTAAAATAGACGGACGTACTGGTGCAGAACCCTGTATAAATAAATTAAGTCACACTCAAAGTAGCTCAGCCGAGAGGTGGTACCTCTAATCAGTTGAGACCCAGCTAATTAAAAATTATTTTTCAAAAGTGAGAAAATTTAGCATCACCATAAAATACTTAAAATGCTTGTGTCAGCTTTCATTTCAGAAATCACGGTATATGACATTTTGCAAAACAATTGTATTTCGGAAATAAACGATTGCATTCGTATTAAGAGTTTAAGAGTAAGGTTTAATTGATAAAATATCAAATCTGGATGCAATATGCTTAAGTAGCTGTTACGAATAGTTGAGTTTATGTTTATGCGCAATCGCATTTTTGTTTATTCTATGTATGGGAAATTTCATTCGTTGTAATGATGTTGAATAAAGCACCAGTATTCATGCAGTTTTGCGATATTTTGATCTGTGATTGAAAAGCACGAAACCACCACACAGAAAAATTACATGGTCCTTCACAGTCGGATTGATATTCAGTCAGTAGATCAAAAGGTACAAGAAGTTCGCAATTTTACGTTCAATCGATCCATTTTCTGAGATCTACATTGGTGTAAAAGGCAAGGTCAACACGTTAACAATCCTACATCAAATTCAAAGTAAGAGCACATTTCCTTACTTAATTTTCCTTTTTATCAGTATCATATTATCCAAACACGATGCCTGATCAGTTGCAGACATTGATGCGTCAAAGGGATAACGTGAAATCTAAACTCACCGGGTTTATCAATTTTGTTAATGCATACGATTCTGATACGGCCAGTATCGCAATGGCCAAACAATTAAAAAGTCGTTTACAAAAAATGCAAAATGCTGTTAATGAATATGACAAAATTCATTCCAAAATTATTCTTGATTGCACTGATGATACTTTCAGTACTCATTTGTCAGCACGGGAGCCGTTTGAAAATGATTATTGTGACGTAATTGCTTTAGCTGAAGGCAAACTTGGTGTCACAGACGTAAATCAGGGTCAAGAAGCTTCTGTAAATCATGATAATCTGCATGCAGTTGAACAGGTTCATGAAAATTTATTAGGTATTAAATTGCCAACTATTCAATTACCCAAATTCAGTGATAATTACGATAATTGGCTGGAATTTAAAGACACCTTCGAGTCGCTAATTCATACAAATGACGCGATTACAAACATTCAAAAATTTCATTATTTGAGAGCCACGTTGTTTGGTACTGCTTCACAGGTTATCAGTTCATTGGAATTTTCATCAGGTAATTATCAGCTTGCATGGGAATTACTGTGTAACCGTTTCAATAATACTCGATTACTGGTACATAATCACGTCAAAGCGCTTTTTGATATTCTTCCGCTTACAAAAGATTCATCTGCCGAAATTAGGCAATTAGTTGACAAGTTGGGGAATCATTTGCGCCCTTTAGAAATTTTAAAACAACCCATTAAGGAATGGGACACTTTGATAATTCACATTTTAGTGGAAAAGTTAGATAAAGAAACCATTCGTGATTGGGAGGAGTATCATAAAGCTAACGAGCTTCCTACTCTCAACGAATTAACGCAATTTCTTATCAAAAAGGCAGATGTTTTGGAGACAATTGAAATGAAGTCCTTACAAACTAATCAGGTGTATTCAAAACCTAAACATGTTCGCAATTCAAACAATTTATTATCAACCGAACCACGTTGTGCCATGTGCAAAGGCAATCATCCGATATTTAAATGTAAACAATTTTTAAACTTAAATGTACAGGATCGTATTCAGGAAATTACCTCTTTAAAGTTATGTAATAATTGCCTTCATAAAGGACATGATGCGCAAAAGTGCAAGTTCGGCAAATGTAAATTGTGCAACAAAAATCATAATACCCTCCTTCACAATTCTGAAGTTGTGGATACCCAAAAGGTAATTGATGCCCACCCAAGCTCATCTTATTCGGTACAAAATCGGAAACATAATCAGATCCTATTGTTAACCGTATTAATTCATGTCTTAGATAAAGGTAACCGGGTGCATGAGATAGCGGATCACAATCAAATTTTATATTGCGTGATTCCTGTGAAAAATTGGGGTTGCAAAGTAACAAACTAGTAATGACCATTTCGGGAATCGGTACAGTAGCTACAAAGGTCAATCAGAATTGCGAAATCGGTATTTTTGCTAGGGATTGTTCTTATCAAAAAACGTGTAATTTTTTGATAATCGAATCCATTTGCGAACAGTTACCGTTGCAAGAAATTAATATTTCAGGCTTAGATATTCCTGAACAATTAGAATTAGCAGATCCCGAGTTTTACTATCCTAATAAAATAGATGCACTTCTAGGCGCAGAAGTGTTTTGGGATGTTATCAATCATCAAAGATTTATAATTTCAAAAAATATTACACTACAAGGTTCACGATTAGGATGGTTGGTGACCGGGAAAATACCTCTTAAACCGGTTTCATCGATTTGTAATGTGTCACTGAAATCATTGCAAAAAGACTTACGAAAATTTTGGGAAATAGAAGATTGCCAAGACGTTTGTGAAACATCTTCATCCACCCTTTCGGTTTCTGAATGCGAAACCCACTTCCAGAAGCATGTTGTACGAAACGAACAAGGTAGATTCATTGTTAATGTTCCTTTTAATGAAAAAATTCACAAACTAGGGTCATCAGAGATCACATCTACAAAACGGTTGCTTTCATTAGAACGTAAATTTCGTACGCAGATTCAGTTTAAGGAAATGTATTCAGAATTCATGCGGGAGTATTTAGCTCGTGGTCACATGTCGGAAGTGCACCCTATAAAGGGTGAAATCAATAATTTACTACCGCATCATGGAGTATTGCGAGAAAATGCTGCTACCACCAAATTAAGGGTTGTTTTTGACGCTTCAGCGCCCACCTCGAGCGGGGTTTCTTTAAATAACGCACAATTAGTTGGGCCTACTGTTCAAGATGACTTATTTTCGATTATCCTGCGCTTTCGCCAATACAAATATGTTGTATCAGCTGATATACAGCAAATGTATCGACAGGTGCTACTGAATCCTGATGATCGCAAATGTCACAGGATTTTATGGCGCGAAGATGAATGTGAACCTATCAAAACCTATGAATTAAACACAGTCACTTACGGGACAGCTTCAGCCCCATATCTAGCAACCCGTTGCTTGTACCAGCTTGGAATTGATCATGAATTTTCCAACCCACTAGCGGCTCAAGTCATTAAACGCGACTTTTATGTTGATGATTTGATCACGGGACATGATAATATTGAAACCTTAATCCAAATTTGTGTTGAAATCAAACAAATACTACAATCTGCCGGGTTTTTATTACATAAATGGTACGCTAACAGTTTTGATGTTTTGAGCGTCTTTAATCAAGATGCGCAACATAACATTTTTTCTATTGGATCCCATGATATTCGCAAGACGCTAGGGATTATTTTCAATACAGAAAGGGATGAAATAGGTTTTCAGGTAGGGGAATTCACCTCAAAGAAACAATTACAATTGCATTCACGGCCATATCAAAAAGACAAATTTTGTCTGATATTTCAAAAGTTTTTGATCCTTTAGGTCTTTTAAGTCCAGTAATTATCACGGGAAAAATCCTATTACAAAAATTGTGGTCTGAAAAATTATCCTGGGATTCACCTATCGAGAACGGTATTTATGATGAGTGGATAAATTACAAACATAATTTGTTAGACGTAAATTTCATTAAAATTACTCGTCGTGCACTGTATGACTCTCACAATGTTGAACTCCATGGATTTTGCGATGCATCCACACATGCATATGCAGCATGTGTTTACGCTCGCACTGACACGGGAACAAATATTAAGGTTCATTTGCTGTGTGCAAAAACAAGAGTGGCTCCCTTGAAATCTATAACAGTACCCCGATTAGAATTGTGCGGGGCATTACTCTTATCCAAACTCATGGAAAAGGTTTTGAGGTCACTGTCAATGGATGTAAAATGCGCATATTGGTGCGACTCGCAGGTTGTATTGTATTGGATAAATACAGAAGTCCACCAATTAAAAGAATTTGTAAGTAACCGCGTGCATCAAATTCAGAAATTGACAAGGCCATCTAATTGGTATTATGTTAATACTGCTTCAACCTGTTAGCAGTCTTAGTACTTAGCGCTGAGACGGTTTGTGTCACGGCGCGGTAAACCAAAGGAAATTTATTCAGACAACGGAACAAATTTTGTAGGCGCATCAAATGATTTGCGTGAATTAGTACAATTTTTTGACAAGTTTGATACAGAAGTTGCTCCTTACATTGCAAATGAGAGTATCACATGGCAATTTATACCACCTAGCGCACCGCATATGGGCGGTTTATGGGAAGCGGGTGTCAAAAGTTTTAAGCATTGTTTTAGGCGTGTCATCGGTAGCACGTTATTAACCTTTGAGGAGTTTATAACTGTAACTGATCAAATAGAATGTATTTTAAATTCCCGTCCTTTGCATCCCTTGTCGCCTAGTCCCGATGATTACCAACCCCTTACCCCAGGACACTTTTTAGTAGGAAGGCCACTTACTGCCTTACCAGAAGAGAACCTCCAGCATCTAAGAAAGAACACATTATCTCGTTATCAATTGCTGCAAGATATGTACCAGCATTTTTGGTCTCGGTGGACGAAGGAATACATCAGCGAACTCCAACAACGCACAAAATGGACAACCGCCTGCAGTAACGTAAAGGAAAACGATATGGTCGTGATCCGAGAGGACAACACATCTCCAGTCAATTGGTTATTGGGGCGTATTGAGAAGATTCACACAGCTGATGACGGTGTAGTGCGCGTAGTGACCGTTCGCACTCGAAATGGCCTTTTAAAACGTGCTGTGCATAAATTGTGTTTACTGCCAATACCCGATAATGACAATAACGAACTCTTACAATAATGAGTAATGAGCATTTGTACAATTGTACCTACTTATGCCATTTATCAATAAGAAATTTTTTTAAATTTTGTTTACCTACTGCCTCAGATTATATTTATTTATTTTGTACTTCATTTGAAGAAGTAACACTTCTTCAACGGCGGGGAGTGTTACGAATAGTTTATGTTTATGCGCAATCGCATTTTTGTTTATTCTATGTATGGGGAATTCATTCGTTGTAATGATGTTGAATAAAGCACACAGAAAAATTAGATTTCAATTTGAGCATGCACACTAACCAAAACATCTTTCCGGAATAACAGTTGTATTAAAAGCGTCCTAACAGGCCTCCGGACGAGAAAATGTGTGACTCTGTTTTTTTTTGTATTTTCCTATTAGAGAATGGCTGTATGACCGACCATCCAAATAAAAACAGCAAACAATTTTGTAGCATTTCAACTGTCTTACTATAGCGATCCTTCTAGAACATTCTCGAGGCACTTATCAAGTCGATAAAAGTAGTCACCGGCGATAAGGAGTGAAAGCAGATGCGACGCATTTTTTCCATGAAATATAATATGCTGATTTGAGACATCTCTAGAAGCTTTTTCTTTGCAACATGAACAAATTGAATTGTGTTTAGTTGCAGTCGTAATATTGATACCGAAGTGAAAAATAGTGAAATCCACGCTAGTGTTATACGACTAAAAGTAAATGATCAATATTAATTAATTCGTCAATGACTAATTTTATGCAGGGTGTTACATGACCGTATACAAAAAAAATTGGATAATAGAGGGAATCAAGACAAGAACTTTTTCCAAATAAACCGAGGATCCAACGTGATTCGTTTGGGAGCCACCCCCAAAGAGGTGGTAAAATTTGGATTTCTGCTTTAATTTTTTTCTCAGCAACCATAAGAGTTACAAAGATGGGTGCCGTCTTTGGATAGGTTTTCGGGTATGCCCTATCCGATTTTGAAATTGTTTTTCAAATTTTCTATTACGAAAAAGCGCACCCCTACTTGGGGGTACGAAAAAAAGAGAATTCCACGAAATTCCACACATAGGTACTTGATGAGTTAATGAACAAAACCGTCGAACAGTTTTTTTAAACCACTTTTAAAACAAAACTCATTTGAAGATTGGGCCTTCGGGTCACAAAGTGTCCCCCGCCTACTAGTGAGTGATCTAATTTCGCATGTAGTTAATTGAAAATGTCGCAAATAACAAAAAACATTATTATGAGTAAATGATCACAAAAAATTCGATATGTCGATCATGGTATTCAAGTCTGCAAATTCGATTCCAAAAATTCCGTGACTGCGGGTGATGGAAAAATGATTTTTAAGTAGAGTTCCATTACAATCAATAAGCATTATTGCAAGTATCGTAATAAATCGACTTAAATCATTATTTTTTTAAATTAGATCACTCACTAGTAGGCGGGGGACACTTTGTAACTCGAAGGCCCAATCTTCAAATAAGTATAACTTCCCCTCGAAGTAGAGGCGACATGTGTTACCGCCGATTCTGTTGAAAAGAGACAGTGTCCCGTGACCATTCCCGTGTATGACCTTAGTTCACTTCTGCTAAGTGCTAGCAACGAGCTGGTTTTAGTCTGCTGAAAGCTGATCAGTTTCTTGGATTGTCTTAGTCCAGGGACAGATTCTTATAGACGTTTCCACTCTTTTTTGAGCTGGCTTCTTATCACTCCTCCAGCTAGACTTGCTGAAGCTCCGGTACTCCGGTTCCGAGCCAATGTTTGGTGCATGTCATATGTCGTTACCGGGCATCCTCTCATGGCTTGGCATCCACACTAACGTAACACTAGTACGCCAGACCATTTATTCCAGTTTTATGTGGCATTCCATGAGCAGCTTAGAGGCCAGGCAGAAGGCCGCTACCTAGAACCTTGAGAACTGCATGACTGTCCGAACATATGTAGCCCGTTGACCACAATGACCTCTGCGCACCGGGTTTCAGCTATAACCTCGGCTTAAAATATTGTAGAAAACCATTGAGGGGGCGTAATTCGGCTCTCTTATGCGTATTCCCACCCCTTCCATCGACTTGGAGCCATCAGTGTACCAGCTTACTGCTCCTTTGTCAAATTCTGGACTGCTCTTACAGACTGCCCACGTCCCGGATCACTGCTTTAAAGAGCTCGTCGTGGTGGTATTTGAGACTCACGTATTCTGAAATCTTGTATAGTGCTCAGGAATTGGTTTACAACTCCTAAGTGTTTTGCATCTTTGTGTTCCTTCCGCCTCATTTCGGAGTAATCTGATGGCTCCCAACGCCGATTCCTTCTTCACTTAGTGGTGAAGGAGAAGGGACATTGCACCCCCTTGCGGACAACCTCTGCTCGCGGTTACGAGATTGTTTTCGATCCCAAGTTGGTTTTAAACGCCTTGCCTTCTAACATGGCTTTTATAGATCCGTTTGTTCACAGGTTGATATGTTGCTGCTTCATCAATGGAGTTATATGAGAGGCAGTTGAATCCCCCTTAATGTCCATGATACAGACTAAGGTCGATTCTTTGTCCAGTATGTAGGTATTCTCAATCTTAGAGATGATGTTATGAAAGACAGTCTCCGTACGTAGAGCGACCCTTTTGGTATGAAAGTTGGTTGGTGTCCCTTATGCATTACCCTACTATTCTCTCCATCGTTTGAAGGATAAAGGACGATAGGCTGCTAAAGTCGGTATCTCTTGAGTTGGTTCCTAAGCCTGACTGATTTAGGCTTGCCCAACGGACTCTGTTTGGTGTGAATATACGGCCACTAAGACCGTAGTCAAATATGTGGGCAGGACGGGAAGATGAAGAACTTCTGATATCCCCGGTCTCCTTAACAGAATCCAAGAAGTGGGTTCGCACAAAGAGCTGCAAAGTTTCTCTACTTGAGTCAGTGCGTTACCCGCCTGATACCACCATCCCATTCCCAATGTCTCTTTTGAGACGATCCTCCGTAGACGGGATTTTCTTCTATCATCCCACAGAATCTTTCGCAAGACGCTCTTTTATCATTACTATACTCAGTGAGGGACGTTCTATATTCATCCCAGTACCCATTGCGCTTGCTGTTGTTAAAAACCCTTCTGTTGGTTTTCCTTATTATTCCATCAGGGAGTGTTTCTATTTGTTTTACCCCGCTTCAGCGGAGAACCCTCCCAAAGGAAGAAAGACGGGAATCAGTGAGCAGTGTGGCAATTAATTCTAGATCAACTTTATCTACCAACCCCTGCAGAATCCTGCGCGGTTGCTTTTCAATAACTCCTCGTACAGTATCTCATCTGTTGTACGAGAATCTCGTCTCTCATATTCCTTCCCTTATCCATCTATTGACAGAAAATGGAAGTTTTAGGCGAGACCTATCTGCAGATGAAAGTCGTCACCGCAAGTGCAAATGGCATAAGGACAGTTTCGTAAGAAAATCTTAACAAAAGGAAACTAGAAGGTCTGTATATACAGGGTGACAATTTGAAAACTTACCACCCCCCATATCTTAGTAAATAAACGAGATATTTAAAAAAATCAAAATCCGTTTCGGTAATTCGGAGGGGGAATCACAATGACATAGTTGGCGACGCACCCCCTCCAACCCCCTGCGCCCCAGCCACCCCAACTTTTAAATCTTAAATAGTGACCCCCCATGTGTGATACGTCGTTGGAAAGCTCTGAAAAATAAGAAAAATAAACATTTAAATTATAATGGTGACATTCAGAGTTTTTCCGTAAGATGCAAGACGTAAGTAGTAAGAGGTAAGAAATGGATTATGTCATTTCATACCTTATCTCTTACGGAATCATGTTTTGTTTATTAAGATGAGAATGTATTCGACCGTTAAAACATTTGTGTTGAAGGTGTATTAACACTAGAAGCGCTATGATTATGATGTCACTATCCATATTCGTTACCTACGTCTATGAAAAGCAAAATAACCTTTGGTACTACAATCTCAAACGTCAGTTTGACAATATATGACGCAAACGGTCTTCCCTTACAGGCTTACACGATTTACGTTACCGCTTATTTCTTATTTCGTACCTCATACCGTTACGGAACTCTGAATCGGCCTTAACGGTCGAATACATTCTCATCTTAATAAACAAAACATGATTCCGTAAGAGATAAGGTATGAAATGACATAATCCATTTCTTACCTCTTACTACTTACGTCTTGCATCTTACGGAAAAACTCTGAATGTCACCATTATAATTTAAATGTTTATTTTTCTTATTTCTTATCGTTACCTCTTACCGCTTACAGTTACGGAACTCTGAATCGGCCTTAAGGGATACTTAATTTTGACGGTGCAATTGGCCCTTAGATTTTGCGTGTTTAACATTCTACAATGTTTGCTATAACAAAATTAATTATTTGGCCAGTAAGGATATTTCCTATTCTTAACCCTTTTAACCTGAGCGGCCTGGAAGTAAAATTACGGAAGGTAAGTCCAAACGGACGAACGAAGAATTGAGTAAACTTTCAAGCAACGTAACACACGATGTCTGGGTAGCCCCTCGACCGAAGGAGACAAAATGGAAGTACATTTCGTTTCTATTGGCGTGTTGGATTCTTTATTATGACCCAGTCGATAGTCGATAGAGATAGTCTGGACTGGATGATTCTTCGCCCAGGATGAAAAAGCCCAAGATAGGCAAGTCGAAATTCAAAGCGATGGTCGTTTGCTACGAAAACCGGAGTGTCACGCCACATCATCTGGGTTCTAGAGGGCCACACTTATAATCAGTAGTACTATTGGCAAGTTTCTGCAGTCAAATAACGCATCTTGTAACACTGTGTTGTATGTGAAGCAGTAATTATTCAAAAACAAGGTTGCTGTGTTGCAACATCCTCTCTACTCTATTGATTTGGTCCGGCGCGAACTTTTCATATTCCGAAAAATTAAATCAATGCTAAAGGACATACAGACAGTTATAGTTAGAACACGACGCACACTGTCGCTGTTTATGATCCTTGCACTATTATTCTGGGACAAAAGTTCACGTTTTAATTTGTTCACAACGCATTTAGTTTGCAACTATTACACTGAACAGATTACCAAATACTACCAGAAATTAACACAGAAGATCAATAACTTTATTTAAAATTGTATCCCAACCTCCAAAAGTCAATTATAGCTTCCTTAACCCTCCTATCAAACTCGGACCCCTCTTGCAGGTCATATACGAACGAGTATCCTTCCGCATGAGAATCATCGTTAAGCGCGTCAGGTCGTCTTTGGTCAACAGTAGAATAAACGTAAATTAAAAAAATAGCAAAGCAAAAACCAACTATTCCGTACACTTTTAGCTCATTTTCCAAAATACTGAACGGCAAAATTTTGTTACCATCGCACCCCAGTTTTTCTAAAGATACACATAAGCACCTGTGATATTCCATGATTAATTCATGATAACGTTCCCTAGTTTTACTATCCGATGATGAAAAGATGAAAGTAATCAAGTCGACAGCCGGTGACTCCGAACGCCCATGTTGCCAATCTATCATACAGACGTCAGTTGGCGTGTTAGTACTCAGCTGAAATGTGATCGAATGTTAATGAAGGCAATTAATCGCACGCATACCTACGTCATATTTAAACAATAAGTTCATAAGTCCACAATCGATGTGACTGATCACTTGGTACTGATTTTTCGAATTGATCAAATTCGTTAATACTGACACCATGTTTTCCTTGAGGTCACAAAATACATTGTATATTTCTCGATCAACAACTGGATCCAATGCTTTTAGTGCGTTAAGAATCCGATGTTCAGAAACTGAGCGAACCCCTGTGTACTTAAACCCAACAAAAAATCGGTCGGGGGTGTTCTTCTCGAATTCTTCATACAGGGTTGGCTGTTGATGGCGAGTTGCATATGACAGAGAATGCAATCGAGCATAATTCTTAACCGCTAACAGAATGTGCTCGTAGTCCAAAGTCTGGTGGCGGTTATGGTGGCGGAATCCTAAAGCTTTCATATCTTGTAATGCCAACATTTTCTCCTCCGTTGTTTCCAGTGAGGTGTAGAACTCAGGATAAATGTTGAACCTAACGTTGTGTTCAGCTTCCATTTTCGTGAACTGTGGAAATACCTTGGAATATAAATAAATTTCTCTTGTAAAACAATCTTGTAAGGGAATCAGATTTTCCAAGGCACTTCCTGAGGTGATACACTTGAGTATATAGTGTGAAGTGCAAGAATCGCCGTTTTTACCAGTCCATTTTACTACGGCTTTGGTTACAGCACCGGCGCAATTTTCCCCTTCTTCCACAGCTGGTGACAGCGCCAATGAATAGTCTTTAATACCAATACTATAAAGCATTGTTTTAAGGACTTCCATTTGCTTTACCGTTAAAACCACGGAGTCGTTCGATCTCGACATGTTTTCCTTCAATAATTTCGTTTAAGTTGTAACTTGTAATAGTAATTTTACTTACTTTTTGTTTTCCCCTTCTCAATGGTATACCTTGTTCATTTCAATTGCAGGTATTGTCATTTTGTAACGTTAGACAAAACGTTGATTACAGTATAAATCAACGCGTACCTATATATTCGTTTATCTTATCTACTTATTTTATCTTACAAATGGGTTGGTGTAGGTAGTTCACTAAAGTCAAAATAACCGAAGCAAGGGAGACGCATAAATAATCCAATTACTTTGCGAAACTTATTTATATACTTGAACATAAGATCGAGACTGGCCTCTAACCTTAAACTTGACCGATAATACAGGTCAACTTTGGAGTAAAAGTGATGTAAAACACACCATCGATTATGAGACATTGTGTTGTCACCCGCGCTTAATACTTACGTTTCACTGTTACCTGTAGCACTGATTTGATTCTATTCTTCTTTCAGTGTTAAGAGTCTTCTGTACCTAAGTGCAACTTTTTTACATTATAGTGTATAGACGATTATAGCTGCAAGAGATAAGATGATATTCTTGCTTTATCAACTCATGTCTTGGTCCTTAGTTAGTTCCCACCGACACTGTGCAGCGGCGCCACTTGTTACACTCAAATTGTTGATTTACCGCCCGCCAAGATACAGACTTTATTTACAAAAATTATGATTTCATTTTTTGGGGTCATATTTAGAAGTAACTTATCTAAAAAACTGTCGGTTTACTTTTTCCATAAATCGTCTTGATCGAGAGTAAAAAAATAAAACAGATTAGCGCAATAATCGGTGCGAAACATCTAATCTTTAAACAATCGGTATTCAGTTGCTATAAACTTAAAAAAAAAATAGTCCGAACATTTTGTAGATAAAGGTCTAAATTTATAAAATAGTTCTTAAAAAAAATTGTTTTTTGAAAAACAACTAGAGTTTTTATGGCGGGCGATGCAGTGGGTACAGAAGACTCTTAAGCTTTTCGGATCTCTACCAAGTGAGTAACGAAGATCCCAAATTGAAAAGATGATAATGGTGTCAACATTATGTTTTGTTATTTCTTCTTTTTGGTTTTATATATTGTTGTGAGACCTAACCTACACTTCTGGGAATCCCACGATTTCCCTCTAGCTAGCTCAGTTGTAATTAAAATGAAAACAAAATTTTTATCCGCATCTCAAGGTCCAGCTGGATTCTGCCACCCTACAGCATTCCAACAATGACATAAATAGGTGGCTTAACCAAATCCTTAAATTCCAATATGAAACTTTACCCCCAGATTTAATCAACTTGAAACAAAGTAAGAGACGCCGACAATTACCTCTCCTTGACTCTAATAAACAAAACCTGGATTGCAATGACTGGTTTAATTTCAAACAAAAAATTGCGTAAATTTCTGTTTTACAAATTGTTACAATTTTAAACAAATAAATGACACACACAAAAAAAAAACAAATTACTCAAACATTACAAAAAAAACAAGACAAAACAAACCACTAACTACTACTTACTTTTAAAATTAGTCCGAGTAACGTACTCCGATAAAAAGAGGTAGGTATCCGTACACAAACACGCAAACCAAACACTCAAACACCGACGTCTTCTCTCTTCGGGTACCCACAAATTCAAAACTTCCGTGTTTCCGCAAAATAAAAAAAAAACAGGACGGCGACAAACTTCTTAAACTTCTCAATAATTCTTCTTAAAACGGCAGACACAAAATTCTAATTAAACCTGGATCCACTACGCAAGAAACTTCCACAAAATTCAAAAATAACGTAACCGAAGAAGCGCCGGTTGGCTTTGTAACGACCAAAAAGCCCCGCTCTCATCAAAAATTTTCTATTTAAGCCAAAAGCCCTTCTCCTTTCTTCAACATCCCGTCCGCCAATCACGCGAAGCGTCGATTTT
This sequence comes from Photinus pyralis, assembly GCF_008802855.1. Classification (NCBI taxonomy): domain Eukaryota; kingdom Metazoa; phylum Arthropoda; class Insecta; order Coleoptera; family Lampyridae; genus Photinus; species Photinus pyralis. The sequence continues at coordinate 29,796,797 of NW_022170511.1, forward strand.
TCAACTTCTTGCTAAACGGCACGTACGCCCGGCAATTCTGCGAAGAACCTTATCTCTACTTCGCGCTATACCTCGTTAACGGCAAATAAAATTTAAAAAGAAATTTACATCGAAAAAAATTCTAGGAATAAAATAAAAACAGAACACTTCTAAGAAATTGAACCAAAACTATAACATGAAATTTACGCAATCCTGTGTCTCAAATTATTAATAACCCCCCCGGTTAATTAAATGAACTAAACAAAATTGTCACATCCAGACGCTCTATAATTTCTTTCAAGTTACAACTAAAACAAAATAAACACAACAATATATTCTATCCAATAAAAGACAATTTATTATTATTTATTAATAAAATTCCCCTTCAGCAAATCAAACCTTTAAAATCGACGCGCTCTGCGTCCCGAATCGATATGGATCATTAACTTCCCTCGTATAGCGTTAGGTTTGGGACGTTTATTGTAAATTATGGCCCATTGTTCTCGTGTTCTCGTCGTTCCCTTTATTTTATGTACCTACCCACTTATCCTTTCTGTGTAAAATGCCCTTAAGAAAGGTCAATTCCTAGGGTTTGTTTGGTTCTTGCTGAACCAAGACCAAGTGAAGACAACTCTGTGTGATGTGTGGGATATTTGGGCTGGTTATCCATATAATAACAATGTGAATTTTTTCTAATGTTAAATGTTTGTTCTTTTTATGTTATGTTATGAATATTAAATGTTTAAGAATTCCAGTATTCCTATGATCCGATATTTCATAAAGTTACTTGACAATATTATTCTAATTTGCATTTCATGCCATCCTCATTATACATAATTAATTTTGCTATAACGTTTAATTTTAAATTGTTGGCTGGTTTTTTCTTCCTGAGTTATGTTTTTTACCAGACAATTTCTATTTCTACTCTGTGAACTACAATTTTCAAGTTTTATTCTTGCAATGTAATTTATTCTGATTAAACTTCCGTTTTTAAAGCATGTACTCGTTTTACTTGTGTACCTTACTTGACCATCACCCCGAAAAGCAACACATATTTTGTAGTGTTTTGTAGTTCTTTGGGAAGGTTGACCCAGTAAACACACGGTCTGTTTGTCTATTATACGATACCCTCATTTCCAGCTAAACGGCGGAACCGATTCGAACTAAATTTGGTACACCCGTTCTTAGACATAAAAGGGCTGAAAAGTTTTTGTGCAGAAGGCGCATGCGCTAGTGGTATCTGTGCCTAGCTACAGCAATTTTTTTATATAGCTTCTCGGTCTGTTCTTTATACGCGATAAATGCCGAACGGGCTTTGTTACTTTAACTTCGCTCACGCTAAGATTTTAAACAAACTTATTCCTTTTCCTGTGACCTGTTACTTAAAATACGGATGGCTAGAGTAATGAATAATGAGTATTAATTAAATCAACTCTGTATATATAATAATATATTTCTGTGTGTACTGGTCCGTAGGCCAGAAAGACCGTACACAAAATACCAAAACAAAAACCTAGCTAGCTCTTTCCCTTTACTTATTAACACGTTAACTTCAAACAGGTAATGCGTCAAACCAAATACCTCAAACTCCAAACGGAACTGCAAAATTTTGAAAAATTAAATGGATCTTGAGCAAGCATCCAATGAAATCAGGTAAATTACAAAAGTGCGATTTAATTCTAACACATACAAGGAAAATGGTACCAAAACACAAACAATTATTACAAAAAGACTAAAATTAAAACCTAACTACTTACATTACTTGTCCGGGAATTGTAATATCCAATCAAATAAAAGGTATCCGTACACAGTTCACAAAAAATTACAATTTTCAATCAACGCACTTTACACTAACGACCGGGTAATCGCAGCATCTTGTCTTCTAGTAGACAAGGACGTTCCAATAAAAAAAAACTTAACTTCAAACTGAGTCACGTTGGAAAAAAACTTATGGGATAGAAAAATAATTAGCCACGAATTCAACTTCCGGTTTCACACACAAAACTTCTTCAAACTTCAAACTCACATTAGACGAGAGTTTCAATGCTGGCTGTCGCTTCAACACAAATAATCCACAATGGAACTCGCAAAAAACGAAATAAAACCTTCTACGAAACGTAACTCGGTGCTGACGTAGCAAAGAGCTGAAATAAATTGGCCGCATTTTGGCCCTAAACTTTCCGTAAAGCCGATTTTAAAAACTGCAACGGAACGTAGTTCGGCGCTGAACTTGGCTAAAAGCTGATTTCAAATCTCAACGAAACGTAGTACGGCGTAAGCTCTAGCTAAAAGCTGATTTTAAATTCTTCAACGAAACGTAGTTCTGCGTTGACTGTTGCAAAAGGTGCCGCTTTCGTTCTTGACGTCTTATTTACGGCAAAACCCTTCTTCCGAAAATCAAAATTATAACAACCAATCATACGCAGTTGACAAAGCAAGGCTATCCCCTAAACGTACGTTAATAGACCAGAAAATAGAGGTCGAATAATTTTTATAAATCAATTTGTTATCAGACATTAAGAGACTTAAATTCTAGGAAAAAATAAAATTTTATCTCTCTTAACTACACAGAAAAGGCGATAAATGACATCCACATGTCAATTAAATTAAGCATTTACAATTGATAACAGATAAAGACCCAACAATTCCCAGAAATTTCTACGTTAAATAAAATAAAAATGTAAACAAAAACAACCTTGAACGGTTTCTCGTATGACACAAATAATCTCCTTGCCGTTACATAGACCAACGCCAGATTAATAAAATTTAATTACAAAAGTTATTTACATAAAATGGAAACCGCCCTTGTCCATCTTAATTAGGATGTCCGAAAATTTCATCCTGCCGGACGAAATAAACACAGCAATATTCTCACTCTTTGCCTATCTTTTCCCTAACCTTTAAAGCTCGTTGGATGGACATATCGGAGATTTAAATTATGTAAAGTAAAAAATTAGCTTATCGTACATTTTCGGTACTTTTTTTTTTAAATACTGGGTTTGCACGACAGGCAATACCTACCTACTCTCGGCAGGGGTAATAATTAGTATATTAGCTAGCATCTTTGAAATGTGACGATGGCGATGTTGGAAAAGAAGCTACACTTTTCGTAAAATATCATCGCATTTTAATGGATTTACATTGTTTCACACATGATCACTTGATACGCTGACAAAATGAAAAATTTGAAAACATTTCACTCAAAATTGTACCCGAAACGACCAAAGTCGCAAATTGCTTCCCTAACCCTCGTGTCAAATTTCTCCCGGTTTTGTAAATTGTATAAAAATCCAAATTCCTCCTTAGAGGACTCGGTTCGGAGTACATCGGGAACCTTTTGGTCAATCGTTGAATAAAGGTAAATTAACATGATTGCCATTGTGAGTCCCAATAGACCGTAAGTCTTTAATTCTCTTTGTAAAATATCAAATGGAAGCATCTTTTCTCCGTCACAACCGAATTCCCTCATAAATGAACAGAATGTCTTGTGGTACTCCATTATTAACTCATCGTAGCGTTCTCGAGTAGCTTTGCTAGCGGCGGAAAGTATGAACGTAACCAAATCTACTGCTGGGGACTCCAAACGAGAGTGTTGCCAGTCGACCATGCAGGTACTCAAAAGATCACCAGAGGTAGGCTAAAACGTCTCAATCAGTTTTAGGTGTAAGATGCTAGTACTTACTTACATCATACTTAAACAACAAATTTGGAATACCGCAGTCGATGTGACTAATTACTCGGTGCTCCTTTTTGGAATTGAGCAGCTTTGTAGTAATAGACATTACGTTTTGGACAAAATAGGAGAATTTCTCAAACAGAGCAGTATCATCAATCGACTTCAGTGCCTTCAAAGCGTGACCCAATCGATGTTGCCTACACATGGCGATGCCTTCGTAGCTGTCACAGTCATAGGAAGAGTGGTGTACAGTATTTCTTTCAAATTCTTCAAAAAGGGCTGGCTTGTAGTGCTTTATCACGTAGGAGAGGGCATGCAATCGTGCGTATTCCTTCACTACGAATAGTATATGCGGGTAATCCAGAGGTTGAGCTCGATCGCAATGCCTATAATTCAGTGCCTTTACGTTTTGTAATACTATCATTTTGTCGTGTGCTGCTGCCAAAGACGCGTAATAAACTGGGAAGCAATCGAATGGTGTTTCAATGTTATACTCTCCTTGAATTATATTAAACTCTTGCAAAATTTTTGAGTACACGTATATCTCAATCAGTAAGGAAGACTGCACAGGTAACAGCCTTTGAAGAATTTCACTTGACGGGGCACACTTTAGAATGTAATGGGAAGTCGATTCCTTATTTCCGTTGGTCCACACTACATCGGCTTCTATTATAATTCCACCAAAATTTTCACCATCTTCTGCTCCCGATGATAATGATATAGAAAAATTACCAACGCCGGCTCGCCTCAAAAATCCGTTAAGTACCATTTGTTGGTTTTCTGTTAGAACTATTGCATGGTTATTCTTAGCCATCATTGAACAGTAGCGACCACAATTTTCAAGTCTCTATGCCCGAAGTGGTATATGCGTTTCCTTATTGTGCCTAAAGTGAAAAATATAATATGGAGTATATCCGATTAAAAAAAAATACACTTGCCTACCTAGATACATTCAAAAGGGATGCGTTTTTGAACAACGCTAACATGTATACTTGTACAAATGAGGAAAAATCGTAGATTTAGGTAAGTATGGGTTGTTGTACTAACGTAAATAATAATATGAACTATGCCTTACCTGATAGTAAAGATAAGTGGAGTATTTTTTCCATTACGATTATCAGCGCCGAAATTTAATTTCCCCTGCCCCCCCCCCTGCCAATTTCGTACACGATTCTCTCGCCGTGAGTGAGTTTAGTTGTGCGAGATTTATTAAATTAGGTACTCATATTTTAATACGAATTGAACGATTGAAAGATAAAAATAAGCAAGTTCAAAATGTTTTGTTCAACACTATGCGATTGCTAATGACCTGTTCAAAGTTCTTCATATTTTCGAAAACTGTATGATGTTGCTGTTATGTTATGTTATAAACAGTCGCATCTATAGCTGCACGTAATTCATCAATGGTGTGTAATTTCTATGTAATTTCTATAAATAACGTTTTTTAGATAACCAAATAAAAAGTAATCCCAGGGTGTTAGATCAGGTGATTTTGGCGGCCAACGGTTTCTTCCAACAATTCGGTCATCAAAATACTAATACCGGTCGATATGGACAACATAATAGTTATTTAGTATTGTTTAACAAACATTTTTTTCTATTTCGGTGTCACAATGTTGATTTTGTACAACTGTTTTCGGCCGAAAACAGTTGCACAAAGACAGTGATTATAGTCGTTTTTTTTTGGTAACTCATCTCTTAAGTTGGCAGTTACTAGTTAGTACAAGTAGGTTCTTCGTTGGGTACTTCCATGTTTGAACTTCAAAATGTCAGTCTTACTACGCTCCCAACCTAAAACTTAACGGCATAAAAAGTGTTCCCAACATAAAACATGTTAGTTCTAATGTTCCCTATAGTTTCTGATAATGATTTTTTTTAATTAAATTAAAGCACCAAAATAGAAAAAATAGTATGAAAAACGCGTGTTACAATGCTTTATTGTAATACTCCTATTTTGCGGACACTCGTGGCTACGCTTCGCGTCGCCACTCGTGCCACAAGATAGTCGTATTACAATAGGTCGCATTGTAACACTTGTCTTTCAATATACTATTGTACTACGTTTATACAGCATAGGAGGGATACATCGCATTGACGTTTGTCGCAAACATTCATTTAACGTTAAATGTGTAATACGTAGTTTTTTTTTCTTGTGTTTTACAAAATGTATTTGATCAATAGAGCCCTTGTTTGCCTTAGTGTCATGCGTGTTTAATTTCCCACACTCGCATGTGTAATAATTTACCTAGAAACCAATAAAACTGCCAACCGAAAGCGGACCTAAGAGGGTAAGTTAATCATGCGTATCGGACCGACAATTGAGGGTGTCGATACTAATAAATTAATATTTCGAGTACGAATTCCAAGGGAGAGATTTGGTCAGTATTGTTTCGTGCTTTCTAAGTGTTGTGACGTGCACTTGTTAAATTGGAGTAACTCGAATTACCACAGTGAGTGAGTACATCTGCTTGTATAATTATTGTATGAATGTAATTCGGCTTTTGTTCATAAAAGGGTAAAGGTGTACCCTTTCCTCAGAAACGTTGAGCGTATGAATTACGTATGAGATGCGAGTTATTAGTAGATAATTAATTACCGAAGGTACCTTCTTGATTAGGAGTTAGAGTATGTTAATAATTAGTAATTAGACTTAGGGGTGTCGAATGCAATGCCCGTAGAATGTGCATTTGTGCGTGCAGTTAATTACTGCTTGTCCCTAATTGGAATAGACTAGTTTGCTTGACCACGTTGGAAGGCCTCTGATGGCCTCATTGGGGGTACGTCGGGCATGGGTCCAGGTCCATATACCTGTATCAATTGGCCCGGCGTTGAGTAAAGCCTTCCTTCACTCATCGGGAGCTACGTCCGGCTGGGCCGGCGTTGGAAAGGCTCCATAGCGCATGGAGGATACGTGGCAGGTTGCTAGTCTTTGTTGTGCCGGAGATGGCGTCTGGACACGTGTAAAAGGCCAGCCATATTTATACTCGGAATTTTACAGTCGTGTAATGACGTCATTTTCGTGGGAAAAAACGTATGTCCTATTAAATTTATTTGTTGCTAAGTAACTGACTACTGTTGTCTAATTACCTGTATGACTTTTACTATACAGTGGTGTACATAATATTTTAGCATTTTTTGATAATAATTAAGTCAATTTCCACAAGAAATCTATAGGTCTTAATAAAAGAAGAAGTCGTAATTAACTGACTGACTGACTGAGATATCAATGCACAGCCTAAACGACTGAAGATATCGAAAATAAATTTTTAACATGTTAAAAAATGCGAATAGTTCATATTTTTTGCGAGCGAAACCGCGATGGATAAAATGTTAGTATTTCAAAAAAAGTCATTTACTCACTAATTATTTTAATAACTTGCTCAACTAACATATAAGTAATATTAACATATTTTGGTTTTTAAATAAATAAAGATTAACAAAACGAAAATCACAGAATATTATTTAGGAATCAATACTCCCGAAAAGACCCAAAAAATAATTAGCAGAGGAGTACATAAAAATTCAAAGAACCACATCTACACAAGAAAAAATTGCACTACCTTGATGAATAGTTGGAAAATCAAAATCGTAAAACAAAAATATACCAATGCCAATTTATTGCAATTGTAATGGTCACAGTATTAGAAGAAAATTAGTCGCCCTCGTCCGTATCGTCAGAGTCAAAATCAAAGTATTCGTCGTCAGTAAGGTCGTCATCTGCGTCTGTAGTGATAACAAGAGGTGGGATGTTAGAAGCATCACAAACTTGTACTGCTCCCCAAGCCTCTTGTATTACTTTGTCCGTATGGTTTACGTATTTCTCCCAATTATCCCTAGAAATCTCCTCGATAACCCTTTCCCATGTTGCCAAAACCTCTTGTGGTGATCCCTTAAAATTTGCAATGTACTGATCGTATTTTCGTTTACACTGAGACCACACCATTTCAATCGCATTAAATTGGCAGTGGTATGGAAGTAACCGTAAAATTGTATGTCCTAAAGGCTTAACATATTCATCAAGGTAGTACTTTTTCTCTTTGGGGCAGTTTGCGCTGACAATGCTCCATATTTGATCCTTCATTGCCTTTTCTGGATAGCCGATATTTTTTTCCCCTAACCATTCTATCATTCTTTGTTTTGTCCATGATTTGGTGGGAATTTTCTCTAAAAGGCCAGAATGGTAGCTTACGTTGTCCATAATAATTAAAGATTTTTCAGGAAGATTTGGCACCAGTTGAGTCTTGAACCAATTTTCAAAATTACCCCTGTTCATATTATCATGATAGCCCCCTGTTTTTTTTCCACTTTTAAAAATCAAACTTGCCCCACCAATAAAGCCATCGTTCGTCCCAGCGTGGACAATAATGTATCGATGACCTAAAAAATATCTCTTTTAATAATATTGAAAAGGTATTATAATATTTTATTTTACCTTCATTGGGTTTAATTGATTCCGTGTGCTTAGTATCATCTTGCCAGCTGTTTCGAAATGATCCCTTACTAAATATCCAGGTTTCATCCATAAAAACCGGAGTATAACCCTCATGTCCCAAATTTTTGTTTTCAATGTACTCCCTTAAGAATTTTATTCGTTTGTGGACAATATCCTGTTAACAAAGCTTGATGAAAACTACCCGTTTTCTTTTGGGTTTTATATTTCTTTTCACGATACAAATTAAATAATTGACATAACTACTAAAAAATGCGTATTTTTTCTCTTTTTTTTTTACAACCCTGATATATCCAATTTACAACATTCTCCCACCTGTGACGTCATGACATCAATGAGCGTCGCACACAAACTGAGTTCAATCTGACAAATATACGTGGTACTATAACACTACTAAAAAATGCGTATTTCTATCGTGAAAAGAAATATAAAACCCAAAAGAAAACGGGTAGTATAATTACGCATGCTAACTAAAACTGAACAAAACTACAATCTAAAGAAAATTGTACATTCATTGTCTGTACTTCGCCGGCTTCCGCACTTGGTACGTAACTCGGGTACTCTGCTTTGAGCACTTTTAGTGCTCGTCACTCCCGCACTGTCACTTTCGTCGCTCACTTCTTCGCTGTCTTTTTGATGAGAAGTATCAACTTGCAGTTCTCCCTCAGGCTGATCGACGTTGTCCTCCCCTTGCGGTTTGATGCTTACACTATCCACTTCCAGTGGGTACAACCGCTGGACGGGCCTCAACAACTGCCCGTTCGCAGTATCGATTCTCACTACCCGCACAATTCCGTCTTTGCCGGGGATTAGTTCCACTACTCGGCCTAAAGGCCAGTTTACGCGTTTTGTTTTGTCGCTACCGACCAACACTACTTCGCCAATTTTAATAGCCCGGGTGAGTCGTTTTTTCAAGGCGATTTTTAATTGTCCTAGATACTCTGATCTAAATCGTTGCCGTAAGTCATCCCGCACCTTTTGCGCATGACGGATTTTCCGATCCAACGACTTTCGATCAACACTGTCACAATCAGTTACTCCACTTGCGCGATTGTCTCCTAAAAACATCGCCGGAGTCAAGGGAGTAGGGTCTGAGGGATTATTATACGAATAGGTTATAGGCCGCGCGTTAATTACGGCCTCGCAATCACATAAGACTGTGTTCATGTTCTCATAATCGAGACACGCACTACCCAAAACCTTTCTCAACAAACGCTTTAATAATCCAACCATTCTCTCCCAAAAACCACCCCACCATGGTGCACTCGGGGGTTAAACTTCCAAGTAATTCGTTGTGCATTCGCGTACCGATCAATCTTTTCCCATTCTACCGACGCTAGGCTGCTTTCGGCGCCTACGAAGTTGGTGCCGTTGTCACTATAAACAGTCTTTGGCCTTCCACGTCGCGCGATGAACCGTCGGAACGCTTGTATAAAACTCGCGGTCGATAACGACGAAACCAGTTCTAGATGGACAGCCCTGTACACCGCGCAGGTAAACAAACAAACCCACGCTTTTTCACCGCCCCTCAAGAATAACGGCCCAGCCAAATCAACTCCAGTAATCTCAAAAGTTTCTGCGTCACGAACTCGGTCGATCGGCAACGCCGGAGATTTCACTACAAAGGGTTTCGCGTCCTGCCGTTTGCACACAACGCAAGACGATATTACCGCGCGCACTCTTCTCCTGCCTCCCAAAATCCAGTATTTCTCCCTAAGGATACTCAACAGGTTTTGTGCTCCCGCATGACAAGATTTTACATGTTGGAGCGTTATCAGACGTTGAACAAAAACATGCTTTCCTGACAGCAAAATGGGAAATCTAAAATTTTCAGCGTCTGGTCTATTCGAGACTTGAGTTCTAACACGTAGCAAACCGAATTCGTCACATATTACGGTTAAACCATTTAAAGCGTCATTTCTATCTCCAAACGATTCCATCTGGCTTATTTTCAAAATGAGGTTTTCGGCCGTCTGTAGTTCCTCCACCGAAAGAGCTTCCATCCTTACCGTCAATGTTAATGGTTCTTTGATTTTAGCGACTTGTCGATCTGCCGCCTTTTCCTTCAATTTTTTCCTAACATTATTTTTGAAACGCAGCATCCCCCCAACTTGACGTACTATTCTCTCGAAATCCTCAAATAACGTAAAATCTGAACTAGCTAAGTTCTCAGTAACCATCAAGCTCGATACTGTTGATTTCGTCCTCTCTGCAGTGATTTCATTCTCGTCATATGCGACTGGTTCCGAAGGCCATTCCGCCGGCTCATCCCTCAGCCATGATGGCCCCTCCCACCAACGTTTTTCGCACAATTGTTGCGGTGTGCATCCTCGGGAAGGCAGATCAGCCGGATTTAAGTGCCCTGGCACATGTCTCCATGAATCGATCGCCGAATTCTGACGAATTTCATTGACCCTATTTCTCACAAAAACCGTCCATTCTTCTTTTCGTCGTATCCACGAAAGAACGGTAGTGGAGTCGGTCCAATAAAAACACTTTCCGTCGCCTTTTAGGTCTTTTTTAACTGTGTCACACAAACGAACACCGATCGTAGCGCCCAAGAGTTCCAGTCTAGGAATGGTAGTTGGCTTGATAGGCGTGACTCTCGATTTTGTCGCTAGGAGATGTATTTTTACCTCTCCTTCTTGCTCTATGCGCAGAAATATCACTGCGGCATAGGCCTTTTTACTCGCGTCTGTAAATACATGTAGACTCCATGGTTGCGATGTATTCGACTCGAACCCAATCCACCGTGGTATCTCAATTCTCTCCAAGTATTTTAATTCTTCCGCCCATTCCATAAACGCTTTTCTCGTCACCTCGTCGACTTCCTCATCCCATTGTAGTTGTTTTTCCCATAATTGTTGTAACAGGATTTTTGGTCTTAGAGTGACGGGACTGGTAAACCCTATAGGATCGTAGAGTTTCTGAGCGATGGATAACATGAGTCTTTTCGTCACGCGGAACTTTTCCGATTGGATCAATTCTTTGATTGAAAAGCCGTTGACTGTCAATACGTCTTTCTCTCGATGCCATTTCAAACCCAACACAGAAACGCTGTGAGTAGGAGGTTCGTCCAAACTCGTGTGCTCCCACCCTCGAAGATCAAACTTCGCTTCCGCCATTACTTCGGTGGCCTCTTTTATGAACTTATCGAGAGTCACCATGTCCTTTACGCTGGTCACGCAATTATCCACATAGAAACTCTGATTTAACCGCGTGATCGTGTCTTTTGAATAAGCGGGATTCGGTGTGTCGCATTTTTCGAGACATTTTTCTAGGTGATGTTCGATTGTAGCTGCTAACAAAAACGGACTGCTACTTACACCGAAAACTACTCTTCTATGTCGATAAACCTTTTCATTGCCCTGTTTATCAACCCATAAAAATTTTAGAAATTCTCTGTCCGGTTCGTGAACTCAAATTTGTAAGAACGCCTTTCGGATATCAGAAATCACTCCGATTTTAAGTTCACGAAATCGCAGAATTATCGATGGGATCAATTCTATCAAATTGACACCCTTGCTTAAGCAATTATTTAACGACGGTGAAATTTTCGAACACGCTGATGCGTCGAACACCGGACGAATTTTTGTTGTCGAATTTTCCTTCACGACAGGCCTGTGTGGCAGATAGTGCCCTCGTTGATGATCCACCTCCCCAACAACTGTCTCGATTACTCCTACCGATTGCCATTCACAAAAAACCTGGTCGTAGGCTTGGTGTAGTTGGGTGTTTTCCAAATTTCTTAATGTCAAACTCAATCGCCTTTTTGCAATCTCGTAATTGCTGGATAAAGGAGAGTGATCCGCTACCCACGGAAGTCGCACTTCATAACGCCCTTCTCCGTCAACTTGTAGAGTTTTCTCGAAGCACTCCTTTACTTCTCGAAACTCCTCCTCGCTTCGTTTTTTCTCGACAGGATCTCGTATCCCAAGTACGTCGAGTTCCCACAGCGAAGTCACTGTTTTGTCAGAAACTAGACAAGATATTTCCATGTTTGATTTAAATCGCTGGCTGTCTATTTTTCTCATGAGCGTCCATCCGAATACAGTTTCAACCGCTACCATTCCACATTCTAAAACTTCCCTCTTTCCTGTGTAAATATGACCTGCCACGTCTGCGCCTAGAAGTATTTCTATCGGCGAGGAATCTTTTACATCAGACAAAGAAATCCCAATACGTTTCAACTCCTTAATCCACGGTCCATAAAATACCGGCGGAATAGGATGACAAATAGTCGGTTGATCCAATACCTCTACTGTACGTGAGTAATCTCCCTTTACCAACGTAACGTCGTAACAAGAATGATTACGTTCTATTGTTGTTCCACCAAACAACCCATGCGCTATCGTCGCGTGTCTTTTTACTTCAAGACCTAACGCGTCGCTGGTGCTTTTTAGTATATAGGATCTTTGAGATCCGTTGTCGATTAGTACTCGCACGTCACGTTCGCCACCGTTATGTCGAATATTGACTCTAAAAGTTTGCAGAAAAACGTGGCTTGACGTGAAATTCGCGAGATCCTCAGATTTGGCTTGCTCAGGTAGATTAGCCGCTTTCGATTTGTCATGCGCATTATTTGCTTCTGGTTTTGATGCTACTTGCAGATCCGTTAATGTAGAACACATTAAGGGTACGTGCTCCTTTTTACAAATAATGCATTTTACGGTGGCGCGGCATCTCTTGACGCTATGACCACCCCGCAGGCATCGAAAACATGCCCCTTTCTTTTTTACTATATCTTTGCGCTGTTCTAGCGAAAAATTTTGAGCTTTAACACACATTGTACTTTCGTGATTTTTATCGCAAAAAACACAGCTCAAACCATCTTGGACTACTAACCCCGCGGCTGTCGCTATCGGTTCAGCGTTTTGCGATATCACCTTTTTCTTAAACGTAGGACTTAATCTACAGTACGAGTCATTCCCGGATTGTTTACGTACGCTAGCTTTCCCTCCCGAAGAGATACCAAAACCCTCAGCAGCGAGTGCAATGCGCTCCTCGCCCTCTACTTCTCTTTTTAGGAAGGCCATTAAATTGGCTAAACGCCTAGCAGGTTTTATCTCTTCACGCTGAATTGCATCTGATAAATTTGCTATAGACGCGTTCGCGGCCCTTTTGCCACACTCTAAGAAGTTCCTCTGGCAAGCACGACTCAATAAGTGGGAATAACATTGCTGCGCACTTCTCGGTGGTTACGCCTAGCGTCTCCAGCGCTCTCAACTGAGTTTCCAATTTATCGTAGAGAGATACTAAGTCAATTTCTCGCGTCGAAGTCGCGTTCTGAATAATCAACTTCAACAATTCGCGTACATAAACTTCGATTAACAAGTCCTCTCGACCGTACCGCGATTTTAACGAGTCTATAATTTTTGAATAGTTACCGGCCATCACAGGGTAGCTTTCTACGACCTGCCGTGCACGGCTGCCAGCAACTGTGGCTTGTATTAAGTAACTAATTTTATCGATTTCATCGAGTTCTGTATGATGATGAATTTTCACAAATTGTGCCCAAAACGCGAGCCATTCACGCACGTTCCCATCAAATTTTTTAAAATCTTTCGGTAATAAATCTCCTACCTTGTATGTTGTAAAGATTTACCCCATTGTTACCGATGCCACTGGAAGGAACGGCTGCTGTCGATGGCTTGGAGGTTAGGTCGCTCACCTGCTGCTGTAACTCAAGGAACTGTTCCATGAATTCTGCGCAAGTAGCTTGTTCGGCTCCCAGGACGTCTCTGTCGGCCGCCTCACCCATCAACAGCGTTGTTATTTCATCGTCGGCTTTTTGTAAAGTTGAATGCTTAAGCCGCAGCATTTCAACCGCCACCTTCAACGCAACACTATCTATAGGAGTTTTAGGTAATAACCCCCGTAGCTTGTCGGTGGCCCGCATAAAGCTATCACGACATACGTCGCGGTATCGCCTTTGTTGCTCCATTTTTCGCGGAAATCGAACGCACCACTAAAATGTCAATTTAACACAAATATCGTAGCCAAAACACTCAAACCCGGTGTCCTGTCACGGTCGCCCTAAAATGTTAACAAAGCTTGATGAAAACTACCCGTTTTCTTTTGGGTTTTATATTTCTTTTCACGATACAAATTAAATAATTGACATAACTACTAAAAAATGCGTATTTTTTCTCTTTTTTTTTTACAACCCTGATATATCCAATTTACAACAATCCGGTAAATCCATAAGATATTTTCTGTTATTGGACTTCTTCCATTTAAAACCCATACTTTTGATCCACTTTCTCAATGAATCAATGGAAAATTGAAAATATTCGTTTTTCTCCAGAAATTTTTGTCTAATAGTTGCCAGTGTAACATATTCCTTTTGGGAGTACATATAATAGATTGTATCCCGAATTTTATTCTTCAAATATTCTGTGATTTTCGTCTTGTTAATCTTTTGCTTGGTAGAGACATTAGATGCGTAATCTTTGTCGGATTTTACACCATTTTTTCTCAAATTTGAAATGATTGTTGGGCTGACTTTCGTTGCTTGTGCAGTTCGCTGTATAACATTGTTGATGTCTAGTGGTATGCCATTCCTGTTCAATTTGAAAGAAAGCCAACACATTTAGAATTATTAACTGTGTTTGTTCGTTAAATCGATGAGGGTTTTTTGGCGGCATGTTTTGACGCTTTGGCGTTTTCAAAACTTCAAAACTGACAATCACTTGACAAGCATTTCAGGTAAAATTTAGCCACGACAACAACATTTCGGCAAAATTTTTTGTCATTGTCATTTTACATTAGTTAAACAAGAATAGACAAAAATGACGTCATTACAAGACTGTAAAATTCCGAGTATATCTCACTTGGAGTTACGTTACGGTCGTAAGAGCTCTGGGCCAATTGAAGGGCGCGTAGGGCCGTCTGGTCGGTGGCTGTGTCCGGCACCTCAGGAATGGCTGGCCCAGCACGTCGGGGGAAACGCTCAGCATCTGGATCCGTCCTGCCCACCACGCTGATGCACCGTCCACCAGGATTCATCGTGCGGGCCGGCCGATCAGTGTAAGGACCCCGCGTCTGGGTTTTCTGAGCCCACCGCGTTGAAAGACTCCTGTTACCCTCGTTCATTGTGAGGGCGGGGCGTTCCAGGGGCAGGCTACGTGTCCGCACCTAGATACATGTAATGTGAGGAGGAGAGCCATGGCAATTCATTGCGCATGAGGGTTACGTATTCCAGGCCTCGGCGGGCCCGGGCGCGTATTGGCATTCTGTACTATGATTCAGAGCAGCTCTGGTCTGATTCGCAGTATACTATGGCTTCACGTTATGCGCAAATGAATAATACATTATGTACTGCGATTCAGAGCACCTATATGATTTAGTGTTTGTTTTATTACTAAAATCAGCTAACCACTTGTCGCACCAAACACTGTTAATATCTTCACCCGTTTTTTAAGTCGAAGTTTCGCTTTAAATCCATGTTCTACTCGTTCCAAATGAAAATGTATTCTCTTTACACATTTCAACCAATACCTCTTTATAGTTCATTTTAGTGCAGTTTGAGAACCTTGATCACACACAAACCACAAAAAATGTACCTTTCGTGCAAAGGTAACAATAAAAACACACGTCTTGTAAGTGTCTGACAATCTAAAGATGTTTAGAGATAACCAAACTATTCTCCTGCGCGATTTGACATTATTTCTGAATCGCAGTATAAATTTACTAAATCGCAGTATAATTTTGACTAATGTACACGCGCTTTGCAGAAACCCATTATATATGTCGCAGCCGTTTAATGAAATTGGACATTTCATGAAACGGCTAGTCCGAGGCCTAGTCATTTAGTGAAACGCTGAAAATTTGTACGTGTGGGGTAATTTCCCTTCCCCTTCTAGATCGATAAGGATACCATTTATCGATCTCTAATGGGAAGGGAATCCAATCGCTTGGTCCTGGAAAGTAAACTGTTCCACAGTTTCATGAAGTGTCTAGACTTTTCATGAAATGTCCAATTTCATTAAACGGCTGCGACATATACAGGGTTTCAGAACTCTAAACCATATCGGTGCTCTGGATCGCAGGACATAATGTATAATCAATTTGGGCATAACGTGAAGCCATAGTATACTGCGAATCAGACCAGAGCTGCTCTGAATAATAGTACATAATGCCAATACGCGGCCCGGGCGTCACAAGGCCCCCTTTATGTGAGTTACGGACAGCGTAAGGGCTACCAGCTGTAGCCAGCTGACGTGTGAAAGACTCTTTTATACCCTCGTTATTTCCACGCAGGAGGGTAGGGATTGCACAGGGGGATACGTAGCCGGGTGGCATATGGGGTCCTGGACGTAAGAAGACCCTCTGTTCTTGTAACCCCGCTACTAAGGTAGCTTGTTGAGAGTTGTTGAGTAATATGATTAGAGTAGTTAGGCTGAATGCAAGACAGAGGTGCTCCTTGTGTTTCTTATAATTACAGTGGTCCAGGCCGAGAGCAGCCATGGAGGCCAGGTACCGTTAGAGACCCAGACGATCCTGACAATTTGGGGTGAGTGATATCAATGGTCACGATTGACTGATTTATTGATTATATCGTCATGCCCCTCACATATGAAAGAATTGATTGACGTTAAGTAAATTATGACATCGATGCATATAAAAAGATGTCACCTTTCTGTAAGCATCATCTCTGCCTGCGAAAATATAGACTGGTGTCTTACAAATGCTGATGTTATAAAGTGTTATACGATATAACGTTCGTTAAACGTAGGTGTTTAGAAGTTACAAAGGAAACGTTTCTGATGGCGGACTTTAGCGGTCACGGTGACGTTAATAATAAGTTAATAGTAATTATACACTAACGTTGCAAGTCACCATTAAACGTTTATTAAACGCCTAATGTTGCACAATTTTGTGATGTGGGATTGTAAAAATGTTATTGTTTTATCAGCTGAATGTGCCGTTGAAAGAAACCTTGCAATTCGTTGTTGTGAAGTTGATCAATAAACACTTGTAACATTTCCCGGTAACGTTCGGGATTAACAGTTCACAATTCGACTTCTCGACACCGCCACTACTCACAGACTTTCAGAGGATGAAGCGAAGCTTGTTTATAAATATGCGGGTTTTCAGGATTCGAAGTTCGGTAGTTTTGGGAATTAACGTATCCATTAAGGTGAAACCAAGCCTCATCCGAGAAATAACGTTTGTCTAGTAAGTTGTCGTCTCTTAGAGTATCATTGCAATTACAATAATTTACACGTGAAGCACAGTTACTTTCTACGGGTAGATATGTAACTTTTTCCTCGTTATTTTCTTACAGGTTCCGTATGACAAACAAGTTTGTTGGAATAGCTGTCACACTGGCGTTTGCGGGCTTTGTTCAACGCGAACACGCACATCTATTACCGCCACGTTGTGGGGCGACCAGCGCATTTTCCACAAACAACACTTCCTGTATCGTCAAATCGCTTAACTACACGAAGAATGTGACTGCGTAAGTTTTCGTAATCAACAACATGTTCTGGATATGCCTGTCGAAATTCCTCAATACACACTACACAGGCGAGTCGAATACATCAAAACAAAGTAAAAGGCATGTCGCAGTTGCAGAATATTGCAATTTAAAACGATAAAAAATGAATTTCTGATTTAAAATCTAATTTACCCATCCTGTAATTATTCGTTGCAAATTGGTAACCTTGACAAATACTGTTTTGTGAAACGAAAAATAATACAGACAAATGGTTGTGGAAATAAACGGATTAAACGGGAGGTGATTTAAGGATTAGATTTAGAGGTTATGTTTAGTATTGGTTCAGCATCATGTTTAATAAGAGCGGTATCGGCAATGATTAAGGGGGATTTCAGTTGTACATTAAGACTTATAAGAACAATTGAAATTCTTTGGCTTATTTTATGACTAAAGTTCATGTAAACATAGGCTCGCCAAGCTTTGTTATTGATCTATCTACATATCTCCTGCAGATTTTGAGATATTTTGCTCATTTTGAAATATAAGTGACGCTGAAGGGTTTATAACATTAGTGACGTCAATGGTAGTGAGAATCTACAGTCTGTGGTTTTGTCAGGGGTCATGTTCCATTTTCTACCCCTGAACTTTTTTCGGTGCGCCACTATGGTAGATTGTAAAATAAGAATTACTTAATTTTCTGATTTTTTTTGGAAACTTTTTGCTTTTTTGTAATTTCCGACGAGGAAACATTTTATTCGCCGCTTTCGTGATCGGTAAAATCGCAGTTCAAAAAACTGTAATCATTGTGTAATACAGAAGGCTGTTCAGATACTTTTAATGTGATATGTAAATAACTAAATACAAGTAATAGGAATTTAACCACGGCATAAGATGAATTGATGAATTTATCAACCAATAAATATATACTTACTCGTAATTCTCAAAAAGATCAATTGAAATTCATCAATCAAAAAATGACTTCTCCTAGCATCCCAGTTCCGTATAAAAATGCGTTTTTTGTAGACTAAAACGTATATAATACCCATAATTGTCCGGCGAATATTGCTATAGTCTTGTAGGAATATTATGCGTTTATTATTTCTCATTGATATACGGTTTATATGCGTATACTAAAGTAGGTAGTGTTATATAGGTTTATCCAACGAATGATAAAAAACGGTTATTTATATACGTATTATAAACGTAGAATGGTTTATCTATACCTACGACTAAAAATCGTATTTTAAACGTAGGTATAAAATTCGTCTACACAAAAACGTATACCATACTACCAATAGGTACCGAATTTATACTATCAAAGCACTTTAAAAACTTTATTCAAACGTAAGTCATTGTTTTAGGTATATACTACCCCCCATGAGTATCTGAACACCAGTGTACTTTGATCAATTTTGATGAAATTTTCTGGGCAGTTGTATTTATATATTTAAAAATAAGAAACGATGAAAATTTCAACATGATACAATTACAACAAATTCAAACAACACTAATAATGTGTTCACTGTTCCTTCGCATTCAGCTACTCGACTGTACATATAGTGTAGGAAAATTACGTTTTTTAGAAGAAAAAATGTATAAAGTTTTGATATTTTGTTTATGAACTATCAGGGGGCCCAAATACAGATCCCCTTTCGCACAAAGAACCACCCCAATCGTGACCTCGCGATCTTTTTCGACGTTTTGACCGTAAACCGCAACTTCCAGGAAAAAATGTTATAGCACTAAAGGACTCCTGAACATTTCATCCAAATTGATTAAAGTATAGGTACTGGGTGTACAGATACTTATGCCAGCGATATTCGTATATCTTTGCTAATGCCCAAAGTTTTCAAACGACCCCTGAAAGTATACTGTATAGGTGTTATAAACAAGTATAAATTGTGCACAATTGAGCGCATTTTTTAACCGAAATAGCTTAGTTGGTAGAAAACGGTTCCTTTCGTTGAGACCTATTAGAATACAATGAGAGATAAACTTAATGTTTAACCCCCCCCTCAGGCCCCGTCGCCCTCTGATCTCGAAAAAGAGTCGCATGGGAAAGTTATAGTTTGTAGAAACGATTTGGCTACCTACTGCTAAAAATTCCAGGACTCTAGGATTATTCCCCTAGAAGTAGTTCAAAACGGCGGAAGTGGGTCCGGACGGACGGACGGAGGGACGGACGGACGGATGGACGGACGGACAAAACGCAAAAAATAGCACATTCTTTTTAATTCTTAAAAAATGAGCTAAAAAATAAAATCTTATGTCACTGTGTAATTGGATAGTTTCAACATTTTTGAAATTACAATAATATGTTCGAATAATAAGATCACTCATGAGTAGATTTCACCGCGGAATCATACAGCATTGATCATTCATATGGTACAGGGTGAGTCAACGATTGCGCAGAGTGACTTAGTACCTTAAAGATCAGATTTTTCGATAGAGTGATTTTGTATTATGATATGGTTGAATATTTTCCACATTTTAATAATATTTGGAATTATACAGGATGGGCTCACGAAATGGAGCGCTAAAATGGAACCCCCTGTATTTGAATGCATTATTTAATTATACGTGTATACGCGTCAATTAATTGTCAAAATCATTACTTAATTTTGACTCCAGGCTCTATATCTTTTATCCTGGGTTTTATATTTTATATTCTAATCTTAAAAAGTTAAATGTAATTTACATTGTAACAAGGTGGCCATGCAAAAAAAGGCAATTTTTATCTGCCTTGTCCAAAACGAAAATCATATCGATTAATTCATTTTGCAAACAATTCATTTTAAACAAAGAGTATATAACGTTTGTTTTAAGTCATAAAACTAGAGAATAAGTAAAAACACTTGACTGCAAAATAAATATAATTTAACTCCTAATGTCATCCAGTCAGTGACATTAGTTTGATTTTTTACCTCATTTTAATGTAAATTATAACTTATTTAGGAGTAAAATAGAAAAACTAGGAAAACCAAGATATTTGTTTTTAGCGCATTTCCACAAAAATAAAAAAAAATGCGCTATTGTGGCCACTTTGTCCGTCCGTCCGTCCGTCCGTCCGCTAACTTTGCGACGCTACTAGTTTTTTATCTTAAGAGCTATTGTTCTACTTTTTTCGCTATTTGGTTCGTTATGGTGTCGAGTCTTGTACCAAGGAAGGAATTTTTTCTGTACCGCCTACAAAAAAAGTTATTGTAAAAAAAAACAAAAAACCGTTTTTAGCGCATTTTTGCAAAAAATTTTTTTTGTAAAAAGTAGCTTTTAATCTCACTTTGGCTGGCTGGCTGGCTGGCTGGCTGGCTGGCAGTAAATGCGCGCCCGTAGAAAAACGCTTGTAAAAAGACAAGGAGTGTACATGTAACTATCGGGGCCGTGTAATTAAGAACGTTAGGGATGGGGCTACAAGATTTGGAGTCGACGACATCTGGACGCCATCCCCGAGCGTATTATACTAACCTGGAGATTTTTCAGTTTTTATCTATCTTCTTCTACAGTTTTTCTCCGATTGTTTTCAAATTGGTGTCGTCGGGAAGATCTTGTCAACGCGCACAACTCCTGCGTGGCGGAATTTTGTTTTTTTTTCCTAGGGGCGAAATAAACCACCTTTTGCGCGGCGCGCTTCGAGGGGTAGTCGACTTTGGGCGCCCAAAAGTTTCTTACAGCGCGAATCGCGGTCTCTCTTTCTCGTGTCACTAATAGAAGGTCGAGCTATGTGAAGTACCCAAAAGTTGAATACGATTTTATGCCGGGATTTTAGCGAAATCTACCAAAATGTGAATTACGAATGAACGGGACGTCGGAACTGTGTATCGACAAAGGGAATGTGGTAACCCCCGACGAGATCTTACTGATGGTGGAGTCGAAACTTCAAATCCGAATTGTTGCGGGTGATCAGAAGTGGGTGTCGACAAAGGGAATATGGTAACCCCCAAAGGATTTTAATGATGGTGGAGTCAAAACTTCAAACGCGAATTGCGAGTGCACGGTAAGTGAGAAAATGGTACCGACAAAGTGAACGTGGTAGCTTTCGGCAAGATCTTATTGATGGTGGAGTCAATATTGGCTAATAAAACACTGATCTGCCACACAAAAATGCGCTGAAGTCCCTTCGATCGCACACGAGGACTTTGATCATTTTTTTTATAAATTGTGAGTGATAAATAACATTCCTGTTATAAATTAATCCATTTCAAAACTGTTATAAATGTATTGTTAGTTAATTGCGAGGTTAATTGTAAATAAATAAATCACGTCAATTTACGCTACAGAATTGAATAATAGCTATTTATGTTACAAGTACGTAATCTATGACTTTATTGGACGAGTCGAATTTATTGGCAGAGCGCGCTTGCGCGCGAGGCCAATAAAAAAGACGAGATAATAAAGTCTGATTATGTACGAGTAACATACTTAGCTTTATGTTCGACTCGGAAAATGTAGTTCATGTATGTATTGAAAATTTGCTGAAATTTGGTATAGATTTCACTATTTAATAACCAGAAATAACATAGTGTGCCTTTTGTGTTGTCATAGATACGTGTTGCTTGCAAAAAAATCTGTTGATGTGTAGTGTCAATTTTGTTGGGTATTAACTAATTCTCTGTACCTCATCTGTTGTATACAACAATTAGCCTGCAATGCCAGAGAGATGCTTTTACCAAGCAAATCAAAAACTGTATACGAGGCGGCATACAGGGAATACCCCCTACTGGGGGAAGAAAATCCAATTGCACCACGGAAGACTGTATATTGGCGTCCTTTAATAGGTCTCCTATAAAAGTTCTTCTTTATGGAGCAAGTACTCGATGTTACGATCGACAATTAATTTAAATGAGGGAGTGGATATACCTATAAGCAAATTTTCCAGCCTAATTCCTTACCTCAAAAGAAAAGGAGATTCTGACAGAGATCTGACAATTCTAAAATTAGTGTTGCCAGCAAAATTTTGGGAACGGAAACCGTTATGGCAAATTCTTCGTTCATAATTTTAAAAGCCGTAGAGACCACCGAAATATTGCATCAAAAAGGTACATCGGTAATTAACATTACCAACAATAACAACTGTGTTATTAACATTAATTTAGTATAATTATTGAAATGTATAACATAGATATGTGTTCTTAAAATTATAGCATTCTGTTCCGTGTACTTCTTTAAAACAGATCGTAATTTTAAAACGCATTTTCCAAAGAAATTGACAGTGACAGGAGTCCAAATTACTTTATCATTATGGACTAGTCCAATAAAGTAGCAGATTATGGACGCTAAACAGTGTCATAACTCAGCGTATTATGATCGAGTCGAACATAAATACATTTTTTTGTAAAATCGGGACTCTGGTAAAGAAGACAATTATGCACCTGACATAAAAGAATACAGAAGCAGAAGAAATAGAGAAGAACGACAAACAAGAAAGACAATGAAAAAAAAAGAAATAGCAACCACGAAAATATTGATGCAGGAGGAAACGTTGCATCCAATGGCATTGTCACGCCCCAAAAATCATTATCCAAACCTTCATCCAATGTAACCACCCCTATTTAAAAAACTTATTTTCTGAAAACCGCCATTTGACGACAAAAAGAGCAAAACTAGAAAGTTAAAAAAAATACTTGCTGTATATAGCTCACAATAGACAAAAGAAATGCAAGAAAAAGGTAGAAAACAGAAAACTGCCCAGAAATCGAGCCAGAAATTGATCATGTATAATTTCATCCATAAGAATAGTTTAGTGTAGAGTTCCGTAACTATGAAGTTTAAAAATGTTGTCGTACGTACCTGTTTTTTGGTACCCAATCACCTACTGTTGTTTGCATTTTGTTGCAAACATGTTTATATGGATATAGCACCAGGGGTGGTGATCTCGTGAGGAGTCAGTACCTCAGGTTGCAACCGAGGTTGCAACGTAGCAGATACGGAGCAAATTATTATAGTCCCTGCTTTTTAAATAAACTGCCTACAGACATGCTCCCATACACGATTTTTAAACACAATTTGAAAAGTTTCTATTGAGCAAAAGTTTTTACCTCGGTTTTTACTCAATAAATGAATTTTTAAGTTATCGTTGGTCTTCGGCCGATTTGATAGAGTAAATTGTACACGTATATAAGCGTTTGTTTGTTTGTTTTTTTAACTTGTTTGTTTTTTATTTTACATTTTTATACATACAGATATTACCGAGAATATTACATACACATTAGCATTGGCATTTGTAAACAAATTTATTTTGTAAAACAAGAACAATAAATAAATAAATAAATAAATATTATTATTAATTTACAATAATTTATTTTTGTTTATTATTACGGCTTTGAGAGCTTTCTTATTTTAATTTGGTATTTTTTGTTCACATTTCAATAAAAAAAGTTAAAAAACGTGTTTTTGTTAATTAATAAGTATATTACAAAAAAATACGATGCATAGAAAAGTTATCCTCACTACCATTGCCATGGAAACAATAGTTATTTGTACAACTAGAGAAGAAAGTGGAGCTTTCGAGTACAAAGTCAATTAAACGAGGGTTGAAAAACACTTTTTTTTCAAGTTTTACACATATTTTTTTCTGAAACACAAGTCAAAATTGAAAAATTACCGTATGAAGTTTCACACAGCAATCTAGATACGGGTATGTTTCAATTTTAAATGTCATTATTAAGATTAACGCAGCAATTGTTTTTTACTTCCCTCACTAGAGAGGAAATCACATTTTATTCGCCCTTTTTAGAGACCAAAGTAGTTGTTTCTAAAGTAATTTCAGAAAAATGTATTTACATTGGAAGGGGTTTATGAGATAAGATTAACTGAAACATGAAAGTCCGGCCCTTCATTTATTAGTGCTTAATTTTATTTGTTATTGCGTATTAGACCGCCCTTAGACATTTCTGTACATAGGTACTCAAGGAAGTGGCACACCCTTCGTTCTTTTGCTATCCCTTTTTTCATAGAAAAATTATGCCCCTTCGCCAATGCAGTTCCACCAAATTATACGGCAATACTTCGATTTACATTAATGTCGGTCCACACAAAAATCTCCCGGCCACGTGCTAAAAAGCATTAGACTCGAATACAAATTACCAAGTGATGCCCGGTTTGCGTAAAAATGCAGAAAACGCCGGAAACCGAAATACAGAAAAGAGACGATCTCCTGTCAGGAGGTAATAAACATTAACACTTCAACGGGAAAGGAAGAAATAACACTTAAACTTGAAATACATACCCAAGATTGATCAATCAATCAATATTACAACATCCGGCTGCATGTTTACGGTATTATTTGCAAACAATGAATCACATGTTTTTGACAAACATGTGGGGTATCTACTGACAGTGTTTGAAATAACTTAGGAAACTGTTTGTCAACGATCACGTGTGGGTGGTGATTACCTGTTTCGGTAAGACATTCTGGAACTGGAACAGTTTGGAAAGCGCGCTTTTGATTTATAGCCCACACCAACTCGTACTTCTGGATTAACAATTTTGCCCGCGAAGAAATAAAAGGTACGGATGCAACCATACAAATGTATACCCAAGAAACCTTCCATTAAGCGTATCGATTTTTTTTAATTAATTAAGCGAAACTTTGTAAACTACGAAAAAAATCACGACCGACGTCCATCGACAGCGTACAAAAAAATCAAATTATTAACAATTCGTTCCGGTCAGCGTTATTTAAAAAGTTGAACAACCGACCAGGTACAAAATTTGTCTAGGTACCTAATGTGTACCTATACAACTGTAATTAATCGCACGCGTATAATTAGGTCCAAATTATTCCTCCATCAAGTTACAAGTGTGTAAACAAAAACTAAAAACAAAACTAACCTCACCATCAAAGTTTTTAAAAACTTCACTTAAAACTTGAAAAGTTCATCGTGAAAAGAACACCGGGCGTCTTAATTCCAAAAAAACACTCATTGTTTAATGCATGTCGATTCAAATGTATTTTCTTTTAAATCATAAACGCGACGAATACAAATAAACTCCACCGTAAACAGCAGCGACACTGACTGATGCATCGCCGGTATTTTCATTTATGAGCGCGCGTTCAAGTCCAGTTTCTTTGGTCCATCGTAAAGGAAATACCTTGCGGTAGAGACGGAAAGCTCTCGAACCTTATTTAACCGACAAAGATGCCAAGAAGCTGTAGGAGTTGCCTAAACGCAAGGGTGTCCGGTGCCGCACTTTTGTGAACTTATTTATATTTTATACATGCGGGGTTAATTTTTAATCAATTTGATTATTATGTAGGAATACTTATTGTAAATGTAAAAGGAGATTCTTACCTCATGTTTATTGGCATTTTACGATTTCGAATGAATAGCAGTATGCAGTATTTAACGTTTTTACTTTTTTTAAATCGATGGATTCGGCATTATAGAGATATCCAGTCGTACTTTTTATTGTAAAAATTAATAAACGGCAAAAAGGTTTAAACTAACGAATGTATTGCTCGAAATGACCTTTGCTAATTTCCATACAATAAATAAAATCTTGCTTCAAACCAAATAACGGGCGATCAAAAATGAGTTGCTGTCGAGTGGCCTTTGGATAAGTTCAAGTTAAGTAAGATTTCCTATGTAAACAAAAATTCAAAACGTGACTCGACAGCAAGTCATTTTTGATCGCATGGTAATTTCAATATCACAGACATTTTACGTTAATCGGTGGTAATATTCTTATGTATTATTGTATTCTGCGATTCATACCCAGATTCCATGTCTCAAAACTTCAGCAGGTGTTTTTCGTCATTGGTCATTCGGCAATCACTCTTTCGTCTTTGTTGTATTTAGTATTTTTGACTGCTCTACCGTGACCAACTCCATACCCAAACACGTAAACATAATTATAACAACAAACTTTAGCAATATAATACGCAATGCCAAAAGTTGAGTCTAATCGATTCAACATGCACAGTGCCCTTTTGGTATATCGATCAGTTATGAACTGCACGACATTCCAACAGGGAATACCCAGTACCATATTATTTGCAATGCCAAACTGAGGCGTCTACAGTCTACTCAACTCAAAAACACACACCATTTGGCTTCTCCCCCTTGCCTTGCCCTTGAATCGAATTTGATGAAATTGAAACTGAGCATAGTCAGTACTATATCAAATGTAATGTCAGTGTCACCGCTTTGGCACTTTTGATTATGTCTCATATCAGGGTGGCTTGTGCATGTTCTAGTATTAGCATATTCAAATGATGTAGATCATATTTCACAGAACGAAAGAATAAGTCAATTCGCTTTCACTCCTGATCGGCTGTACCTTGATGGCGCCTTAATATCGCTCTAGAAAATTCGCTACACTGCCTCCGGTCCTAAAACGGTTGCGTCTCACGGTTGTTTTGGGGAAAATTACGGCTTAATTTTAAATTTAAAGTGATTGTAATTATTGTTTTATTTTTGTAACGTGCGTTTACAAATCCAGTAGTGGACAATTATACTGTTTTTTAGCGCATTTCAAAATAATAAAAAAATGCGCTATTGTGGCCACTTTGTCCATCCGTCCGTCCGTCCGCGCCTCGTATTGAGACGCTACTAGTTTTTTATCTTAAGAGCTGTTGTTCTACTTTTTTCGCTATTTGGTTCGTTATGGTGTCGAGTCTTGCACCAAGGAAGGAATTTTTTCTGTGCCGCTTACAAAAAAGTTATTGTAAAAAAAACAAAAACCCATTTTTTACATGTTCCATAATTTTACACTTTTGCCGTTTATTAACGATCCTAGAGATCGTTTATAATTTTGCATTGCTGTCTGTTGTCTGCCTGTTGGTCTGTCCGTCTGTTCCTTTGTCTGTCTGTCCCTCTATCTGTCCGTGTGAACGATAACTTTGTTTAAAAATGTCCGATCGCTTTTACATCTCCGTTAGTTATGAACTGGATTGCATGAAATTCAATATGGGCATAGGTAATATATATAAATATATGTAATACGCAATCGCAAGTCGGATCGATTCAAAATTCACAGTGCCCTTTTCGCATCTCGACCATTCATAAACCGAATTGCAAACTTTTTTAATTATAAAAGTATTTAAATGAAATTTGATACATAGCCACTTGGAATAAAAGCAAATTTAACGCCAAATTCAAAATTTGGTTTTGCGCATGCGCAGTGCCAACTTTCTTATTTATGGAAGGATTTAAATGAAATTCGATACATAACCACTTGGAACAATGGAAAATCTAACGTTAGCATCAAAATTTAGGTTTGCGCATGAGCAGTTCCAACTTTCTTATTTAGAAAAGCATTGAAATGAAACTCTTCTTATAAACTGAAATTGAAGTAGCACCGTTGAGTGATCATATTTATTGACTCAATGGTAGCACGTCAAAAATGGATTGCACATGTGCAAAGGTATCTTTCATATTTGTGGCCGGATTTTTACAATTTTAACAAAAGTTGCATCTTACAAATAGGAAATGAATGCAAGTTGAAATGCGCTTTATGTAAATCGTTTACGATTACTTTTTAACTTGTTGAATGTAAAACTACCTAACTTTTACATGCGACAACCAACTGGTCTGCTTTTTAAAAATGGGGGGGGGGGGGGGGGATGAACACATGTTCTACCCTTCATGGTATTCTAATGAAAGGTCTCACCGAAATGAATTGGTTTGTACAAACTATAACTTTTCAGTGCGACTCCTTTCCGAGATCAGTAGGTGGCCAGGGGGAGGAGAGAAGGGGTAGACATTAATTTGATCTTTCATGGTAGTCAAGTTATGGCCGTTTGCACCTGCAAACTTAAACGGCGCTTAACCTAAGTGTAGCTTAAAATCCATGGCAACGATTATTGAGGTAATGGTTGTCATGGATTTTAAGCTACGCTTAAGCTAAACTTCCCTTAAATTTGTTTGTGCACACGGTCATTAAAGGTTTTCCAACAAAAGGAACTGTTTTTCTACCCTACTTTCCTTCATCAAAAAAGCGGATTGAAAGGGGGGGGGGGGCCTTTGCGCTGGTCAGATATGCTGACTTGACGTATAATGAAACAGAAGAGACGATGTCAGTTTAGGTACCGATTTTTTACGTTACTGCCTATAGTGACGCGTTTTTCCCACTCTTATAACCTCCTTTTTATCCATCGCGTGGCTTTTAATGCAACCTTCTCTCCTATTTTTTACTCGTTGCTTCAAACACTCCATCGCAAGAGAGAGTGCAGACAGAGAATTTCAGATCTCAGAATATAAACATTTTTTTTAATTACGAGCTTCGAATGATTGTATTGTGGGCAGAGATTTAGCAATATTAAGACACTAAAATGAGGCATTAGGAGCATGGCACACATTTTTATATTTTGTATACTACACCGTCGTTTTCTACGTGTGACTGGCTCCTTTCGGGTTGCGGGGCCTCCCGAGATTGCGGGCCTCGGGGCATTGCCCCGAACTGCCCGATAGTAGTTACGCCACTGATCTGTCTGAGACAGAGCGCAATATATGTGATCACGTGATCATGTTTATTTGAACATAATAGTATATTGAAAGACAAGTGTTACAATGCGACCTATTGATCCCAGTCAACATTGTAACGTAACCGATTCATAAATATAATAGTTAACTAGGTGGTTCGTTATGTATCTAGTAACTTAAATGTTACATGCAAGTAACACAAAACGCCTAGCACTGTTATGTAACGGTGTAACGTAACGAATACGTCACGCTATGTAACATACATGTATATATATGTTACATGAACGTAATAAGTAACACAACGGAATGTCACAATAAATAACCCAGTTATGTATCGTATATACAAACATACATTACATTAGAGTAATATGTAATGCAACTGAAGGTTTAAGCAAATATGTAACATATATGTAGCATTACGTTGCATGGGGGTTGTATGTAACGCAACTGAAGGTTACAGTAAATATGGTAGTTACGCAACAAATATGTATATGTTAGTATACATGAGAGCCTTATGTAACGCAAACGAAGGCTACAGTAATGTAAAAATAACTAACTGCAGCAGTGAAAAAATAAAGATATATTCTTATAAAATAAAACAAAATAACAATTCCTAAAAATGTAGAATATTATCACAATAGATACATTTCAAATATTCATTAATAATATATAATAAAATTATTGATTTTGGAGAGGTTTTTCTCTTGACTGTCTCAGCGTGCTTAAGCGTAACCACTCACCCACCGTCAATTCAATGGCACTTTCGCTAGTGTCGGGGAAAGTTTGCCGAACGGCATCTGGATAAAAGAAAGTTCTATAAGGCAAACTGCGTTCCCACCAAAACAGTTTTCATTATGTAAAAATAGTGCATCAATTCCAAATGCTTGAACGGAAAATGATTCGTTTTCCCAAGAAGGGAACAGCTAATCCCCAAACAAAAAAAGGTGGAATATAAATTTATACTTACACAAACACTGAACCAAAACAACACCGACTTATTTCCATATAGCGTCAAAAAGAACTTTATCTTTCGCTTGAAGTTGACTGTTGAGGTCGAGGTTGAGGTTATGTGTCCCGCAGCCGTTAAC
This sequence comes from Photinus pyralis, assembly GCF_008802855.1. Classification (NCBI taxonomy): domain Eukaryota; kingdom Metazoa; phylum Arthropoda; class Insecta; order Coleoptera; family Lampyridae; genus Photinus; species Photinus pyralis. The sequence goes on from NW_022170511.1 coordinate 29,826,855, forward strand.
CTTTACTTTTCACTAGAGGTATATGCGTACTTCTTTTCAGATATACTTCACCTAACGAAATAGGTAATATGAATTAACTGTATTAGAAAATAACGGTTTAACATAAAAAAGAAACAAGTTTTTACCTCTTCCCACAAAAAACCGTAGATAAACACCACAAAAATTCCGTTCATCAACCGCATTCGCGTGTCACATAGGAGATAGTAATGGCGTCTCACGACAGTACGAGAATGCGCAAAAGGTGGTGTACCTAAGTATTTATGGATAAGAAAAGAAATTTTGTATTAATAACCTTGATGTACCTTCATATTCCATTATAGCTCATCATTAGAATGTCCACTTTGAGACTTTGACTTCCCTAAGACCCTAACAGTGCTTCAAGCGGTTTGGGCCAATTTCAACCACTATGTTACATATCATTTCGGTTACAATTGTAACATAACTTTGATACCTTCTAGAACCCTGTCAGTTATATAAGTGATTATTACGTGTTTGGTATAGAACATTCCAACTTCTATGTTACATCTCATTTCGGTTACAATTGTAACATAACTTTGTTACCTTCTAGAGCCCTTTCAGTTATGTAAGTGATTATATTACGTGTTTGGTATAGAACATTCCAACTTCTATGTTACATATCATTTCGATTACAATTGTAACATAACTTTGTTACCTTCTAGAGCCCTTTCAGTTATGTAAGTGATTTTTACGTGTTTGGTATAGAACATTCCAACTTCTATGTTACATATCATTTCGATTACAATTGTAACATAACTTTGTTACCTTCTAGAGCCCTTTCAGTTATGTAAGTGATTATTACGTGTTTGGTATAGAACATTCCAACTTCTATGTTACATATCATTTCGATTACAATTGTAACATAACTTTGTTACCTTCTAGAGCCCTTTCAGTTATGTAAGTGATTATTACGTGTTTGGTATAGAACATTCCAACCTCTATGTTACATATCATTTCAGTTACAATTGTTACATATCTTTGTTACCTTTTAGAGCCCTTTCAGTTACATATCATTTCAGTTACAACTGTAACATATCAATGTTACTTATTAGAGCTCTTTCAGTTATGTAACTGAGAGTTACGTGTTGACTGGGAT
>NW_022170511.1:29828068-29828671 GCF_008802855.1 Photinus pyralis
GGGCATATTTCTTAAAATTGCAGAAACGCGCCCTTTTCACAGGAAATTACACTTATTATTTAGAAATTATCTACTAATAATCAATTATACTCATTTCCATGGCAGGCAAAAAAGAGGTAAGGCAGAACACTTCACACCCCTTATCTGATTAGCATTGTTTGTCCGGCTACTCCCCTCTTTGGCATCCTGAACGAGTCTCGACCCGGTTTTAACATTGAACTAGATCCCAATGGTATGTAGGATGACTTAAACCAGCCATCTAAAAATAAACGTGCACCCACACCCATAGGCAATTCGATTGAGACGGGTAACCCTGTAATCCTTAGAGCACACGAAGAAGAATTCCACGATACTGTCACTGGAAAATTCAAAGAAGAGCTTCGAAACTTAGAAAAGAATGGCCCCACTGCAAAATTATATATCCAGTATTTTAGAATGGAAATTGTAATCAAGCAGTTCATTTTTTCTATGCAAAATCCTCTACAATTTTTTAATAGGTACTCACGATACACTTACAACGGTATGCTCTTGCGCATCTAGCGTGACGTCACGTGCGAACAAAACCACAGAATATAAGAGCAAAATTACGATGCTTAGATCGAC
>NW_022170511.1:29828771-29932726 GCF_008802855.1 Photinus pyralis
AAATAGTGCTAGCATGTAAGATAGAATGTAGGCAGTATAGTAGTATTGTAGAAGTAGGGAATAAAACTCGAGTGGCCAGAGAAAGCGTATTTCCTTCGGATTCCAGGTGAGTCCTAACAGGAAATCCCGTATCATTACATGGCGACCGTGACAGGACCTGTCAACGATACAAACTGACAAACTTAAACAAATGTTGAAATTGTTTTGTAAATTGTCACACAAGTTACAAATGGATGCGATTAAAAAACAACATAAAGAAATATTGCATCAAAATTTAAAACGGCCCAAAACATCGATTCACATTGATTGACAGTCTTTTATTTTCATGTTACTACCAATCGACATTCTTAAAACGTTGTGATTAAACCGCGCCCTTAAAAAGATTTCATTCAATATTAATGGAACATCGCTCGTAAGTTGGCACAAAAGCCAAGAAATTCAATATATCAAAATGTTACCTACATATCCGGTTTCATATTACTTGTTAAATAAACCCCGGAGGTCTCTTTATGCCCCAGACGAGCTTTAAAGAAAAATGTGAATGGTCGGCAACTGTTTAAGTAGCTGAGACACGAACGTGTACGTAATGCCTCAAACGTACACGTTCCACCTTCATCCCTTTAAAAATGAGCTTTCAGAGAAGGTAAACATATTTGAAATGGATTTCTGCTCCGCCGTATGATCCACCATTTGTTACGTCGTTAACTTTTCACCGGCGCATCACGCTTTCTCCTGATTAATGCCATTTCGGCTTCGAAGATTCATTCCATCGACAAACAAAACACGCAGCTTAGACATTAAAAATCGTTCCTATGTCGCGGGTTCCGTGTACATAAAGTATAAATATGTCCTCTACACACACGCCTACGTCGAGCACGCTCCTTGATTTTGTATTCTTGATGTAAACACATCTTGGAAAATATTGTGGGGTGATTACATACATAATTCAGTACCTTGAAAATCTTGGCAGATTTTTGGAGTAAAACTTTCGAGATTTGTATAGTAGGTACCTACGACGCGTGAATAAGAGCTGGTGGCACTAATTACCTTTACTCCCACGGCCAAACGAAATTACCTCTCGCGAATTTCTTTATTTCATTATAGCGTCGTCGTCGCCGGAAACTGGAAAGGTTTTTGTTTTCCGCCACGAACGCGTCCCCTATAAGCCGGACATTACTTTCTCGAATTGTTTAATTAAATCATTAACGTTTCCGCGATTAATCTTAGCAAATGGTAGTTTAATTTATTGACCGAGACAATAGACCAAATCCCTGTATTCACATCTGGTGCATGGACGTTTTCGGCCAATCTCTAACCATAAGCTTCCGTGTAAATGTTACGTAGTTGTTCCCGAATCTATTATTACTACAACGTGTCACGACGACCTTCGCCAGATTGTTTGTAACAAAGTTGTTTTGCCGATGAACAATTTCGTAAAAGTCATATTCCGCGCTTTCACTCGCATTTACATAAACCGTTCCGTTTGCGATTAATTTTCGATTTAGCGCCGGTAGAAAAAGGGAAGGTGTTTTAACCGAATGAAGCGGAAGGTGCGTTTACGCCCACCGCAATCCGTGCAATAATAATAAAAGCAGAAAAAAAGTCTCGCCAACATTTGTGCCTTTATTCAAGTCGAAATACAATTTGATTTCCCCAAGCTTTAATTCATTTTTCCTGTGAAAACTCGCATCGATTGATTATGTTATTTATTTTCAATTAAATTTAGTCAAAATTTGAAATTCACAAAAAACAGATTTTTAGATCGCGCCTAAGTAAAATCAGCTGAATAACCGATTTGGTGGAATAGATTCGATTCTGTAGAGATTTAAATTAAAATTGCGGTCCTTTTTGAAAATCGCCTACCGCAGAGTAACTTAGTTTTCATACCCGCGCGCATATCCGTAAATAGCAAACGCGTATCCCTTTGGAAAACTCGTAAAACTTTGCTTTTGAAAAAAATTTGAGAAGACAATCTTAAACCTAATGTCCAACTCCGCTGAATTGGGATACGCATTTTTGTAAAAAAAAAAATGTCATGCAAAGAATTGAACCAGAGCCCCCTGGTTGCAAGCCGAGTATCGTTGCTACTAGACCATTATGCCATACATACAATCGTAATTAAACTGAGTTCGCATTTCGAGGCGTCGTGAAAGATCGGCGATAAAGGACGAAGATGCAATATTTCCGCGAAATATGCAGTGTTTGTTCGAGCGCATTTTAAAAGACTAAGGAGCGTTCGAAAAAGAGGGAACGTTTGCTACATATGCAATCGAATTGCGTTAGTTCCAATTTCAACGCCGAAATAATAATTAGTGAGTGATCAGTAATATTTTAACCGTTATAAATCAATTCATTTCAAGACTTTCAAATTTATTGTTAAAATGCTAAATGAAAAACGCGATCCCAATTTTGAATTTACGACCGGTTTGACCAATGTAGAAAGGCTTCACGGGTGCCACAAGTTAATTTATAACACACCTGATTTGCCCTGATTTGTCAATTTTGTCTTTGGTATGGACGAGACTGTTACTTAAATTTTGTGTGGAGAATGAAATAGTGATATCAGAATGGTTAAATATTAACCATGAGAGGTTCCACCCACAATCAACGTTGATGCCATATTTGTTTAGAGCTGGCAAACACGCTATTTTACAAGGAAAAACGCTGTTTGCTCCGCTCCATATGGAGAGCACCAACGCATGTTAAGTGTGGCATCTTGTTTTTTTTAATGGCGGTCACGAAGGCATCGTTCCGTAAATGTTTGATGTTATTTTGTATTATTTAACGCAGATAGTTTTGTATGCAACATTTTATATTTTTTTATAACTTTCCATCTTTGCTGTTGAAATGGACTTGATTTAACCTCAATGCAGAATCACGTCTTTGATACCGTTAACGTTTTGTTTGAAATCGTTTTTGGTGTAACGTTTGCTTAATTTATGTTTCCCTTTTGATTACGTATATCTTGACCAGAAGTAATAGTCATATAAATTTTGATCATTTTTTTAATGTGTTGTTTGTAAACTACCATTTTCTCCGCGAAAGAGGCGGTCACGGGGTGGCAAAAACTGTAGCCAAATGAGTTACGACACCTAATGCACAGCATCACAGATTGATCTCGACTCTCAACTGTAGGCTCGAATACCCCAGACGAGAGGCGAGTTACCTATCTCGGGGGCGAGATTCTACCAATAAAAACTCGTAATTTCGTAGACGAAGGTTATTTATGACTCCCAATTCACGTTAGACCCTCGTTATTACTAATGTGCGTGACGTGCCCTCTCCGTATAAACAAATATAGTGGCTCACGAACGCTTAACCTATAGTAAGTTGTGAATTCGGTTATGCGACTACAGCAATAACGGCGAAAAATTGACGTTCTTATGGCATGGATATTTAACTTGTAAGGAAAGCGCTCGGGGAGTAGTTAAAAACCTTTGATTGCAGAGTAAGGAAGTAAATTACTTTATAAAAAAAGAGTGCAATTTAGTCGTTGAATGAAATTCATCAATTCCAGTTGGAAAATGTGCAAGTTTGTTTACAGCAATTTAGTAGACATGTGCGGTTTAGAAGATTTTGTAGATTATTATTCTGTGCGAACCACTATTGGAATACTGCACAGCAAGGTAAATTCTTTAGTAACATTAATTAATTGAAATAGAGATATAGTAAATACTAGCAAGTAGCTATAATCGTATATAAATCTGAGCGTGGTCTGATATGAATAAATGCAAGAGAGGGGGGCGGTGGTCAGGGACGGACTTAATAAATTAAAGTTCGAAGTTACAGATTTGTATATATGCTCTATTGAATGAAAACGCTTTGAAATGTTCCAAAGAAAGTTCCACTGGGTTTAGGTTGGTTTTAATTGTTTACTACGGCTGACAGTAAGATCAAATGGTGCCTTATACATATAAATGCAAGAAGCAGACATAGGCTGAACTACGCCTATTATAATACAGACACTATTATTATAGTGGGGCCACTAGAGCCTTCAACTTGGTTCAGTGAACCACTGTCCGTTTCCACCCCTAATACCAGTCCACATTCCCGTAGTTAATAGGTCCTGAGTACTGTTATTTATGCGTTCGCTCGTTAGATCGAAATTAAAAGGGGCACAGTTAACGAAAAAGATGTTATATGCATACACCAGAGACTTGCCATAATTAAATAATTGGTATAGCAAGTCTCTGGTATACACCGACTCATTTAGTTTTTTCAGACAACCCGAATCGCGATTATGTGTTGGAAATCAATAATTTTGTAAGGCTGTGAGTTTGTTCTTCAATACCGCCCTTAGCAATTTGAATACAGTCTGTTTAAATTAACTTATTCAGATGACTACGAAAAATTGGTTCTTACCTTGAGTAATATCTTTGAGTGTGATGATCTTTTCTCAAACATTTTTATGTGATGATCTTTTCTCAAACATTTTTATGTGAATGCTAACACTAAACGTTTTTGAGGAAGAACGTAGCACCGGGGGATCTCGAGGTATAGATTACCCCCTACAAAAACTTGCTAGTAAATTAAGATTCCATCTCTATTACCCTTAGTGGTAGTTTTCAGGAAAAGGTCATATTTCCCTTGTGCCCTCTCCCAAAACGTTCAGTCTTCGGAACTTTCGGTATAGTTTTTGAGAAAGGACAGTCGATTTTTCTCTTCCTGAGAAGTATTCTATACTCTGATATTTTCCTGAAAATTTTCATGTGTACTAACACTACAGGCTTTTGGGGAGTAGTGTAGTACTAGGTCACCTAGAGAGTGGGGGATACCCCCCAGAAGGACATCCCAGCAAAATAAGACTACATTGCTCTTTTCCGTTAGTATAGGTATTTTCATAGTAGATTTCACAAAATTTCATGATAAAAAGCCACCACGGAATCAAAGAAACAAAATATTTTTTTCACTCACGTTGAGGGTTGAGTGATCTAGGGGTACAAAATCGGAAAGGAGATACTCAGTATCCTATCCAAGGACCCGATACTCAGTATCCTATCCAAGGACGTACCATCATTCTCGATAGGTCTTATGATTGTCGAAAAAAGAAATGAAATTTTAGAGAGTTTTTAAGAATAACTTCTAAATAAAACATTTCCGACCCTCGGTTTATTTCAAAAACATTTTGTTTGGTAACACCCTGTATATAAAAAAACTGCAATGCTAAAGTTTCACCTCGGTCAAAATAAAATAACCCTCGACGTTTTCAATTTATACATATCTGCGTGGTGTTGAATGTGTGGCTGTAATAATCTTCCAAGCTATGACCCCTTGTCAAGAGTCAGATGAATCTTTTACGGAGGGCGGCGACAATTGTGTTTGAGTCAGATCTTTAATGCACAATCCCAAAATGTCAATGCAGCATTATGTAACGGGAAGTCCGCAGGTGCATATAATCTACCAGAATTGATACTGCAATAAAGGCAAGTAAGATGGGCAACGGAACTAAAACTAAATAAAAATGAACAGGTCTGGTGAGAAATTAATAATGAATTTTTGTAGTACCGTATTAATTACATATGGATATTTCCCGTAAATTTATTTTGCATTCAAACCGTTTAATTTTTTCTTTTACATTAAGTTTACTGCACCGCATCTATAGCTTTTTCTTGCTACCGCTCCGATCATTGCAAGGTAAGCTTTTTGCTACTTTCCTTTCATTAACTGTAGAGGGGGGAAGCTTTTCTCGCTTCCTGCACCGCTTGCTCTTTATAATTCCTGGGAACCACAGTTTTTCATTCGAGTTCCTAGAGCTTACCATCGCCGACCGAATCTTGTCCAGAAGCGAGAGAGACCGAAAACTTCTAGTGACGCCCGAACCACTCCCGTTCCGCCGTTTTCTGCCGACTACCGCCGTCGTGACTGACCGTCTACAGATTTTGACTTAAAAATTACAGCCGGATGTTTCATTTTCTTATCTTCATTAAATTTAATTTTTGTAATTATATTTAACAACTTTCGCGATAAAAATCTCTAGGGCGTTTTGAGTCTTATCTGCTTCACACTAGCTTCTTATCTAATAGCGCTTCATTCCATTGCATTTTAGTCCGATTCTTTTCCATTATGAAGCGGTACACGTATAAATGCCTATGCTAGCAAATGATTAAATTCGAAATCAAACCAAAAAAGATTCGTCATGTTATTGACACAGGGAAAGCTCGAAATAATCGAAGACTTTAGAAACAGATTAATAGATTTACTACGTAAACGAGTTCTTTTCCTAGACTATACAAAAACTTTCATAGAGTTCAATAGATTTTCCTGTTTTATTTACAATACCTGTGAGTTTCCAATCCGTCCCTAGAGTGCATTAGATTTATTTCTTAAAAAGCTTTCACAAGTTGTAAATTTATGTTACCTTATTTTAGGTTATTTACGACGAGCACGTGCTAATAGAGCTTACTTTTTACTGCGAAAGGATTAAAATAGATTTGTCTTAACTTATTGAAATCATGTTTGGTCTGCGTTCTGTATTTTACTTGTGTTGGAAATTATTGCTTCAATTTCTGTATAGCTACATGATATTACTAAATTGTTCTACAACCTACTGGAATAATCGAGATCATATTTTGTTAGGCGAGGTTATTGAGTTTTTGCAATTACGTCGTTAATAATACAGAGAATAGTCTGGAATAATCTACGTCCGACCGTATTCGCCATAAAGGCGCCTCTTTATTCAGTTATTTTGAATGAGGGACCGGACTGGACATGACAGATATCGGGAAAATTCCTTTCTTCGGGACCCAGCTCAAATGGTCTTTATTTTCAGAATGACAGTTTGCTGCTATTTGGCCCTGGAAATATTTATACGAGACCAAAACAGGTAGCCGTAGCTAGAGAATTCATTAGGGAGGGGCTTAATTTCCGATTTATCACTTATTTACGTTTATTCAAGTCATATTTTTAAACCTGCAGCTATCACTCATACTGCACACCATATGCGCCCGTCTCGAAAAGACGCATAAAAGTGTAAAATTTCGGAGGGGGCTGAAGTTCTGGCTACGTACCTGGACCAAAACACATTTTTTTCAAAGAGATCAATGGTCCAAAATCTTTCGTTTGGGAGCCACGTCTCAAGGCCCAAAATTCGCATTTCTTTGAGATTATCTGCCTCAAAAGGTCTTGAAAATTATGAAATCTCTCAACGGTTGAACTACTAAGCCTTGTCCAGAATTTAAGGGGTTGTTCGAGAATGTTGGCGACCCGTAAGAGCTTCTAATAGTGAAACGCTTAGAATTATAAAAGCTTCTTGAAAGTCTTAAAGACGCTTCAGTTAGACTCTTTGAGGTTTAGCTTTTGATGGCGTAGAATTAAATTTCGAAAGCGCTCTCATAAATCGTTTGCAATTTTTGATTCGAAATACGTCGGGCATTTGTGTTTGTAGTCACGATGGAAACTTGAAAGAAAAAACGTGTTCACCTATATACGGCCAAACACGTAGATAAACGATAAAAAAACAAAAACGTAAAGTGATTTGAAAGCGCTCGCAAAGAATACAAGAGCGAGAATTATTTGCATTTTCGCCAAACAAAAACATTTTAAGGTCGAAACGGGAAAATTCAGAAATTCCAAAACTGCCAGATTATATGTTACTTTAATATAAATTCTATCGCGCGAGGGAATGTTTCAGCCCGAAGTAAATTGATGTCTTTTATCCTCGTATCATGTAAAAGGATCGTCTTGCGTTCATGTAATATGAATGAGGACCGTGACGTAGACGTTGCTTAGTAATTCGATTCGTTGTAGTTTACAAACGGTTCGTGGCTGTCAATAAAGCTTACCTGTACGCCAGATTTCTGCATCTAGCTAGGATAGAATTCGTAATTCATGAGCCAACAATGTGCGTCATGCGTGTGATAAATTATTGAAATCCATTACGAGTTGGAGCGAAAGGCCCATAGTCTCCACTCGAGAAAAATTAATAACGTCTTTCTCTCATGTGTTAATTGTGACATACTGTCTGTCACATTACTCTCTGTGGCTGAAATGTTCCTTCCGAGGTTCCTTCTATTTGACACGATAATGAATTTCTGATGGAAGTGTGTAAAGCGCCTTGCTGTACCATTTATCTTAATTAGAATGTAGAGAGGGTTAATTCAATTAACTTCCCACGGTAAAACCAATACTTCGATTCCATAATTTAACATGCCAAGTTATGTTCTCGTATATGTTACGGGAGTTACAATTATTGATAAATACTTCGAGTTGGTGGTTCTATTTCTTATATTTTTCTTGAAACTTTCTCCTTCTCTTCGCCGTTTGGACCTACCTTTGTACTTTACTCCCAGGTGAGCTCCCAGGCTAGCTCAAACAAAAAGTGTTAAGAATACCAAAACATTCAATTAATTTTTCCTTTGGTGAAAAAGATTAACTCCAGTTTATTTAGACATTGTTCATATATTTGATACTCGAGCATATCTAGAGAGTCACTCAACGTCCTTTGAAATACATCTTTTTGCTACCCTTAGAAAAAATAATGAAAACGACTCTAAAAAGACAAAGGTTTAATCCCTACCTAGATTAAAAAAAATTTACCCTGCTGGCCAGATAGTTAATTTTATACTAGTAAACAATGTAACAAGTAATTCTAAAAACCAAATTGAAATAAGTTTCATTAAGATATATGAAAATATACGCAATTCAGTTTGTTCCACTGATAATTCGAATAAAATGTAAATGATAAAAATATAAAGCGGCAGGTAGGTACCTGAAGGGTGGACTAGCGGTTCTTGCGTTTCTAAAAATAGACCGAATAGAAATTCCAACGAGAGGAGACCAAGCGCATTGCTACAAAACAAAGCGCTGCTTCTTTGGATAATAGTTAATAACCGCAAGTTTGTAATCCGTGTAATTTATTGATTTGGGATGCGCGATTCGTTTAATTGCATGGTACACCAGTAGATGATCAATGTATGTTCTGGACCAGGAAGTGACGTCACAACCCATCAGAGTCGAGCAGCACGCCCTCCTACGCCTCTCCCTTTCAGGTTAGTATAGCGGTTCAACCGAGGGTTCAACAGCTTTTCCAACTGGTCCAACATATTTTAGAACCGGTACCAGTCAACGGGGTTGAAAAGCTGTTGGACCAGCTTGGACCGCTTCACTAACCTGTTGGACCAGTTGAAAATACAGTTAGACCTCTTCACGAACCTGAAAGGGAGGGGCGTAGGGGGCGTGCTCGCCGCTGATTAGCTATGACGTTACTTCCTGGTCCAGAACATACATTGGTCATCTACTTGCACGTTTACGATTTAACTAACGTAGTTTTATACCACCCATGTTCAACTTATTTCCCACACACTATTATCACTTTAATTTAGTGATGGTTCAACACAAATTGACACTTTACTATTGGTAAGTACCTTCGCGGCCACTAACGAAAGGGACCCTCTTTTTAAAACTTATCGATCGTCTTATATCGCCTAAACATTGCGTCTTTTACTCAATACAATCTCAAGATAAAACTACGTTAAAAAATTTTTATGTACAGGGTGGCCAACTAAGAATGAGAGGTACTATATCCGAGAATCTATCCATCGTAGAGGCTTGCGGTAAAAACATTTATTACTAAAACAGCCAAGAGCAAAACCTGGAAAATATTTTTAAGTTTCTGAAATGACCACTAGGGGGCGTAACTGGAATCTAAAAAAGTGCTGTTCCTGTTAATTCCGCTATATTAACCTAACAAAAAAATGTCCGGTCTTTGAAGTTGACGATAATCTGAACAATTTTTGTTTGACAATTTTTCCTGTATCTTTAAAAATGATGTACCTAAATTAAATGCATTGGTTCGATTTTTTTTTCATGAAAAAGTAGCAAAATGATGCCTAAACAAGCTCGCGAAAACAGCATCTCAATATCTTGATATATATTTATAACGTGATGGCCAGCATTTCGAGCATTTACGGCGGCATTAAAAGCTTCCTTTTTTTAATCGATCCACCTTACGGCCACAAATTATATAATAAAAATAATTCCGGAAAAATTAGCATAAAAAAATAAAATGTTGAGGGTATAAAATTTTCTTTGGCCTAAATTTTAGGTTAGGAACAAGATATCGAGATGCGGTTTTCGCGAGCTTGTTTAGGCATCATTTAGTTACTTTTTCATGAAAAAAAATCAAACCAACGCATTTCATTTTTTTGAGAAAATTAACTATTTCTGTCAGAATGTCGAAAAAAGCCCTCAAGCGGCGATATGTGAAACTAACAAAACTTCAAATATGTAGCCGACTCTTCAAAATTAACCCGAGTTTGTTAAAATCGGCTCAGTCGTTTCGAAGATACCCCCAACCACTTCATTTTTAGAGATACAGGAAAAATTGTCAAACAAAAAAGGTTCATATTATCGGCAACTTCAAAAACCGGACTTTTTTGTTAGGTTAATATAGCGGAATTAACAGAAAAATCACTTTTTTAGATTCCAGATTGCAGCGACCATTTTAGAAACTTAAAAATATTTTCCAGGTTTTTCTCGTGGCCGTTTTAGTAATAACTTTTTTGACCGCAAGCCTCTACGATGGACAGGTTCCCAGATACAGTACCTCGCATTCTTATTTGGCCGCCCTGTACAAATTTCCTTTGCAGAGAGTAAATAATTAAGCTTATTTAAGGCTCTAGTTTGCGGAAAGCAGTCAAAATAACAATATGGGCTGGCAGAACGCTACAAATTAAGACCTATTTTAGAATGAAAAAAATGAAAAATGCAAACAAAATATTTTAGGCCTCCTTTAAGTGTCTTTCTTGCTCTGCCTTGAACAACGACCACCCGCAAACCTTCACATGCACGATTCTGCCCAAAAGCTTTTCACCTTTTTTTTTTACGAGAATATGTGTACCAAATTTGGTTCCAATCGAGTCAGCCAGACAGAGCGACCGACATCATTGAGATTTTGTTTGATTCGAACTCCTGGGGCGTCAAAACATGTATTTTCGTTTCAAAAGTGGGGGGTCATTACTAACGTGCGGGTAATACCAGAAAATACCACCTTATGTGCACACCCCCTTCGAATTACACATTCATGTCAGAAACATCAATGAAAATGTCAAACCTGCACCGTGCAATATGTGAGTGGTTAATTTAGGCAACGAGCGACGACGGCCTGAACTTCTCGTTTTATTAAAAGACTATATAAAATGCAAAACGTTCCAATTTTACTACCCATGAATATAAATGCATCCTTCATCATGGGGATTTTCGCCTGCATTTCTATATTTACAGCCATCTTTTACACAAGACGCCGCAATTTTTCGAAGACGAAAATGGTTACCTCGAGAGTTACAAACAAATGGTTTAATTTTTATAAAACCGTCGTAAAACGCCGATTGGTCTTTAGTTTCAATTAAACGGGAGTGCTTTTTCCTTCTAACAATATTTTCGGAAATGTTCTACAAGTTGAAATGAGTTTCGATCGCGTAAATTTGAAATATCGCACACGAAGAGTTGTTTACGGTCGGATGTGTCTCAAAATATTTGAAATATTAGGTAGACTGCCTCCGAGTATAAACCGACGGATGAAGCGTAAGCAAAATAATATCATTTACTACAAAAATGTCGTCGTACGATGTCAACATCTTTCTTATTAATGACAGTTTAAATTTTTATGCCGTTGTAAAAGTTTGAATATAGTACTCGTTGAAGGATCGCACGATTTCATTTTAAATACAAATTAATGATTTAAGTAGTTTATAAATCGTGAATTGTAAAAAAACAAATCACTCGTTCTACATTTGGATTATTACAATGTCTACTATTCACATCCTATTAACGAAAGTCTCTACGGATACCAAGAACATTGCTGGAAAAAACCTACGAATTCTAAGAACCCAAAGTACTGCAATACCTCTGGAAATCTTAGAAATGTGCTACGAAATAAAACCAAGAGCGTAAGTTGTTGCACTAAACACACCGATATCAACTACTGAATTTCACCATAAATCGACAACATTCCATTTATTAATGGTCACTCAAAAATGCCGCGTATTGTTTAAACTTGCTGCGGTTTGTTTCTTTGTGCTCGCGTTTTTAAATGAGACCTGGGTCCGGAAGTTTGGCTAATTCTTCAGGATTGTACATCCCCATTAACACTACGTGGCGAGCGTCGCACTGGATCGAACTCAGCCTGCAGCCGCTAATGAAATTGAAACCGAATTCACCGAAATTATCTACGTTAAAGATTTACAAAACGATAAGGTACTGATTTTTATCTACAGTGATGTTCATCTAGAAGTAGACATAGGGATTTCCTATAGGAGTTTCCTATGTCTACTTTTACATGATAAAAGTCTCCTGAAAGACGCCTAATTTTATGCAACCAACTACCTACAACAAATGAGGATCTGCCTGTCATATTAATTAATTTGAATATTATCGATTTGACTTATTCTAATTTCGGCTCGTGTGCGATGTATTCAACTAAAGAAAAAGTTGATATTTCCAATTGGTATAGTGCCGATAACATTTAAAGGAGCTTAAGAGATTTATTTTCTATGAAGCTAAAGCAACAATATTCAAATTAATAATTAATATGAAAGCCAGATCTTTATTTGTTTCAAGAAGTTATTTTGGTTGCATAAAGTTAGGCGTCTTTTAGAAGACTTTTTATCATGTAAAAGTAAAAGTCTACTTCTACATGAATATCACTGTATATGGAAGAGACTGATTTGCGTATTTAAGAAACGTTTCCTTTGTGATTTAAATTTGCTTGTTTAGAATTATTGGTTGCATGGTTTACAAAGATAAATTTAATTATCTGGCCAGCAAGGATATTTTTTGAGTTTAGCTAGGAATTACGTTTTTCTCCTTTTAGAGGATTGTAAGAATTGTTTTGATTTAATTATTTAAGCAATGTATGCAGTTTTAGATAATATTTTGTAATTTTCATAATTTCTTTACATAGAGAAGTAAAAGTTTTTTCGAAGACACGCCAATATTGAAGTAGAGAAATCCCTTCAAATATACTCGACAATTTGAATTTCTAAATATTCTGATTAGAAGTTTGAATTAGTATTTTTCCACATTTTGGTTATGAATGATTATTAATGGGATTATCAGTGAAGGAAAAATATAGTTAAATACCTGAGCTAGCCTGGGAAGCACTGTACGGAAGGTAGGTCCATTGCAAGAGAATTTAATCAGTAGAACTCCGAATCCGAAGTTCTTTTGCCCAATTGTAACGGCCCTAAATACCGTTAAACATCTAAAAGCCTCAAGATGTCGCATCATTAGTCCCAATGATCCAATGCGATTCAAGTATCATAGAGTAGGGGTAATAGGCATCAATATGTAACGCTTTTTAAATTTTTGTATTCTATTTCATAACCGTTACCTCGCGTTACACCATCCGTATATTTCTCGTGCATCTTGTTGTAGTAAGTTAGGTTGGTAAAGTTTCTTGGATTTTCTTTACTCTTCCGCTAGAGGTCACCCGAATGTACCTTTCTATATTTTCCCCTCTCTCTTGATCTTTCCTTGGTCTTTCGACCCATGTACGATAGAAAAAAGGCAAAAACTACCTTAGATATGTTTACGTAGAATTCATTGGCGTAGTCAAAAAAATGTTTGGACCACCGTATCTGAGATTTGACCCAAAGTTGGTATTTAATTTACTCTAGATAAATAGATCAGAGAAACAATTTTTGAGATCTTTGTCTATGAAGTTCCGGTAGTACTGAAACAATTATTGGTTTCAGTGAAGAATTTATATATTTCTTTTCTGTAACCCAGGTAAAATTAATTTTGGAGGAACATTTTTACGGGGCCACATAGTGAGAAAGGTTTGGTCTTAAAGTATTTAGACGTTACTTTTTTATAACTCTAATAAAATTTTCTTCGGAGTATGAACCTTACGTTTCCATAATACTGGTGGTAAGTGATGCAACATACCTCTGCTTCAGCTGTAGCAGGTGCGTAAGTTCTGCATATTTTTTCACTTCCGCATCCGATTCCGCTATTTCATAACGGAAGTATATCGGGAATTGTTAAGTATAACAATCCAATGTGTCTGAGATCATTGAGAGCGCTAAGAAACCATGGTATTTGAATGACACATGTAATTAAACATTACTTCATGAGAAGACCGCAAACGTAAACACACAATCACGGGGAAATACATCGAAAACATTTAAGTTGGCGGAAAGATTTATACAGCCTCTCGACTATTTTGGAAGATTCTAGATCAATTTGAACGACGTTAATAAATACTCAATTGGAATGTACGACAGTTAGTCTCGTGTTGTCAGCGCATACAAATTTTAAACGGGAAGAGTCGTTCTTTATTGTAAAATTGTAAATTAAAATCGTTACAATAATATCGCTCGCAGTAAGGAAAATGTTACATCCTTCCGGAAAGTTTCTTTTATTACAATACAACAGATCATAAACTTTAATGGAGCCAATAAATGGTTTGATATATTTGCTTGTTTACTACGTCGATAGGAGCTAGACAAGTATGGCAAAAAGTTATCCGATGAGATCATCAATCAGGAAAATAAATAAAAACGGAAACGCAGCAAACAACTGTTTGTAATTCACCCGATTTTACGCTCCTCTCGAATTTTAAATCGAAACAATTACTGGGCGCCGGGTGTGAAACTCAATTCAGTTCGTCGTACTATTTAGTACTGCTTTTCTGATACTTTTAGCGTTACACTAGTATCATCTACTTTCTAAATCTCGCTAGCCAGTACAGGGGATATTGACGTCCGGCGCATAAATAAGCAACAGTACGATTTTGTACTTTCTAAGTGATAGCCCGATTAAGATGCTAGCCGTCGTCGTCGTCATTCGTTTAACTGTTGTAGCTGCCACGCGAGCGGCCCGGGTTCGATTCCCGGTCGATACAGAATTTTTTTAATTTTATATTCTATATTTAGTAGTTCTACGTTTCGCCAAGCTAATGACGTAGGATGTCACCCAGGCCCTTATGGCCTGGTATTTATAGTTCAAAGAGGGGCACTCTTGCCGATAGGTGGCGACAGAGTAGAGACCACCTAGTTAGTTAATTTCAAGTGATACGAATGAGTAAGAAGTTTTTGAATATTCGGAAAAGGGAAGGTTTGGTTTAGGTATGAAAGGATTTACACGCAAATCCATAAATCGATATCGGAGGGTGTTGAGTGGGAATTTCGAGTCAATGTGTGTGGCTTCGCCACGGCAATATGCAATATGCGACGAAAATTAAATTTTTCAGTAAAAGAGAATTTAATTTTTTTGAGTAGTTAACGGTCACCTTACCGTTTAATCAAGCAAAGTAAGTGAGAATGGGATTAATTACTCTTATTTACCCAGTAGAACCAATTTAATTACTTACAAAAGGTAGCACGAGAACAGTTTTTATCTGAAGTTGCTAATTGAAGTGGCAATTATTCAAAATACTGTCCTTTATTTCGTGCGCTTATTTGTTAAGTTTTCCTCGAAAAGATAAAAACTCATCTAGTTTTGAGATTTCCATTGTGCAAATTAAATTGACAAAACCAACTTGTTTTTATTGAGGCTTCTCCAGATCCCTCTTCAAATTTTATCTTCGTCGGTGCAGAGCAGTCCAGAAATTTTTCATTTTTACGCTTATTAATTGGTATTGCCAAAAAACAGGATTTTTATTCTTAACTTGACAGTTTATATATTTCTGTGTAAACAATGTCAGTTAGGACACTATATTTTGTGGTAAGACATTTGGTTTCTGTGTTTACTGTCGTCGGTCTAATTACGTTTTAACACAAAATAATTTTCAAAATCGAGCGTGCAGTCAAGGTTGTGTTTGTTTACTTTCTGTGTAAATTATAAGAGATTTCTCGAAATTGTTAGATTAAGAAATTGCTGTACCTCAATTTTATTTGTTATAAAGGTGCTTATTAATGCAAATGTGACAGTTTCGATGTGATTTATTAAGTTTTTCGTTTATTTGAGAGAGACAAAGGTAATTGTTTCAGACAACGTTTTAAGAAGCTTTTTGTTGGTTATCGAAGCCAAGCTGCGGCTCGTTGGCCATTTTTTATCCCAATGCAATACATATCTTCCTAATGCGCGGATGGTAAAAAACTACTAAACAGAGAACTTTCCTTTCAAACAAGGAGGCTAGTATTTTCATGCCATGAATTCTAAAATTAAGAATAAAAATCGGCCCGTTTTAGAACTAAAAATAAATTTATTACACATCAGACGCTCTGCATATGTTTCTTTCGGACCAAGGAGGAGCTCAATTGAAAGTAGGGTCAAGTTCCAAATAAATGCTACTACGTTGTATGTATGTGTATCGCTAATATTTAGAAATTTGCATAAGAGTCGGTTGGGCACTTGAATTAATAATATATTTTTCTTACTAATGTTTCAAAAGAACTTCTCATTGAATGTGAAAATTTTGTTCGTGCGTGAATAAGATCAAGTAGATGACAATCTAATTTTATTTTGGCACTTTACGCGTGAAACTTGTAACACACCACGCTATCCAGTACAAATTTGGTTTCTTCATTTTTTTTAGTAATTAAATTCATACGACAGATTCTAGTTGCATAATGGAAGTATTTCAGCACTTACATAATTTTGTCGCTATAATTAAGTTATCGTCAAAGATTTCCATTCGAGAAATCTCCATTGGAAATTGTATAATTAGTGAAGTGCATTTGATTAATAAAAAATAATCAATTTCTAAGGTATGTGACAGTAATCTAATTAAGGTGTTTTAAATTCGTATAATTTGCAACAATGTTTTTGTAAATATGCCAGCGGTAGAGAAGTGCACTGTGATGCATTGGCGAGTAATTCAAAGAGCCAAAAAGGTTAAATTGGATGTCGGCCAACAATAAATAGTCAGATTCCCGCGTAATATCGTACTCGAATTGTGCAACTCTGTTACCGTCTTTTATAAACGAAAAAAATATTTAAATTAAATGGTATATGCTTCGATAAACATCACGCGTTTGACATTGAAAAGTTCATCTTTGGATTAAAATATAAAAATAGGTTGGTTTAGATTTCGAACTAAAAACACGCACACAGTTTCTTAGGCACCAAGGACAGACACAATAATCAATGTTGTCTCACTGATGTCACTACACCACTCGTTTGCGCCTCGTGCTGTAATTACATCGTAGAGACATGTCCAATACAACAGACATTAATATTTATTCAGAGCTTTTCGCAATTTTCCCAGCGTAATTATCGTTCACGTAATGATTTTTGATACTTTTGGACGAATAGGCCCCCATTTGAAAAAAATAAATCATCTCTTGTGAATTTTCAAATGATGCAAAACTTCTCGGAACGCTGTCTTTCCTAGTGTATCTTTGTATTTTACAAGTACGAGCAAACCACCATTTCATTAATACAACTGTCTGGGGCTAACAAGTTCGACAAATTTTTTGGAAAATTGGGGTAGTAACGAATTTGCGCCCCCCCCCCCCCCCCCCCAATTTGCCTTTATCATAATTTTGAAAACGTTCGCGCGTAAACCCTTTCCAAAAAGAATTTTTTTGTTTTCTCCAATTGTGAGGCTAAATTCACACAGGTCTGTAATAATTTGAATTGTGATTAATTGTTATTATCTTTTGATAAAAAATAAATTCAACGAAAGTCTATATATACGACCTTTCAAAAGGTTTTCTTCCAAAGCCTTAAAAATTTGTAATTCGATTTTAAAGGTAGCTGTCTTTTCGGATATGTATTAATAGGTGTTTTTACTATTTTGCTTTAATGGCACATCCTGTATATTTTATTTTAAAAGGATAGCGTATTAAAAAATTCAATATTTGTTCCAAAAGTAAAAAATGATTTTAAAATTAAAACCTTTTTTTTTAGTTTTTAAAGAATCTTTTTGAATCTTAAATTCTTTAAATCACTTGATATATTAATATATTTGTTTTTAAAACATTTAAAATGGTATTTCCATCCCGTCAATTTTTCCCACAGGGTTACTTTTCAACCCCCTTACAAGTAAGTCTATAAAAATGACCCTTGCCTCGATCTCTCTTATTTTTTAGTCTTTTAAATCTCTATTCAGATATAGTCTATGAGTATAGGGTGCCAATTTCATCAAAATTGAAACTAAAAAGTTAAAAAAGTTCAAAACAAGTTCGAAATACATTTGATATCTATCAAAAATTGTAAGTACCGACTGAGAAGCCCAGAGCAAATCAGTCAAACTTTAGTCTAAAACAACTTTTCACCAATTTCAGACATCTTTATTTGCAATTTTACCATGGTCCAAGACTCTAATCCTGTGGTTTGGGTTTTAGTTCTTGCTCCTGTTGAAAATTCATATCTGTTGCGACGGAGGTTGCAAATTAAGATTTTACCATCCCTTAACCGTCTTGACTTGACCGAACTGTAAAATTTTACGGTGTTACGCAATTTAAATGAATCAACGACTAGCTCTCTTTAATAACTGGTTCTGAGAACCTTTACTCTATTTTTTACTAGAAAATTTCGCTCGATCACCAAACGAAGAATCTGTTGAGCTGCGTGGTTGGCGCTCTCGTGGCCCAGAACCGAATGAATCTACTTTCTTCGTCCCTGACGCGTCCCCACATACTTTTTCTAATTAATCAACGCCTCAAAAGCTTTAGGATTCACACTTGCTTAAAAGAGGGACTGTAAGAAGAAAGCCACTGTGCCTGCATTTTTTATAAAATTTAAAAGTTTTATTGAAAAAATTGTATTCTTACTTCTAAAAACTGTACAATGCGAAATATACCACAAGAAAAGTGTAGATAACATTAACACACATAACTTTTTTGAACACCCGTTTGCAACTTTGGAACTAATCCGGCTTTCAATAGAAAAAGTTTTCCAATATTTAGCAAACGCGCAAACTTTTTATTCAGAATATGTATTCATGATTTTCTACCTCGTGTAATCGAATTTGATATTTTGATGTTCGCCCCATTAACTTTTCCTTCCAAAGGTGCATAACCTAAACATGACCGTTTTAGTAGATAACAAAGTAGCGCATTTAAATGCATCCCGTAGGTGTTGATGAATGCACTCGTGTTCACGCATACGAAGAACACGATCGGGACATTAATTATTGTACTATGCGGTAACTGTAAACTGAAAATAGCTCCTTTACACATGCGATTTATTAATATAGCGTTAGGGAAACCTAGTTTTTGAAATATGAATGCGATAAAAAAAAGCTTAAAATGCATGTTGATTTCCTAAGTCGTGAGATAGCAATTAAAATGAATTAATGGTTTTAATTTCCTGATGCCATTAACAGTAAGCGTGTTATAAATATGGAAATACCAGAACAAAAAAAGAATTAATTGTAGGGCCGTTTCCTTGCGTTACTGATGGTAGAAAATAACACCGTACAATGAGTACAGCACAACGGTCTTTTCTGATAACGGTAACAGCAAGATTTCTATACTAAAGCAATAACAAGACACCGCCATTATTAAACTCGATTTGAAAACCATTAAAGGTATTTTTAGTAATCACACGCTAACAGGAACTGAATTGCCACTATTAACTAACCTATAAATAAACGATTTTCAAACAATTATGTCATTTTTTTTTAAATTCCGGTGAGTTTCTTTTTTGGCGTCAAAGTCACTTATTTGTTTTTTACACCGACAAAAATGTGAAGGTGGTTTTAAAAAAAACGCAAATAAATACTGAAGTATAAGAGAAATGTAGGTATAGGAACGCCTTATTAGAACAGAATTTTAGAAAATAAAACTTTTAGTGAAAAGGGATTTTCTTTGTTTTGAGGTTACCTGTCAATCGAAATTGTGGTATAGTTTACGTTTACATCGTGCCACGTCAAATTTGGCGACTGTTTCACTGCGATATTCTGCGCCAAAAGTTGTATAACCCAGAAAAGCCGTCGGGTTTACCAAGAAAAAGTAAGCAACTTATTTCTAATCTTATTAGAGAGTTATTTATTAGTAAGAGACTCGTTACTTTACTTATACAGAGTGGCCCAACGAGAAGTATACAGAGGGCTTTTAGGGTATTAAATTTAGAAATTTCGAAAAATCCTCGAACACGTCAATTTTGTATTCGAGGGGGACAACTTTTGGAATACAAATCACGAACCCAAGTCTTCACTCCTCTACGTAGGGAGCTTAACCCCTAAAATTTTAAATGGCAAATGGCACATTATTTGAAAGCCAATTTAATCGTGATTACTAATCTGCTTTGCTTTTTAAATTCTATTGATTCGTTTCGGAGATATTCGCATTTGAAATGGTTTTTTCTAAAAAAACCAAAACAAATGCGATCTAAGTCACCCAAGGTTTAAATTGTGCAAAAAATAACAAATAACTTTAAACACACAACATTTATTTCAATAAATGTTCGAATTGCCTTCCGCCTGCTTCCCAATAATAAAGATTTGCTTCAAAACGCTGCCGTACATGTTGCAAGATTTCAGGGGTAATCGCTCGAAATTGTTGAGTTATACCATAGTGTATTCTATTCTTACACTATGGTTATACGTGCTCGCAACCCTTGTAATGTTCCGGGCGGAGTAGCATAAACTTTATTCTTTAAATATCCCCACAAGAAGTAATCTAAAGGACTTAAATCAGGGGAAAAAACCATTTCAAATGCGAATATCTCCGAAACGAATCAATAGAATTTAAAAAGCAAAGCAGATTAGTAATCACGATTAAATTGGCTTTCAAATAATGTGCCATTTGCCATAGGATTCCATTTAAAATTTTAGGGGTTAAGCTCCCTACGTAGAGGGGTGAAGACTTGGGTTCGTGATTTGTATTCCAAAAGTTGTCCCCCTCGAATACAAAATTGACGTGCTCGAGGATTTTTCGAAATTTCTAAATTTAATACCCTAAAAGCCCTCTGTATACTTCTCGTTGGGCCACTCTGTATAAGAATTCGTATACGTAACAAGTTTCATTTCACAGACAGTTGCGGATGCATTTGATATTAGCCTACGAACTGCAGTGACATCTCTCTAAATCGGACAAACCTCTAGAAAGTCCTAAAAAACAAGGTAATGTAAAAAACCCGTTAGCGGTGTTGATGGTTTCACACAGGCAGCAATTCGGAACTCTGTCTACGATATGATCCAATACAGTAGGTTAAACCTAGAGTTAAGCACACGTTGAATGTAGATGGGCGTTTATGTCAACTGTACAAAGATTTTTGCAAGTTCTAAAAGAGAAAAATGTATGTAATGAGTCCAAAAGTTCCTTGAGAAAAGTTGTTGCGAATATTGGTTTTCACTATCAAAAAAATAATCCAAAAAAAGAGTACGAAAAATTGACCCCGAGGGGCGCAGGTAACATACTGGTATTGATGAGAACAATATCATCCCCCCCCCCCCCATTTTGATAAGGGGTAAGGGATGAGGACGGTAGTTGGTAAAATCCTCTCGATCAAACATTTAATATACAATGAAATACCACGAAAGATCAAACCAATGTCTAACCCCCCCCCCCCCCTCTAGAATTAGAACACAATGAAGGGTAAAATGAATTTTTACACCCCCCAAAAAACACTATTTGGTACTAGGGGCATGCGTATGCAATATTTGATTGTCGATTGTGGCATCGGGGACCCCCCCCCCCTCCCGACAACAAAAGTTGAAACACACCTTCAAGGTATAGGATACAAGCCATTTTTGCAAATAAACCGAGGATACTTCATAAGATTTAAAGTGTACACATTGAACTTCTGCAACGAGTCTTCCAACAGATTCTGCAACGACATCTCTTAAGACCCAAGTTTTCAATGGGTTTAAAATGTTCAAAGTGTGATTGTAGAACAAACTACTTACAAAGCAAAGTAAGTGGGCATATGTTAAGGTTAACTCAAAATACTTTCACCTCGACTTTCACATATTTAAAATGTGCACAGTGTGATTTTGGAACACATCGGCACCTTGTTCCGAAACGGCATATCTTAAACTCACAAAACCTCCAAGGATTACAATGTGCACACTATAATGGTATTATACGGTAGTGTTGGGCACTCTCAATGTACCCATATACAGGGTGTTACATATAACTATGTAAGAAATTCCTTTCGGAACGGCTCAGGTGTAGGTAGATTTCTTTCCGTCATTTTGTTCCAATATGGCGGAATTGACTGATTCACAAACTGGACCAAGATATTTATGAATTACACGAACCCTTAAAGTTTGGTCGAAATCGCTACATAATTACGAAAGTTAGAGTGTTTCTTAGCAGTGATATACACTGGTACCATTACAATAGGCAGATACATAGAAATCTACCTAAAAAAAATTGGGTGGTAGGGCACTTTTTTCTAAATAAACCATCAAAAAAGTGCCGAAATTTGCATTTCTTCTTAAATTTGTTCTCAGCAACCATACGAGTTACAAAGACTGGCAGAACGTCTTTGAATAGGTTTTCGGGTCTGCCCTTTTAGATTTTTCAATGATTATTCCTGCCACGAAAGGACGCATCCCTAAATGGGAGTGCGAAATAAATTCTGATTTCGACGAAATTTGGCATCTGGGGGTTTTTTGAACATGAAAATCACGAATATAAAATTGGTTTTTAAAAATTCGAAAAAAAACATCTCTTGCAATTGGTCGCTATTCGACAATTTTATTCATTAACTCCTCAAGTATGCACACAACAAATTTCGTTGAATTCTCTCCGTTTCCGTTATTCGACCAAGAATTGCAGTTTTTTTGGAATTTTCTAAAACTAAGTTCAGATTCGTCATTTTTATGCTCAAAAGCCCCCAGATATCAAATTTCGTCGAAATCAGAATTTTTATCGCACCCTCATTTAGGGGTGAGCCTATTCGTAGTAGGAATTCCAAATTTTTTTGCAAAATCGGTAAGAGCATACTTCAAAATCTATTCAAAGACTAAGAAAAGAATTAAAGAAGGAATGCAAATTTCACTTATTTGAGGGTGGCCCCCCAAACGAAACACGTTGGACCCTCGCTTCATTTGGAAAAAATGCTCGTTTTGATCCCCTTTACCACTCAATTTTTTTCACATACTTATATAACACTCTGTACATGGGCACTTTGACATTGCCTAACATTTCCATATAATGCCGCTACAGTATGAACATTTAAAATCTTTTGAGGGTTTGTGAGTTAAGGGATTCAGAACATGGTGGTGATGTGTTGTAAAATCACACCGTGCACATTTTAAATATTTGAAAGTAATGTGAGTTAACATATGGCTATTTAATTTTGTTTTGTAATCACACTGTGCACATTTTAAATCCATTGAAGACTTGTGCCTTAAGGTGGTCATTATTACACACTACGTGATTTTGTTCCAATTCTGAACATGTACATTAGGCATAAAGGATATAAGAACTGTCAAAAACGTGTTTTTAGCGACTTTCGGTATAATTGTGGTGAGCAAATTATGTGTGTTCCTTCAATTTATCTTAAAATATATTTAGTGTCTACATCTGTGGGCTTGTAGTAGACTTTTGAAGTTCTGAGGGAAATTTAGAACCGAGTTTATCTAAATCTGCCACAATTTTTTTCCGTTACATTAATTTGTCCACTAAAGCTGAAAACACCAAACAATATCGATTTCCGGTTTAAGAAAGACGTAACCTATAACCTAAAATTACAATAAAAACAGACACCAAAAGAATTCTATAGGGCGCATCACATTAAACGACGACGCAAAAATGTGGTGCCTATACAGACAAAGGAAACGCTTTAAGCGGAGCAGGGCTGAAAAGTGAAAGAAGAACTCGGTCCACAATCTGTAACTATAAAGGCATTCAGGCCCAAATCCCAATGGGGGAATTAAATTAAAGTGCTTTTCAGTTTCTCTTTTTATTAAGCACACAACGGTCAATACGTAAGCTCGTTTATTGTGCTCGAGATCAATTTTTAGTTACGGGCTGCTTTATCGCGTATGTAAATCATCTTTAACGCAAGGGAGAGCCCTTTTTGTCAGAAATGACGACGAATTAATGTCGAAGAATGTTGGAAGTAGCAGGGCGCTTGCTTCCATTTATATCATTTAAGGAGGGCGAGGGTGAGATCGGGCAATGTACATGTTTGCGGTTTGCTTAATTTATAAAGGTGGCGGAATGCGGCAGGAAATTGCGCCCAAAATTAAAAATGAGAGGAAATGTGTTTCTCGTTTTACAATAGCGCCTGCAGAAGTTTGGCCTTTCGGCATTTTAAGGTTGGTACGTGATCTATCGAGGCCAAAAAAGCGATCAATGTGGAGTAACCTTACAGTCTCTGAGGGTGTTTGGCAAATGGCCAACGAAAGAGAACAGAAAAGAAATAAAGTGCCGTATTAAATTTTTTGCAGGCGCGAAGACTTACGGATGATGGTAGATAATAGTAACAGCAGAAGGGCGCTGTATAAAATGTGCCAAAACTCAATTCTAAAAATGTGACAGCGCAACTATTAAAAATGTAAAAAATTAAATTAACTAAAAACAAAAGAATGCAACTGGCAAAGTGCCATAAGATTTCCACTTTGCACAGCAGAGAGAAATAACATCCCCATTTATCATTTCGTAACGCTATATAAAAGCGCCATTAAGTAGTCTTCACCTTAGACATCGTTCAAAGGACTGTCAAAAAATTTTCAACCCCCATCTCAAACCTACCAATTTAAAGTTGAGAGTTTAAATTTGTTCCGCTTTTAAAAGGAGATGTTCTCTTAACATAAACAGCTCGAAAGTGTTAAGTAAAGGAGGCACTCTTAAAAGGCTTTTAACTTTTTGTATTCAAAGCGCGCTTTGTACGATACTTAAAAATGTTCATCTTCGATTGTGCTTCATTAATCAGGTACTTACGTGTATCCTCGCATAAGATCGAAAAGTGCGTTACCTGAAACAATAACATAAATTAATTCGAAGAATAATTCATTCAACTGCAATTTTATACACACGCGCAGCCGAGTAAAAGAAAGTTTAAATGAAACGAACACAACCGACATAAAAACAGAAATATTTGGAAGTTTAGCCCGTTTATGTTAAACAAGATTGCTTTCCTCCAAGAAATTTGAAATTCAGACTAAACAAGAAAATTTTCAGTTATATAATTAATTGAGGGAACCATAAAAATGTAAATGCGAAAATTATACCGGTCGGTATAAATATTTTCATTTAGTTTCCCCGAGTAGCATTACTTTTACGAGGGCAGTTTATCATTAGAAAATTTGTGTTTTTCTGTAGCGTAATGAGTTATGATGAAAGACGGCTCCGACGACGACGGAAATAAATTCATCCAAATTTCCCTTTGTTATCTTTTGCCTTCGCCCAATGGTTGTCAGATTGAGGACGTCTCAATTAGGCATATTTGGAAATAATTAGTTTTCTGCCCAAGGTTTCTTAGTCTGCCTTGTCTCTTTGACTAAATTATTCCAATTAATATAAAAACTAAATTAGTGAGTAATTATTTTGAACCCAACTTTCTGTTTTGCGTTTAACACAAACAAAGCAATTATTTTTCCAGTAGATCTTGGAGGATATATACCGAATGACGGAACAGCGCATGAGTCACTTGACTAGGGAAAATTCCAAGTGTAAAATTACATCAGCAAAATTGTAGGCAAACCAATTTTAGGCAATCCGTCACGAGATATCCGATTTCGAACCCGATGGTTAAAGTTTAAAATTTCGAATTCCATCTTAATCCTTTACAGGGTGTCTCAGATATATCCTGAAAAGAAGATTTGACAATTAGTCCAGGCTATATAATATTTTTTTACAAACAAAATTAGTTACCGGGCGAAACCGGGTTTTTCAGGCAGACGAAATGAATAGAAATTGGAAAAAAATAATTAAAACAGCTGAATTTTTCCGCGGGTGAAATCACGGGGGTTGAAAAGGGTGGAAAGTGATGTTTTGCAAATTGTGGCAAAACTATTAATTTTAGACGAAAATTTTGTAGAAGTTATAGAGATTAAAAAAATGAGCAACTTTTGTATCTACACTATTTTCACGTAACCTCCAATTTTTCCTAGAAAAACCAGAAAAACTGTTCTTTTTCTTTTTTCTGCATTTTTACCGCAATAAAAGCAATTCGAAATAAAATCGGATTATCTTGCTTCCTGATTCCTGAACAATTTCTTTTTGTTCACAGACTCCTGCCTGTTTTATAGCTGATGCAATTGCGTTGGGCCTGTTGATAAACTTGCAAAATCTGCAATAAGAACGTTAGTTTTACCGGCTAAAGCAAATGATTTGAGATGTAAAACCTGGAATAAACTTTATGAGGATTTTATTCATAATTCCTGTAAATTAACGATCAACAGGCCCAGCCAAATCCCATCAGCTGTAAAACAGACAGGAAGAAGAGTTAGTGAACAAAATCAAATTGTTCAAGAAGCAAAAGAATTCGATTTTAATTCGAATTGCTTTTATTGTGGTAAAAATGCGCAGAAAAAAGAAATAATAAAGATGTTTTAATTAAGGCAGTTGGTCACTGGGAAACAAAGGAAAATATCTTAGCAACATTAAAGAGGAAAGAGAAGGCAGATTTCAAAAACTTTTTATTAGCACGGATCCAATACGTTAATTTATTTGCAAAAAAGCCTATTTACCTACTGTCAAAAAAGGTATATCTTAAAACTGTTCCCCCCGTTTTTGCCGTTTTTCTTAAAATTTTGCTACTCCGAGCACCTCTATATGATGAAAAAAATAGATTTTTCATCCCCTTGAAAAAGAGGTGCATTTTTTCAGAAATTGTGAGATCTTGGAAACGGCTCAACTTTACGGGCCCAAAAAATTATCTTTTTTTTATCATAAAACAAGCTATGTTCCCTCCAAATTTCAAACCCCTACAACAATTTTTCGCAAAAATAAGAATAAAAAACGATAAAAACAGTTCTTCCGGTTTTTCTGGGAAAATTGGAGGTTATGTGAAAATAGTGCAGATACAAAAGTTACTCATTTTTTTAATCTCTATAACTTTTCGTTTAAAATTAATAGTTTTGCCACAATTTGCAAAACACCACTTTCCACCCCTTTCAACCCCCGGGATTTCACCCGCGGAAAAATTCAGCTGTTTTCATTATTTTTTCCGAATTTCTATTCATTTCACCTGCCTGAAAAACCCGATTTCGCCCGGTAACTTATTTTTTTTTGAAAATAAATTATTTTAGAGCTATTTAGCCTGGAATAAATATCGATAAGAGGAATTCATCTAGGTAAAATATTTCTAAATTGGTTGCACTTGCGGTATACTTGATAATTTGACTAATTTAGCGGTTTTTGACATACTTTAAGTTGTAGGTATGTCAAAAATGACGTATGCAGTACAAATCAATTTTTGTTTAGTTGGCCATAACTCGTCGGCATTTCTTTAGTTTTTGATTTTTTTTTCGCCGCCATGACCACGAATCATGGCCCACAAAAACGTTTTTAAAACCGTACTTAACAACGCATTTTTACTCCAATGGCTCTTGAGTTACTCTTAGAAGACGACTCTAGCTTTCTAGAGCCTTCGCCCTCCCCAGGGAATCTGAATCGTCTTGAGATGAGAAGATTAGAGGTCCTTCGCTCTTACCTACTTAGCAGTATTCAATGGCGGGGGTTGTGAATTTGGTTGTGGGTCACATATTTTTATTTCCTAGATCGATTATGTTTTGCCAATTATACAAGTAAAATCTTACGTAATTGATGAAAACTAAACCATTCTCCAATAATCCAATGCATAGCTTAGCTTATAGCTAATGAAAAATGTAAGAAAACGGAAAATGGTTACGCAATAGAAATGAATTCGAATTTTGCACAAAAATAGAATATTGAACTGCTTCCTACCTTTACAGCCACTCCATATCATAAATTGGTCGCTATCGGAAGCCACTTGGTCTTGATTTTCACTAAAACATTGTCGAGTAGTTTTTATTCACTGCACGCAAAACTGTACGAATGCACTTCACGACACGGTACTTGTTTCTGTTTGAAAATTATGGTACTAAAAATGCGGCGTTATCTTCTACAAACACCCTACATGACCGAAAACAACTTTCACCAAATGCGCGCTAGCTGCAGATGAGTCAGTGTCTTATCTATCTGACCATACCTGCGTATATGAAAACTGCGAAAAGCACTGCAAAGGCTATAGGAGCGCTTAGAAATCCTTCTATACCCTTTTTGAGGCTAGGAGAGCCTGGAAAATCCCTGGTTGGAGACAATAAACTTTTGGAAACTACCTACAAGATTTGGAAAGGCGTTAGAACGCCCTGAAAACCTTAGGATACCCTGAAATGCATTTCTAGGATGCTGAATCGTTTAGAGTTTTCCAGGGAATTTTAGAAGCGTTTTAGAAACTATTTAGAACTTTTACATGGCTTTGTAAAGCTTGAAAAACACTTTCAGAATTTTCTAGGTAATTTGCCAAAATAAACGAATCTAAACATGTGAGGGAAACAGTTTATTTTCGTGAAGTACGAATTAATTGTTTGACACTCGTTGGTAATTAATTGTAACTGTGTAAGAAAATATAAAGTGGCAACGGCGAAATTTTATTTGTAAACACCCTGTATTATGTGTTGAAAAATTCCTCCACTAAATGTTGCGTGTTGTGGTCCCAAGTCTTCCGTGTCCCTATACAAGCATGATTTTGTAATTCATCAAGACACTTTATCCCCAAATCACTTACCGACCACAAACCGATACTTTTCCTGTACCAGAACTCATTAATCGATCATTCATTTATCATCCTGATAAAACTCGGAATTACTATTCCCTTTGTTTTCCATTAACATGAGAGCTTTCCGTTTCGTTCAATATTAGTTTTCACCCGACCTGTTATATTTTGTATTTATTTTGATCTTTTTTCTCAGTACGTTAGTAAGGGAGGTATTCGTATTACATTGGGGTAAAAAATGACCCATTTTTTTTTACGGAAATACACGTTTTGAAGCACCAGAAATCCGAATCAAACAAATGTCGGTCTGTCGGTCCGTCTGTACTCCCATTTCCTGCTAAATGGCTGAACCGATTAGAACAAAATTTGGTACATATTCTTAGACATAAAAGGGCGGGTGGTTTATGTGCTAGGCACAGCACATTTTTCCCATTTCATTCTGTTCCTTGACCCCAAAAAAACCGCAGAATCTTAAACTACAAAGCAATCTGACAAAAGTAGAAAAATCATAATTTTTAGTAGGTACCATTTTGACCCAAAATATGAGAAGTCGCGGTTTTTCACTTCCGACCTCGTATTTGACCCTTCCATCGTGTTTCTTGACCCCAAAAACGTGGGCCCAGACCCTTGAACAGTAAACATCGGGCATTTGTGGCGCAGAATACGCCAAGGCGGTCCAAAAATCGTCATAGTGGACGCCATCTTGAATACCTCCCTTCCGGTCCATTTTCAGACTTGGCAACAGGTAGAATCGGATTCAGCGAGGTCACAATAGGGAAAACCCTCAATTGATACACGAAATGCTTCTTGCATGAGCAAGAAGAGCTTGTACTGGAAAGTGGCCCTGACTTGCTACTTGCCGGTGTTAGCCGAAACGACAATTCTTGTAGGGCTTAGCCTGCAGACTTCCGTTACCTAATACTGCAGCGATTTATTGCGTTCGTGCATTAAATCGGTTCAGCACGTTAAGTAGAGTGAAAACCATGAGGTTCTAATTGTATCTTCCAAGTATAACTATTCTGGTGATTGAACCTATATTTTGTGGATCCTAGATTTAGTTTGGACGGGATTCTGCATTTTTCTCCGAGTTTGGGAGACTATATTATGTTGTTGTTTATAACATGCTTTGCCTAAATTGCATCTCCAAATTTTTAGAGAAAAATTGACATATGTCAAAAACTAAGACAGATAAGTCCACAAATCTTAAATGGGTTGTATTCAAAATAAAATGGCGCAAAAGTGACCAAAACAAACTTTTCTTTATTTACGGAGATATTCTAGTAAATGCAAAAACTCATAAAAATGAATATTTCTTGATTTAGAAAATTCGCTAAAGCTACTCGCCTTAGGAAGAAAATTATGTCTTTTTTAATTTATTTTGAGATTTGAATATATTTCCTTTAATCCACACTTCGCTTATCTACTACCTACTGTAAATAAAGTCCTTTATTATTATAATAATTATTAGCAATTACTTTGCTATTATGCCATTTTTGAGCGATTTCAATATGAAATACTCATCGGTTGTGCAACTTATTACTGTAATTTGTCTCATCAATTACAAATATTCCGAATGTCCACATTATCTATGTATTTCATTTCCATATTTCTCCGCTTTTAATCATCACCATGTGACAAACGCCATTAGTGAAGTACTACAGGGTTCCGTTCGAGGTTCCGTTCAAGATCAATTACTCTCTTCTTCAAAACAACATTTACATAATTAGTTGCGTACGGATCTAAAATACCTCCAAAACATCACTAGGAAGCCAAAGGTCAACTAATTACCGGATTAAATGATCCGCAAATGAATGAAGTTGTGCAGTCTCGAATGTCACAGGCCTGTGTCATTAACAATGTTATGGTGCTATTCATTAACATTTGCATAGAATAGGTACATCGTTTTCTAAGTATCACTTAACGTAATTGTTATTGTTCTTTGCGTTATCTGTTATTGAATTTTTTGCAAAGCGGAATTTTTATTAATTATAACATGTGATGTTCGTAGTCCAGTAAATTCCGGTTATATTTTTGTATGTACCTCTTTGCAAACATTTCTATCAGTTTTTTTAATGGAGCGTCCAAAAATTTTCTTTTTTAACTTTCTCCCACCAGAAAAAGGAGCACTCTAGTCGTCAGGGGGCTTTTCTAAATCAAAGTCAAGCATCCAAAATGCGAAAAAAGTAAGCTTAGAGCACTTTTTTGCGTGTTGTAAAAGAAAACAAATGCAGTTTCTGCATAGGCGGATGCGCCGCATCACCTCGTCCGGATACAAAACGTCCGGGCACAGAACACTAAAGTAAAGTTTTGGTTTCATCTTTTTCACTTGGAATGAACTGTTGCATAACCTTCATTTTCACGCCTGTTATTTATAAACAGTCCGGTAGTAGTTTTGAAGAATGTGTAACCGCAAAACGTTTTATTTTTGTTCACGGTCACGAAGTAAATTTGAGGTATGGCATTAAATTGTTGCAATAAAGTATTTATAAAGGACAATAAACTAAAGAAGCTTTACAGCTTTTAAGAAAATTTTAGCGATATATGGCATATGAACCTAGACCCTATCAGATATTTCGACACCCGTCCAGAATAAGGTTTATATGGGACGATTTATTTGATTATGCGACCTCATTTGTTCGAATTGCAGTGGAAAACCACTTAGTCGAAAACCAGTGCCAATGAGGTATTTGTAATCGGTTCGGACCATATCGCCTGTATAGGAACAATTGCACATTCCCGCCCACCGTATCAATTATACTTCTAGGAGCTACTATAACATTCATCTGTATATCTCCATCATCCAAGTAATATTCCGCCATCGCCACTCACTTCCACCACCGCCCCTGAATGAGATCGTGACCGCCGCCAAACAGACTTCGGCACGCTCTTGCACTTCCAAAAGAAATTTTTTATTGCTAATTTTGAAAAATCGCAGCAGTCCTGGAAACTTTTTTAAGACTTAGAGCGATCACTAAAAACTTTCTTAGACTTTAAGGATTCGACTATAAAAAAGAAGCACACACTGATCTTAAACGGTTAAGAAACATGAATTTTTGGATACTCTTGCATCTCCTTGACATATGTCAAAAACCAGGACAGATATCTCCATAATTAAGAAAGTTGGTGTTGCGCAGGTCGCGCATGTGCACATTTAATTTATTACCATAAATTATATACCTATAGAAATCTTTATAAGTAAGAAAGTTGGCATTTTGCAGTCTGCGCATGCGCGCATTTGATTTTTACTACGCGCGATGTGTCTGCCTTTGCTAATGACACTTGTAGTTTTCGATTTTTACTACATGTGAGATGTTTTTCTTTACTAGAAGCAGCTATGGTCAAAATTTCAAATCATTCATAAATAAGGAAGTTGGCACTTGCGCATAGATTCCGCATGCGCACATCTAATGTTTACAATATGAGATATGTTTGCCATTAACAGAAGCATCTGTGATGATTTGCGCAACCTAAACGTTCAGATTAGATATATGAGGCGTATAGGATCAAAACCGGACATGTCACATATTTTAACAAAATGAAGTGAGATATACGTTTTGTACATAAAATAAATAAATAATAAAATGAAGTCAGTTTAGTTGCAAATCCGTACATTTCCTATTAAAATCAGGCTTGAAAATTGCCATTAGATTCAAAAGCGGACATGTCCCATGAAATTCTGATGCAAAAACGGACATGTTCATTTGAACCAATAACGTTCTGGCATTGTGTCATGTGATCATGAATTTATTGAGGAAGTTTCTTGCATATAAGTGGCGTGGCCCCTTTTTTGTGCTTTTTTTATAAAAAATTTATTTTCATTTTTAATAAATTTTTGATTATGTTGCAATTGAGTTAGTTTTTTTTTTTACTGAAAATATAAGCATAGGTGTTGTAACTCAAAAATCCGTCATATTTAGTTTCAGAACCAGACATGTCCACATTTTGGGTGCAAATTCGACCAAACCCTAATCAAATTAATTAATAACTCATTTAATAATCAAAATATTCTTATTGTTTCTTGAGTAAGTATCATTTTTTGGGTTTTTGGGTAGATCTGCAACTCAAACCAAGAATTTTTATGTTTCGAATCCACTGGACAGATTATTCCGTTTTTTGGAAAACCATAATCATGTGACATGTCCGGTTTTGATCCTATACGCCTCATATCTAATATATATTCCGTAAATAAAAGATGAAATTGCGCAATCTGCGCATGCGCACAGCTGATTTTTACTGCTTACTAGAAACATCTATAGGAAAGATTTCTAAAAAAATATATCTAGAAGACAATGCGCAATCTGGGCATGCGTCCATTTGATGTCTGCTCTCTGCGATGTGTGCACATATTTTTACTGAGAGAATCTATGGTACAAATTTGCAAAGAAATATTTATGAATAAGAAAGTTATATCTGATTTTTACTCGATTGGTACCTTTACTAGAAGCATCTGTAGTTAAAATCAGTAGTGTTGCAGGGCCGTACCCGGACCGTTCAAGGTCGCTCGCCATCTGGCGGTGCCTTTGGAAAGTAGGAGGTGAAGATCAAAGGTGATTTGTTACGTGGCGGTGACCTTGAAAAGTAGGCCAAGGTCAAGTTTATAAAACAGTCGCCCGTATTGGAGTTCACTTTGGATCCGATTCGCGTTCACGTTTGTGTTGGATTCGCGTTTAGACTAAGATCGTAATACATGACCATTATGGGATCTGGACGAATGACGATCGTAAAAAAAATTTTCTTGTCCCAATATATTATATTGGCTTTTGAAGACAAGCGATCCGTTGCTTGACCTACTTTCCAAGGTCATAAACGTTACAAGGTCAACACTAAAAGAGCGCTTGAGGAGCCTTGAGCCTCGCCTCGACCTACTTTCCAAGGCAACCGCCACGTGGCAGTGGCAGGTGAATTTTGAACTTCACTTCACCGACTTTGAACGGTTCATTACTAATTTTTAGCGCGTTTTCCATCGTAGTTTGGTGCGCTACTACTCTTTTCAATTATTTAGTTTGTTCTTTTTGTATTTGGTAGCTTATAGCTCACTCACTTATTCTGAACGGTTTAAGAGATATGAATGTTTGAATGAACCATTGAATCTCCAAATGTTTAAAAAAAAATTGGCATATATCAAACACTATGACAGATATGTACGCAAATCTTAAATGCATTAAATTCCAAATAAAATGACCGATTAAAAAAAAATTGTTTCTATTAAAAAAAACAAGATGGCGCCAACTTCCTGTATGTCCAGAAGCGGCGCCATTTTGTAATTATTTTATTTCAATTTGCAATGGGCGATCATGACTGAAAACTACAGTTTAAGTTTCTGCTTCAACTGCAAGTTTAAAAACTTCTAACGGGCTACGCGAATCTCCCTGTATTTTTTTATTCGATTATTGATTAGCGAGCAGTTCCGTATTTTTTTTCGGATTTTTAGAATTCCTCAATAGCGACCCTGAAGTGAAAAATGTTCTTTTGGAATAATCGAATAAGTCGTTTATAAAAGTATAGATAAGACTACGAAAAAGCCGTTCAGAATCCTAATCTGCTGTTATTATTTATGCCTTTCTGCGCCAGCTTATTAAAAATCAATGGTAACGCGACCCATTTTCGTAGGAATATAATACGTTTAAATTGAAGTGCTCAGAAGCCAATACCTAAATACGGTTGTGGCTTGCGGAAATTACGTGCTCTCGCTTCTGAAATTGTAACTGAAATTTATTATTCCCTCTGGCTTTCCGCATGAAAATATTTTTGTTGTTATTTATATCAGTGGAGAGGTTAAATCTTGCCGGAAATCGAGAAGATTCTCGGCCGCGCAAGTAGGTACCTACTACCCGAGAAAGTAAATCTGAATTTTCCGCAAAATTGAACGGAAAGTCGAGCGAGTTTGAAACAAATGGAAAGATTTTTTTACAAAGTTTGTAGTAAAGGGCGTCTTGATCAATGGCGTCGTTAAACTAGGAAACGAATCTAATAAGCCATTCACATCTTTTCGCTCGACTCGGACAAGA
This sequence comes from Photinus pyralis, assembly GCF_008802855.1. Classification (NCBI taxonomy): domain Eukaryota; kingdom Metazoa; phylum Arthropoda; class Insecta; order Coleoptera; family Lampyridae; genus Photinus; species Photinus pyralis. The sequence continues at coordinate 29,863,310 of NW_022170511.1, forward strand.
TTTCTAAAAAAAAAAAAGGTGTAAAAGAAGGAAACGCGAGCGGTTGTCATGAACCATTAAGCAATGCGTACCTTATGAATCACACGGTGGTTGCGGATTCCATCTTGGATAGAAACACGGTCTTATCTATTCAGGCACAAGCAGTTTTCTTGCCAACCGCTATGTTAGGTGTTTTAAACGGGCAATGAGGCGAATAAAATATTTCCGTGCAACTTTAAGTAACCTAAAACGAAGATTTCTATCAATACAATGCAGAGTTGTATAGGCAAATCGAATAACTGGTTCTCATTCATTCATTCCAATGACGGAATTTTAAGCCCTCCGACGCTTAGTTAATATTTGAGTTAATTGCACTTTAATGTTTGTTTTATTAAGTGCTTCTTTGGATATTTAATTTCACTGTAACTGTTTATATTGCAAATCCATCTGTCAGTTTCAGTTCAAGTGTCAAGTTCAAGTCACATTAAATTAAAATTCGATCCACGTGGGGGTGCCAACTTTATTGACGATTAATAGTTATTTATTATACAAGACGATAAAGGGATATTGTAACCATTGAGTGAAAGATGTTAATTCACGAGATAGTTAGTTTCCCTTTATCGTCGTTGTAAATACAAAATATGTTCTGAACGTCATTTTATATCCTGCATTTGAAATAAGAATGACAGATGTCATTAGAATGCACAGTCATTTGTTTCACTTTATCTACCCTAACGGTTAAATTGATCACTTTCTCTATCCTTACGATTAAAGAACGGCTTAGCCTACTCATTCAAACCTATTAAAATCTCAATTTAACATGTGATATAAAATATTATTAGATTTTATTCATTTCGATATATATACAACACGCGACGACACAAACTTGCAGATAAAAAATTAAAATGTTGAAATTGTTTTGTAAATTGCCACACAAGTTACCAAGGCATATGTGATTAAAAAACGACATAATATTGAAAAATTGCATCAAAATTCAGACCAGCCCAGTCCGGGAATATAAAAAAGACCCCTCGTATCTAAATGGACGTGTTTGATCAATTTTTGATTAAATGGGTGGGTTCGTTTTGAAATGAAACTTGCGTGTATTTTTGATTCACAATTCTTGCTTTGATATTTACCCAAAATATGAAAACAATTGAAGCATTCTCGTAAGCCTAACAATTTCCTTTCACGCACACAAATTTAAGGAAGCTTTTTATTAAATTGACAATAGTGCCCATTTTTCCTATGACAGCTAAAAGAACGAGGAGCGGTCACTACAGCTTTACACAATATTTATCCGTCCATGCTTATCCTCTCTTTTTACTGTGTAACATAATAACCCACAGAAGCGCGTACAGCTAAATTGCTTTGACACTATTAACCTTTTCAGGCAATAAGAAACGAATACCGATAGTTTTATGACATAATTGTATTTAATTAATTTGTTTTTTATTCAAATAGCGAGCCCATTTTCCTGCTCGATTCATTTTCCATTCTGGATGATATCGGAGCACTTTTTTTCTCTATTTTTGATTATCATGTGACTCAATTACTTTCTTACGTGTCACGAACGGATAAACCTTGAACTATTGATAAACAAATTAAATTTATTGCTGTGTAAAGGAAACGTAAAACGTAGCTACGGATCAAAATTATCTACTTACCAAAAAACCGAACCGGCAATTTGTGGTGCGTTTGAACGCCTTTTAAAATTTGTGCGTGCATGACTATGTAATTAATGCATGTCATTGATCTGGCAAGGTTAAGTGTGGCCGAGGCACGTGATCCGTGTCCGTTATGTCTCATTTCCAACGTATTTTAACACTAATTGCAGTCGGTTGCATTAATTGCACTTTGGCAAACTTGGAGAGTAAACTGAACGCTCGGCTCGTATTTCTGTGGTGGTCTGTTGAGGGTTAGACAACTGTAACCAAGAATTGTTTTTTAACCTGCAGATGAAGTTTTCAATTTGAGATCTGTCTTGAGATCCTTTAATATTGAATGTGTAAAATCACAGATTTCAAATTTTCCAATTTGGAATCAATCCAATCTCCTATATCCTATTATTTGAAGGTTCAGCTTCATTCGTTCAATTTTTAGCCTCGAACTTCTTTGCTTGAAGTTTAAAGTTAAAGGTAGAAGCACACATTTTGCAACTAGATTGAGTAATTTACCTTCGAACATTTTCGCTTCAAGGTTTGCAGATTTAAAAAGGAAGAACAAACTTTGAAGCAGTCCGAATTCAAACCTAATTAACTCCAATCTTCAAATCTTAAATTAGAAATTAAATTAGGATCATAAATTCTAGACTTTGATGCGTGATTTTTTGTGTTGAGATTTGACAATATCTGTATCATGAACTCGTGGGCATTTTTTTCGAGTCATTTATTTTAATTACACGTCTCGAAGTCTGAGAAGAGAGTATAGGTACATCCGTTTTAATAGGAATATAGTACATGAGTAAACTAATCATGAGTTACAGTCAACGTGGAATTTGTTGAACATGTTTTTTATTGAGGAGGAAGACCAAAAAACCGTTCGGGATTGGTAGTACAAAAGGCAATAACCAATAAAAAATTTAGACATCGCCATTTGTGGGCGTGAAAAATTACTCAGTAATTCAAGAGGGGATCATTCAGCTTTTAAAAAATGAGATAGATCGCAAGTTTTTTTTCAATTATAAGGGAATATAGATTTTTGGTGTGAAAAATTGGGATTAGTTTTTTTAATTTCGGAACGATAATTCGAATCATGAGGGCAGTTCAGGAAAAATAAAGTTGTAGTGTCAAATTTTCCGTTGAGTAATTAACCGGAGATGTTGCATTTTAATTTGGTGGAAATAAACACATTATTATTATTGTCGGTGTTTCTTGTGAGAACTCAGGTCTAGCCTGGTTAACTAATCGCACGGATTAAAATCAAGTAACGATTAGTGTCTGTGTCTGGTGAAGTTATGTAGGGTTCTAAAGAAAAATAAAAAATAAAATAAATATTCACACACTCACATTGGAAATCTAGAGATAGTATGTAATTCATACTTACCAACATAGCTATTAATGGCCCCAATAGTCAACGCTATCAGGAAAGAAGAAAACAAAACAAAAATATCATTATAATAATTCCTGTAATTGTATTAAATAGAGTTTATTGTGTAAGTGTTTCTTTGGCTTTGCGTTTGGGTTGAATACGAGTGGGTTGTGATAACGTGGTGTGTTTATGTGAAGAAGGAGTTTTGTGTTTTTTAATTGTATTTATGGTGTTTCTTTGTTCCTGAGGTCGTATTTGTGAGGTTGTTTGGGTTTTTGGTGGAGATATTGCAGTATTTTGTGAGCCTGTGGTGCTGTTAAGGTTTTTGCGCTTCGGTTGTATACGAGTGGGTTGTTTCTGAGAAGAAGGAGTATTGCGTTTTTTAACTGTGCTAGGACGTGTAACTTTATTGGGTGGACCTGTCTTTGTAGTGCATGTTGCGTTACTTGTATTTATGGTGTTTCTTTGTTCTTGACGTTGTATTTGTGCGGTTGCTTGGGTTTTTGGTGGAGATATTACAGTATGTTGTGAGCATGTAGTTCTGTTAAGGTTTTCGCGTTTCGGTTGAATCCGAGTTGGTTGTGATAATGTGGTGTGTTTCTGTGAAGAAGGAGTTTTGTGTTTTTTAATTGTGCTAGGACGTGTAACTTTATTGGGTGGACCTGTCTTTGTAGTGCAAGTTGTGTTACTTGTATTTGTGGTGTTTTTTTGTTCTTGAGGTTGTATTTGTGTGGTTGCTTGGGTTTTTGGTGGAGATATTGCAGTATTTTGTGAGCTAGTAGTGCTGTCAAGGTTTTTGCGTTTGGGTTGTATTTTTTGCGTTTGGGTTTGCTATTATTATTATTATTATTATTGTTAATATATTCAAAGTATTGATGTTATGTGATAAACCGAACAGTAAACTTAAAATTCTTCTAAAACTGTCGATATACTTAATTCAATCGATCTCGTTGTGAGGGACGTTTTTGAAATCATCTTTTTGTGCAGGTGCTTACTGAGGATTATAATACAGAGAAAATTTTCCTTTGAAGTAATAACCAGTACCAGAAGAATTTATTATCAGCGAGTTTTCAAATGCATTATTTTTAAAGAAAACATCTGAAATATAATCATCCAGCTGTATATCTAGATGCTAAGGTTTATTCCATAATTTCAATAATCAATCAGCCAAATTCAAGGGTTCATTTATTGCGTCATTCATTTTACATAAAAAGAGAATACAAGATGAGAAGCGAGCCAGTCTTACATTAACATAATTTCGGTTTAAGTATTGGAAATAGCAGTCGTAAAATGTTTCAATTTATTTGATAGGAACAATTTCTTTCAAATAGACACAGAATTGGAAAATTAGTGAAACTGTCATTTTCATGTTAGTTATTTGATATTGTAAGTTAGTAATTGTTTAGATCATAGTAATTTCGACGTTACGGTAAAAGTTTTGATCTGGTCGCATGTATTTTTAACAAGTTAAAAAGTAATCGTAAACGATTTACATAAAGCGCATTTCCACTTGCATTCATTTCCCATTTGTAAGATGCAACTTCTGTTAAAATCGTAAAAATCCCGCCACAAATATGAAAGATAGCGTTGCACATGGGCAATCCATTTTTGACGTGCTACTTCAATTTCAGTTTATGAGAAGAATTTAATTTCAATGCTTTTCTAAATAAGAAAGTTGGAACTGCGCATGCGCAAACCTAAATTTTAAAACTAATGTTAGATTTTCCTTTGTTCCAAGCGCCTAAGTATCAAATTTCACTTAAATGGTGCCAAATTTTGAGACTGGCGCTCGATGATCCTTTATTCCAAGTGCCTATGTATCACATTTCATTTAAATTCTTCCATAAATAAAAAAGTTGGCACTGCGCATGCGCAAAGCCAAATTTTGAAACTGGCGTTTGATTTTCCTTTATTCCATGTGTCTATGTATCAAATTTCATTTAAATTCTTCCATAAATAAAAAAGTTGGCACTGCGCATGCGCAAAACCAAATTTTGAAATTGGCAGTTGATTTTCCTTTATTCCAAGTGCCTATGTATCAAATTTCGTTTAAATTCTTCCATAAATAAAAAAGTTGGCACTGCGCATGCGCAAAACCAAATTTTGAAATTGGCGTTTGATTTTCCCTTATCCCAAGTGCCTATGTATCAAATTTCGTTTAAATTCTTCCATAAATAAAAAAGTTGGCACTGCGCATGCGCAAAACCAAATTTTAAAATTGGCGTTTGATTTTCCTTTATCCCAAGTGCCTATGTATCAAATTTCGTTTAAATTCTTCCATAAATAAAAAAAGTTGGCACTGCGCATGCGCAAAACCAATTTTTGAAATTGGCGTTTGATTTTCCTTTATCCCAAGTGCCTATGTATCAAATTTCGTTTAAATTCTTCCATAAATAAAAAAGTTGGCACTGCGCATGCGCAAAACCGAATTTTGAAATTGGCGTTTGATTTTCCTTTATCCCAAGTGCCTATGTATCAAATTTCGTTTAAATTCTTCCATAAATAAAAAAGTTGCCACTGCGCATGCGCAAAACCAAATTTTGAAATTGGCGTTTGATTTTCCTTTATTCGAAGTGCTTATGTATCAAATTTCGTTTAAATTCTTCCTTAAATAAAAAAGTTGGCACTGCGCATGCGCAAAACCAAATTTTGAAATTGGCGTTTGATTTTCCTTTATCCCAAGTGCCTATGTATCCAATTTCGTTTAAATTCTTCCATAAATAAAAAAGTTGGCACTGCGCATGCGCAAAACCAAATTTTGAAATTGGCGTTTGATTTTCCTTTATCCCAAGTGCCTATGTATCAAATCTCGTTTAAATTCTTCCATAAATAAAAAAGTTGGCACTGCGCATGCGCAAAACCAAATTTTGAAATTGGCGTTTGATTTTCCTTTATTCCAAGTGCCTGTGTATCAAATTTCGTTTAAATTCTTCCATAAATAAAAAAGTTGGCACTGCGCATGCGCAAAACCAAATTTTGAAATTGGCGTTTGATTTTCCTTTATTTGAAGTGCCTATGTATCAAATTTCGTTTAAATTCTTCCATAAATAAAAAAGTTGGCACTGCGCATGCGCAAAACCAAATGTTGAAATTGGCGTTTGATTTTCCTTTATTCGAAGTGCTTATGTATCAAATTTCGTTTAAATTCTTCCATAAATAAAAAAGTTGGCACTGCGCATGCGCAAAACCAAATTTTGAAATTGGCGTTTGATTTTCCTTTATCCCAAGTGCCTATGTATCCAATTTCGTTTAAATTCTTCCATAAATAAAAAAGTTGGCACTGCGCATGCGCAAAACCAAATTTTGAAATTGGCGTTTGATTTTCCTTTATCCCCAAGTGCCTATGATCAAATTTCGTTTAAATTCTTCCATAAATAAAAAAGTTGGCACTGCGCATGCGCAAAACCAAATTTTGAAATTGGCGTTTGATTTTCCTTTATTCGAAGTGCCTATGTATCAAATTTCGTTTAAATTCTTCCATAAATAAAAAAGTTGGCACTGCGCATGCGCAAAACCAAATTTTGAAATTGGCGTTTGATTTTCCTTTATCCCAAGTGCCTATGTATCAAATTTCGTTTAAATTCTTCCATAAATAAAAGTTGGCACTGCGCATGCGCAAAACCAAATTTTGAAATTGGCGTTTGATTTTCCTTTATCCCAAGTGCCTATGTATCAAATTTCGTTTAAATTCTTCCATAAATTAAAAAGTTGGCACTGCGCATGCGCAAAACCAAATTTTGAAACTGGCGTTTGATTTTCCTTTATCCCAAGTGCCTATGTATCAAATTTCGTTTAAATTCTTCCATTAATAAAAAAGTTGGCACTGCGCATGCGCAAAACCAAATTTTGAAATTGGCGTTTGATTTTCCCTTATCCCAAGTGCCTATGTATCAAATTTCGTTTAAATTCTTCCATAAATAAAAAAGTTGGCAAAAAAGTTGGCACTGCGCATGCGCAAAACCAAATTTTGAAATTGGCGTTTGATTTTCCTTTATTCCAAATGCCTATGTATCAAATTTCATTCAAATACTTTTATAAGTAAAAAAGTTTGCAATTCGGTTTATAAATGGTCGAGATGCGAAAAGGGCACTTTGAATTTTGAATCGATTCGATTCAACTTTTGGCATTGCGTATTATATGGCTAAAGCTATGCCCATATGGAATTTCATGCAATTCAGTTCATAACTAACGGAGATGTAAAAGCGATCGAACATTTCTAAACAAAATTATCGTTCACACGGACAGATAGATGGACAGACAGACAAAGGAACAGACGGAGAGACCAACCGGCAGGCGACAGATAGCAATGCAAAATTATAAACGATCTCTAGGATCGTTAATAAACGGCAAAAGTGTAAAATTATGGAACATGTAAAAAACGGTTTTTTGTTTTTTTTACAATAACTTTTTTGTAAGCGGTACAGAAAAAATTCCTTCCTTGGTGCAAGACTCGACACCATAACGAACCAAATAGCAAAAAAAGTAGATCAATAGCTCTTAAGATAAAAAACTAGTAGCGTCGCAAAACGAGCGGACGGACGGACAAAGTGGCCACAATAGCGCATTTTTTTTATTTTTGTGGAAATGCGCTAAAAAGGCAAAATAAAAATAGCCTCAAACGCTTTCTTTTTTCATGAAACGTGTATATCCAAAACCATTATGTTCTGCATTCAACATTAACGTGTAGGCAAAATGCCATAAATCCGCACTCTATTGATTACATAATAGTAAACGAACAAATACTGGAAGAAATAGAACAGAGTTAAAAGTAAGAACAAGGATGGAATTGGATCACCAACCGATGGAGATGAGTCTAAAAAGAAGAACAAAAGAACCAGAAGTGGAAGGAGATACACTTATGAATAAGAGACACTGTGGAGTCGTATAGAAGGAGATTAGAGAAACAAAAAGAAAGAAATAGGAGGGGGCACATATGAGAAGTACAAACATATGAAGGAGAGTATTAAAAAGACAACAGGTAAATGAAATGGAAGAGATAGACAATAGAATGTGGTGAGACAGAGAGTGTACAGAAGAGAGAAAGAAAGAAAAGGAGAGAAGAGTTGAGAGAACAGAAAAAAAGCAAAAGAAAATGTGAGGAAAAAAAGATGGAGAAACAGAAATAATAAGAAACACAAATCAGGGTATAACGACAGCATGAGGTTTGAATTAAATTAAAGTTTTTCGCAAAAATACGCAAATTAGAATTTTTCTTGTCGTAGAATTATCATAGTGAAATTATTTTTTCCATGTAAATATTGTTCTTGGTGTAATGTGCAGTAATTATTTTGATTATTATAGGGCGATGAATGTTTTTATCTATCATTTTACGCAGTTTTTAATGGGCTCTTGTTTTTCAATTCCTTTTGTCGTCAAGATCGTCCTTTTTAATAGACATAATAGGAGTTGGAGATTGCAGAATGTGTATTTATTTAATTACGTGGGGCTGTGAAAGCATTGGGGATTGGCAGGAATAACAGAATTAACCAATAAAAATTAGACATCGCCATTTTGTGAGGTGATCCGCCATTGTAGGCGTTACGAAGTAACTAAGAGGGCGAGTGAGGCTCTCGCATATCTCCTGGAAATACATTTTCCAGGCTATGGGGACTACGTAACTTCGAACCCATCAAAAGGAGCTGCCCAGGATATCTCTGAGATGGGCGGTGAACACCCTCGACCCATTTAAGAGAGCATGACCGGACGGGATATTCCCGGTTCTTCTGCAGAAGAGTCTAAAGTCGCTGCTCAAACTCCCTGGCTTTAGGGTATACCTCCGAAAGCAGGACTACATACCTACCAACCTATCATCGATCCTTCTAAAGAAGCTGGTGGATCCATACATAAGGAATGGAGTGGTTGTCCTCAGACAACGGCATGCAATCCAAGATGCTTACCGGAGATGGTATGGCACTTCGCAGCCTCGTGTGCAGGCTGGGGAAGAGAATGTCTACCGGGGAGGGGGGGGGGGTAGCCGGGCATTTCTAGACATCGAGGGGCGTTTAACAACACCACGTTCTTGTTGTTCTCTTGATAGGCCCACTCTTCGAGGACCACTGGATCTGACTCGAGCCTTTACACTTAGCTGTGAAGGCACAGGATCGGAAGGCTTCTATACGGCTAAACGATTGGGACGAGTGGAAGGATCGGGACTGCCTTGGGCACGAGCAGATCTGGGAGGAAATCCTCCGATCCGATCCCTTCCTCGCAAGAAGGGATGTGATCCGAGCTGTATTACTCTCGGTATTACTAAGAGCGAAGAGTCAAAAGGTCACTCTCCCGGAGAAGGAGCAGTGTCTGAACTCGGATTGCCAGGAAGCCAGATTAGGAAAATCACCGGTGTCCTTCCGAGCTAGTGGATGGTCAACTTATCACCTGCACAACATTGGGTTTGTAGGAGATCCCACGTGCAGGTTCTGTAGCGAGGCAGATTAAACTACCGAGCGGGGTCGTTCGGGCTAGGTTGATATAGTTATGGCGGCCGATACGGTCGGTGTTTCTAATGCTCCTAGTAAACCGTGTAAAAAATGTAATAACGTACCCGTAAATGGTCTTAAGTGTGTTACATGTGCATCACTAATACACCCGGGATGCATTAAATACTTAAAAAACGTTGTTATGTTAACTGATACTACGGTAAATTGCTGTGTAAATAATGCGAATATTGAAATCGTGCAAAATAATGACAAGGACATCGACGCAATGGATAATAAACTTAATGTAAGTAATTCCACTGAAGTACATTATTTAAAGGAAATAATTAAGCAAAAAGACTTCTCAATTAAATGTTTAAATGACACGGTTAATGCCCTAAGGGAACAACTTAAACTGATAAACTTTTTTCAAAATTCTACCTTGACTACAAATTCAAATGGCGAAAAAAGTCATCCCAAAAATCTTAAGACAGAGGCTAAATCTAATAGCTCAACAACAGGTAAAGACAAGAAAAAATCATATGCCAATGTGGCGCAACATGCCCAAAACGAGTCTAATCAAAGTAACAAGGACGGTAACCTCGACGGTAACAGTTCCATGAACTTTCAACTCAGTTCTGCACCTAATCAGAAAGATACGCCACACGTTTCCACACAAAAGGACAAACCTAAAGACAAAATAACGCCGCAAGCTATCAGTGGATTTGCTTCTGGTCCTGGCGATTCTACGGACGAAACCGCAAAAAACAACCATTTCACTACAGTAACGAGGCACAAACGGTCCCTCAAACCTCGCACTCTCTTATCAGGAAGCGCGACAAATGGAACGCTACTGGGAGTCCAAAAGAGGATGCATTTCCACGTATGTCGGTTGCACCCCAACACGAATGAGCAAACTCTCATTGAGTACCTACGAAAAAATGCAATTTTAGATGCAGAAGTGGTAAAGCTGACTTCCAAATTTCCTGACATATATTCCTCGTTCAGAATATCTGTGGAGGAAAATTTAAAGGACACTGTACTAAGAGCAGACTTATGGCCCTCAGGCGTTCTCATTAACCGTTTTTTCTGGAAGCGTCCGCAGGCAGAGGACCAAGGATAACGCAAACCATTTCAACAGCGAGTAACCGCATATCGGTGTTCAATATTAACATACAGTGTTTAAGGTATAAGGTGAATGAACTTGAGGCGTTTTTTGGTGACATTAATTCGACCATTCATTTTATCTGTGTAAGTGAGCACTGGCTCACTAATTCAGAGGTAAATGGAGGGTTCCAAGTGGGGCCATGGGGATTTGCGTCTGCTTTTTGTAGATCGGTAAGTGTGCACGGTGGAGTCGCAGTCTTGATAAACTCTAAGTTAAATCTAAGTTGTTCTGCAATTGCCGATATTAGTGCATTGTCATGTGAGTTACACTGTGAATTGTCAGCAATCTACTGTGCCACGTATAATGTAGTGATCATATCACTGTATAGATCACCGTCGGGAGACTTTGACATATTTTCTGACACCCTTACTTCGATGCTACAGTCTTTAAATCACACTACGGGTATTATAATAGCAGGGGATTTCAATGTAAACTTTAACACTCAAGACCCTACTGCATTGTTCATCACAAACTTGCTAGCAACTTATGGGTTTGTGCAAACAGTTAAAGAACCTACTAGACTCTTGAACTGCTTGGACAACATTTTTATCAATTTTTCTACCAATGACTTCTACACAACTATAATGAACACTAGACTATCTGATCATCAGGGACAAATGTTAACAGTGAGTAGAGACAGTAAAGTGCGTGATACCCAACTAGAGTCAAAATGTTATAGACCTATTACTAAAAGGGGTAATAATTCCCTGTTTAACATGTTGAGTAATTTTAGTTGGCATTATCTAGCTGATATTAACTTAGATGTAAAAGCTAAATTTAATATTTTTCACGGCAACTTTCTTGATGCGTTTTCAATTGCATTTCCGAAACGAAAGCTGTCGACCAGAAAGCGTGACTCGGGAATTAAATGGTTCACTAAAGAAATTAAGTTGCTGAGAGACAGGTTTCACTTTTTTACTGACTTTTACAACCAGTATAAAACGGAATCACTGAAACGCATACGAAATACTTGTCGTGCGCAGTATAGAAATGCTATTAAGAATGCGAAAATTAATGCTTGTGATAAGGTAATTCGTAATTCTGCAAACCCATGCAAAATGATGTGGACTATGATTAATAATCAGAGAAACAACGTTAAAACGACCAACTCCCTAAACATGAGAGCTGATCAAATTAACAAACATTTTATAAGCGTCGTGGAGGACAAAGTGAAACAGCCACTAGCATCCGCTGTTGATTCTCTTGCTATCGCTAGTGTCAAATTTAGTGACGTTCACTTTCAAATAAAGGAAGTAACTCCATGTAAAGTAAGAGACGTGATCAAGTCGTTAAAGAGAAGTAACACTAAAGATATTTATGGAATCTCATCCTGTATTATCAAGTATAGTATTGATCAACTAGTTCTGCCCTTAACGAAATTGGTCAATCTTACACTACTCTCCGGATATTTTCCTGATGAGCTGAAAGTAGCACAGGTCATTCCATTGTTTAAATCGGGAGATTCAAAAGATATAAAGAATTATCGACCAATATCAATACTCCCTACGTTCTCAAAAATATACGAAAAAATAATCTACAATCAAATTGCCGATTATTTTGAATCAAATAATCTCTTACATCAGAATCAGTATGGATTCAGGAGTCAAAGAAACACGATTAGTGCACTCTCTAAATTTGTAAATAGTACTCTAACCTGCTTCGAACATGGTCAATATTCTCTAGCACTGTTTTTAGACCTATCGAAAGCCTTCGATAGCGTCTCTCATAAAATATTGCTAAGTAAATTAGAAATTATGTACAAGTTTGACACGAATAGCCTAAAGTTAATTCATTCGTATTTGTCTGGCAGATTTCAGCATGTGGTGTACGATGGAGTGGTGTCTGACAAATTACCTATTAAGAGAGGGGTACCACAGGGATCAATTTTAGGTCCCTTATTATTTTTAATATATTTTAACGATTTTGTGCAGTACATGCAACCGCACGCTGATTGCATTCTGTATGCAGATGACTCCACTTTAACTGTACAGCGCGGCACTTTAGAAGAAACTTTAGTTTTAAAAGACAAATTAATTTCGATTGCTTCTGAATGGTGCACAACCAACGAATTAATATTAAACACAAATAAAACTGAAAAACTGCTCCAAACGTTAAAAACACATTCTTTTGAAAATCCCCAGTCGGTAAAATTTCTAGGGGTGTATGTGGACGGAACTTTAAACTTTTCAATGCACGCAAGGTATATTTGTAAAAAAATAAGCAGCAATATTTACGTACTACGACGTCTTAGTAACAGTTTATCAAAATAAACCTTAGTAGCGGCCTATTATGCTCTAGTACACTCAGTAATACAGTACGGTATACTAATTTGGGGCAACTGTGCTGCAGCAACAGATGTTTTTGCACTTCAGAGACGAGCTGTAAGGATAATTGACTCCGTACCCTATAGAGACGAATGCAGGAAATCATTCCGTTCCCTTAAAATATTAACGCTGCCATCCATGTACGTGTTGGAATGTATTTTATTTGCTAAAACGAACTATGCCAAATACAAAATTCAATCTGAACTGCATAGTTACAATACTAGAAATAAGAACAACATTAGAGTGGATTACTGTAGATTAGCAAAAACTCAAAATAACCATGACTACCTATCTCAAAAAATATTTAATTTACTGCCTGAAAATGTTCAAATGTATAACAAAAAACAATTAAAAACAATAATTAAGAAATACCTATTTGATAAGGCATATTTTTCAGTGCACGAATGTTTAACCGAAGGCTTTACCAATATTTTACACGCAGGTGGTGGCATAAACTGAAGTTGTGTTGTTTGTCTATATTATGTGTGATATAGTGTGTTATATATTTTAATTTTAAGAAACTAGTTGACAAATGTAATATCCGTGATAAAGCATAAAATAAATAAAAATGAAAAAATGAAAAATAACACAACTTATTAACGTTGTATTCGTGGAGGGTGAAGCAACTTGCAAAAAAACGAAAACTTTCCCTTTTTCGTATAAAAAATCAATGAGATTAACCGTGTTGTTTTGATAGAATTCAATAAATTCTTCGCTAGTTAAAAGGTGGGACCAAATTGCGTAAAATTGCTAGACAGCAAGAACATTAAAAGAACCTCCAACGATTCGTTATTTTCAAAATTTTCCCCGGAGTCTCCAATTGGGGATTCTAAGACAGCAACCGTTTCGACTCTCGATCCCGTCGATGTTAAAAGAAACACAAATGGGATTCAGAAACGAGAGGGGAACGATCGACTGTATATATGTACGACGCAGATTGCTGGAAAAAGAATTGGAAAAATGAGCGAAAAGACCCATCATTATTTCATTTGTACACGAGTTCACGAGGAAACCGTAGGTAGAAGGAGCTGTCAAAGAACGGTTGATAAAATACTTGAGAGAGGGCAGACAAAATATAAAAGAAGAGAGATTTAAATGCGAAAACGAGGAAGGAAGGAAGGAGAAGTAGAGAAAAGAAGCAAGCAAATATAGAATTTGTGGAGAGAAATATGAAGATATAGAACACTTGCTATGGGATTGTAAACAGATGGAAAGCAAGAGTGATTAAGTGCTGGAAGAGGGGAGTTGAGGAGACTAATGGATGAGGATGATAAAAAAATGAGAAGAAACATAAATTTTAATTTCTTTTTTGTAAAACGGTTTTGCTGAATGTCGTTAACAAAGATTGATTGGTTGAATTTCTTGCAAATACACCCGATAGCCGGAAACCTTTTTTTCTCTATATCATCCCGCAATGGTACATAAGTAACTATGATTAGATTTTTGGGTCTTCCTCATTTTATAAAAATGGTACAACTCCAAGCCCACCTAGTTTATGTGATCGATGAAATTTGGTACATATTATGTATTTGGATCCAAAATGAGTTTCAATGTTATTGCAATCCTTTCCTGTTCACCTGTCAAGCATATGGAAAGCGATACTCTGATCTCAAAAATATTATGCAGGTACTTAAATCTCGGTCACTTTTAGTTTAAGCGTTGGTGCATTACGAATTTCAATTTTTAAAGATGTAATATTTCATTCCAAAACAACCTCGTTTCAGACAATAGGTAATAAACGCAGGCAATAAAATAGCACTTTATAGATGATGATGTGCTTGTGAAGTTTTACGATTTACTTTAATTAAATCAATGTCTAAATCAAGGATCGGTACACATAAACCGCTGATAAAATCTAATTTCGAATTCAAGGGAGGATACTCACTCCTTTCAGCTCGAAAACCTCATAATAACTTAATCTTCAAACAAACCTAATCGATGCTTCTATTTCGCCCGATATTTACTTTGTACGCCGCCCTCATTGCTACCGAACTTCCTGGTTTTAATTCGTGCAAGTGCACCGCAATTAGTTTATCTTTATAAACACCTTTTTACACATCACTTAACTTAGATCTAGTAAGGTTACTCGAGTTCACAGCTCCATTTCTTTGTTTTACGGAAAACTTAACGGTATGGTTTCGTTACACTGCCTTCAGTTGGTTAAACAGGATGCTCGATTGAACTTTAAAATCGTTCCGGAGGACGTCGTAAAGAAATGGTTATTCTATTGGAAAGTGCACAATTTAAAGTTTAATCTCAAATTAGTACTCTCCAGAAGTGTTTTCTTAAATAAACATCTCAACTTAAGCTGTGTAAATTTGTTTTAAACTTACGCTGTCTGTATTCATAATTAGCGTATGTACGTAGACCTAAAACGAAAATTGGTAATGTTGACAAAGTATGTTTTATGATTTCTCAATTACCATCAAACTTCACACGACGTGACTTCGACCTTTCCTTATCTACCTCCGAATTAGCATCCCCGGGGATCGCCTCTGAATTTTTACCACTGTAGGACTTCTGAAATTAAGTTGTTTATTTCAAACTTTGTCGGAAACGTACCGAATAACCCACGTCATATGACAAAAAGAGGAAACTTTCTTGATTATTACACCTACGTCTTACCTTTCATCCAGTTTTTTTTTATTTATGCATTAGAGGATTAAAAGGAAGGCGAAGTCGAGAGTGGCTTTCCTGATTTATGGCATAATAGCGCCGAAGT
Source organism: Photinus pyralis (assembly GCF_008802855.1). NCBI lineage: Eukaryota > Metazoa > Arthropoda > Insecta > Coleoptera > Lampyridae > Photinus > Photinus pyralis. The sequence continues at coordinate 29,878,946 of NW_022170511.1, forward strand.
CGGAATAAGAAATGCGGACATGAAAACTTCTGTTTAGTAACAGTGGACATGTTAAATTTATCAGAAACATCACGTAATAAGAGCTTATCTACCACACAATTTTAAGAGAAAGATAAAAACGGACTCTTAGAATAAGGTAATACTGAATTGTACAGAATGTAGCATCTCAAGATCCCTCATAATTCTTTTACTGTAAAAGGTACCGAAAAAAATGTTCAAGTTAAGACATGGTACACACAAAATAATTTGTGAAGTCGTGTTTGTTACGCCACTGGAACACAGCACGCCACATCCGAACCAAATTATTTGAGTATTTTTTTAAATTTTTTAAAAATGTACTTCCCTTCTTATTTACAAAATAAGACAAATTAGAAGTCCATTATTTTCAAGATTTCTTTAATTTAACCACAGGCCTTACCTGAGGATTTAATTGTTCAGAAAATTTATGGAGGATGCTTAGGATCCAATCTCATTTTCTAGATGCTCATAAAGGCGAGAGATTCTGGAGGTACTGCGTATGGGTTAATTTTATTATGAACTTTTTTGTTATTTCTTTGAATTTTTTTTGGTAGGTAATATTCAATTTTTTGATTTTTTTAAAGTATTGATAACAGATCCTTCCAACAGACGCAAATAGAACTGGGATGACAAAAATGTAGTCTGAGCACACACAGAAGCAAAGATCTTGTATAAGGCTATTTTCTTGCCATTTCATATTCCAATTTGGAATCCCGCTTAAATCAACTCTTACTCTTATTTATATCCTTACGCCATCTAGGTGTTTTTTTTGTAATTCACTAGCTCAATCGTCAATTATTTCTATAGTAGATTTGTCAGTAGTTATGTGTCGCCGACCGAGGTCTTTATTAAGTATCTCTTCTTTAATTCAGAATTGTGTGTAGTTGTATTTCGTCTTCCCTTTAGTGAAATTTCTGCCGTCGTGTTGAGTAGATGGAAATTTTCTCTGGCACTCTTACTGGCTTCGTGGCATGCCTGATAACAGGGATTTATTGTTTTGGCTTTACCATATTTATCTTTGGAAGGGTTCCCTCTTTCTCCTTGATGTCTTAGTGACTCCAACGAGACGTTTTTACGGATTAGTGATTTGTACCTGAACAATTCGACGTATGTTATATTCTTACGCAGAATATTTTTCTCATTACATATGTACTTCTTGGATTTTAAATTCTTCACCTTTCTCTCTCAAGTTTCTTTTAAGTTCTTATCGCTATTTCTTTTGGATTACTTTTTACGTTTGACCTACTTGGAATCGCTCTTTATGAAGCTTGACAGCGGCGAACGTCATGAGGTAGATGATGTTTCTACATTACCGACATGTCATTCTAACTACATTGGCCATGTGAACCTACTTCATTCTTCATTCAACCTTGTACGACCAGATTATTTGGATTATTAAGAAAAAAACTAAGTAATTTTAAAATTTATTATTTTAAATGTCGACCGCCTGAGTGCGGGGTAATATGTCCAAACAAACTTTGTAAACTTTTCAGGAATTACGTTTAAAATTTTCTTCGTGTGTTTTGGGATAATCATTGTCAAATGTGAATCAATTAAGCATGTTCTTTCGAATCCATTATGCGATCCAGCTAGAGTTTTCTTTTCGTGCTCAAGAATTAAGTCAGGTGTTAATGCAAATTTGTGTAGTTAATTCTTTGGAATTTCCGAAAGTTGATCGAGGCTACTAAGTCTTCCAAATTATAATAATTATATAATTATAATATATATAAAGTCAACATTGAGATTTGTGAGGACGGAGAAGCAACCCCAAGAGGTGACCGTGGCTTATTTCAAATTCTCATGGGAAATAGAAAAACAAGGACCGAGGATCACAAAACTGGAGGAAAGACGCAAAAGAAAAGAAATGGCAAAGAGTAAGGAACAATATTACGATAAAGGGAGTGGCAATGGAACAAGGAGAAGAGAGAGAAAAGACGCAGGAATCAATAAAAAAGTTAGTAGTAGAGTAAAAGAAGTGAAAACAATTAAAGCGGAATGAAGACGAGAAAAAAGACTGCAAAATATATAGAGATGACGAATTGACTTTTAAGGAAAGCAAGATACGGAAAGATTAGAGAAGTGGCGGAGAGAGAAAGGAACAAGGGAGAAGACAGTACGAAATTAATAGCGGAAAACGAGGACATCGAGGGAAGGGCATTGCATTGGGTTAAATGTTATGGAATTAGGCTTACTTTTTGATGTGCAATTTTATTTATTTATTTAATTTGTTTTTATTTTTAACTGGGCATGGATTCAGCCTAAATGCTGCTCTACCAAGCCAACCCACTATACATTTACAAAATATCCATGCCCGAGCCTAGATTCGAACCAGAGACATTCAGTACCCCAGTACTGCGCCAAACGGGTTCATACACCAAATTTGCTGTAATCTTATAAATTAGATTGTGAAACAACTCCTCACGGTACGACAAATGCGACTGATACGCCCGCTCATACTAAACATTCTGATTTTAAAATAATGCCACTTTCTTTCAAAAACATATTGCCGTTGGCTAGCTCAATACAGCAAAAACAATAGCAGAAATAATATTAATTCTACTTCAACATCGATCAATCTTAATAAAAAATTGAACCCAGCTAGATGATTCTCGTTACATAATATTAAATTCAAATAGAAAACTTTACCTGAGTTTACACATGAAAAATTATATACACTTTGATTTACTCTTGATTTTCTTTCAAACCGGTTAGACTGGATAGAGTATATTCCCGAATCATTAACAGTTCTTCTTTAATGTTTAACTGATAAAGGAAATTTAAAATTCACACCCTTAAAGGAATCGGTTTATTCCTATTTTGAATACAAAAAAATCTAGTTATCTTATTTATACAGGAAACTCCTTGGCCGTACAACCCCACTAGGTTGATCCAATTGATTGAAATGGACACTCTTGTATAATGAATAGTTTCCAACACGATTACTCAAAATTACGTAATCCGCCGGTAAGCGTCAATGGAATATAAAAATATTATTTGCGTACAATCTACCGCTGCAGGCGTGCAAAAAAAATATCCGTTCCGAGTTCCGTTCCTGAACTACGCCGTTTAGACCTTTTTTTTTTATTACGTGGAATATTTTTTTGGTTTTCTGGTAAATATGGTCTAATAAAGTCATCATTATTATTATAATTGCTTGCTCTTTTCAAATATCTTGAAAAAAACATGCGATCGGATAGATCGTAATGTCACATATAAAATTATATTTGGCACATTTGTCGTATCTCTTAAATAAATGAGATATTGAGGTGACCCTTTTATCGCGAACACACGGTATACAAAATTGAAAACACTCCCCTGTATGCTGTGGTTCACTGTTCAAACTCGCTCCGTTTGAGGCATCACCTTTTCGCTGTATATATAATCGGATTTCTATCTATCACGTACTGACATACTTCACCTCGATCATGTTATGTGGCACTCAACGATTTCTAAAGTATGGAGAGCAAAAAAAACATCGACCATCATCATAATCACATTATTACTCTATGTAATCATTGAATATTATTCAATGATGTAATTTAGTGCCGGTCACTTTCAATTTCTTTTACAAGGAGAAATCTAGAAGGCCGAAAAAAGAGGCCATCTGTGCCTAAAGAGTTCATGATTATCTCCCTCAATGAAGTGATTTAATTCCATCGAAATTAAAAACACATGCTCCATTTAACAGATATACCGGCCACAGTAATCTAATAACAGTAATAACACATGCCATGGCATTTCGGAAAACGTGTTTTCCTGTTGTAAGTAGCGTAACTTGAAAATTTGAAATTTATAATCATCTTAATTAAGCGGTTCAGGTTTGAGACTCTTCTTGTTTTGAAGAGAGGCCTACAGGATGAAGGCAAAAGAACCAATTACACAGGGTATTTATTAATAATCTTTTTCCAAGTTCCGGTTTGGCTGGAAATGACCTTACCTTTTTGTATATAATGCAACACCCTGTATATCGTATTTATATCGGACTGCATGAAACCTAGGCACGTTATATTCAATTTGATTTGCGCATCCTGACTGTAGGCCAGTAAATGACCGTTTTGCCGTGTAATTTTTCGCGCCTCGACGGATTTGCTTCAAAATTTGGATTTAGGTTCCTCTTACCCTCTACTTCAAAGGTGAACTTGAGCCCAGGGTTGCTTTTACTTGGGGGGTGAATGCCACCCCTTCTCGGGGAGGAAAAAAGATACGTTCAATATAAGTCCGGAAATTGATAAATTGAGTAATTCTAAGCAACTTTTGTTCTATAGAGTTTTTTCACTAAGTCAATAGTATTCGAGTAATTGCGAGTGAAAATGTTCCTTTTTCCACAAAAAACTACGTTTTCAGACAGTTTTTCGCAAATAACTCTAAAAGTAAGTATTGTATCGAAAAAAGTATTCTTAGCAAAAATATAGCTTATAAACAGACAAACAAAATGGTCTATATATGAAGTCTGTAGACCCAGTAGAAGCAAAGTTGTAGCTCATGAAAAGTAGGTTCTCATTCGTCAAATTCCAAATCGAGTACTTCAACGTGAAATAACCAAAAAATGAAGCACTTTTCGGGGAAAAATTATGAATACTTTTTTTAAGTGTTGGAAAAACCCTTTTTTTGCTTTTAAGAAAAGTTCCTAGCATCAAAACTAAGTGAGTTACACTCAAAATAAAGTTGGTCCTTTTTTTTGGTAAAAAAAATTGAGGAAATCACCCCCTAATTAGCACCCCAATTGTATTAAGCGTTACCGCTTTACAGTTTACTTTATTTATGTATTGTTTATATGATCTGTAAGTTTGACCGGTGCAAAGTGCTTATTTTTGAAAAAATGTAGTTTTGAAGTAAACAAAAAATTTTGAAATTTTGGGATCCTCTAGTATAAATATATTCTATGGTAGATTCAGTCGATCGCAGCAAAATTCACATTTATATTCGTAATTAATGGAAGAAATTTGTTTTTCAAATAAAGAACTCTTACCTCATTAAAATGTATTTCTCAACCCTTAAATTCCGCTCATCTAACGCGAGACTGACACCCCTGAATTAATTAACATTCCTCTCATTACGAGAATAATAGGCAAAATTTATTATACAAAACAACAAAATACTTTTTCTGCAAGTTTAATTATTTAATTGATTAATGACCGAGATAATTAGCGTAATTAATTGACGCGTTAATCAAGATCTCGAAGAAAATTGTTTACATCCAACATCTGCATCTGTCACTCTATTTTAATTTCTGTTAATACCAATTTTCTTTGGTCAGGGGTGAAAATTTGCGAAACGGTCTCGTAGTTAACATTATCATTAGTAATATCTTTCCTTTCTTAATCTCCACTCCGGTGAGAAGCTTGTCACGCGCCTCGAGCGTTACCGTTACACGAGTTCCGAGTTACATAATGAAAACGAGATTCCGCAATTAGAAGCGAAAATTTGTCCAAATGAATTTATGAGATACTACAGTACTACACAGTTGTGTTTGAAAGAGGGCGGATCGAAGTTTTTTCAAGACTGACTTTTCGTGGTGTTTAATTAAAAGCTAATTAGCAAAAAAGAGTTTCTTTCGTGTGTACTTATTGCATTAATATATGTTTACTATTGCAATAAAAACTGCACGGGGAAATAAATGTGCTTATAGGAAATATGAAAAAAAGTTAAAGGAAGTTCTGGAACAATATAAGAAAATTGCGAAGGAGTGTGTGAGAATGTCGGGGGATGAGAAAATTCAAGGGAAACAATGAAATTTTGAGGGTATTTCTAAAAAAATAAGGAGGAACGAAATACGGAAATAAGGTTTTTAAATGATGTGAACTTTCCCCATAAATATTTTAATATCGATTTTTGAACTTTAGTCATTTTCATGTTAAAAGATCACCAAATACCATCAAACCCTGTGTATGAGTGCACCATCCTAAGAATGCCTAAGGATTTTTTTAAAAATTTCAAAACTTGGAAAGGGTATACCAAATATCTTTTTTGAAAACATCCCACCCGTTTTGTTTTTGTTACGTTTAACAAAAAAAACAAATTTTGTGGACTATTTAAAGCTTTCAAAAGAAACATTTACGACCTGCGGTTTAATGAAAAATAACATGTTTGTTTTTGTTCCCCCAAATTAACAAATTAACACCCTGTATTTTTTTTAGGACCTAAGGGGTTTATCAAACACAATTTTACAACTTTTATTAGAATAGTTACGGAGAAAGTTTCCCAACATTTCCTCTTTATTGCTCCATAATGGCCTCGTATTTCATCAAACTCTTTTTATACCCTCGAAGTCTCATCACAATCTCCCTGGATTATCTCACCCCGAACCTCGCTCTTGTTCCACCAGAATTCCTATCTACAAAACACCTGTGTCCAACTAGCCCCAGTGCCATGTAATTGGAATTTTCTTTTTGAAGTTGAGAGACTCGTGCTTACATGAAAACTCTATCTGGGTTGCACTTTGGATTCGAATAAGTACACACTTAATTGATTGAAATGACAAAAAATTTATTACAAAACACATGAAACAGTTAAAAAAATCCCTGACAAAAGAAAAGCTTACGAAGCTTTTTGGACATAATACCTCGCACTCAGGAGGTCGAAAACTTAAATCTTTTATTAAGATTGCTTAAATTCTTCTGCACACTTTATTTCGAAACAGACGAACTGCGTCTTCACCATACCAACTAGGGCTGGCTACCCATAATTTACCGTAAACAAAGTTATACCTTCTTTAGCATCGCGCAACTCGCAGTCTCGCTTTCTTACTATCTCCAGTATTGAACAAAACAGCACTTCTGCCATAAAATAATCTCCTTTAACAAAAATTACAAATAACTCGCCAATGACAACGGAAGCGCTGAACTAACGCGCAATTCTTCTAAACATCTATCTCTTAAAGCGATAAAAGCACGTGCGCTAATTAAATTTCGTCCGCTAAGACCTTTTATCGCAAATGACCAGATGTCTTTACATTTCAACACGCAAATTCAACCAAATGTGTCTTACTTAAAGCATCGTAACATCTTTTTGGAGTCTTTCTAGGAACATTTTGTAGGAAAATAGAAAGGTATTTTGCAATCTTGCTGAAATTTTGAAAGATTTTTTTCTGAAACTTATAGATTATTTTGGGCTTTGAAAAACATCACCAATTTTTTCAAGAGTCCTTTTGAAGATACAGGGTATCCCTCGACGAATGCCGGCGAGCTATATCTCGTAAAAGAGTTCTCAGAATATTTTGAAAATTTACTAACGTCAATAAGAGGAATTCATCAAAAAGTTGACAGCCGGAAATTGATTATTTTGTATGGAATGCCATACTATATATACACATTATTTCATTTTTAGATTCTACTTAAAATTCTATACATGGTGTTCCTAAATATGATGGCAGTCATGATCATCTCAATTGTAGAAAGAGTACTAATATGGACAACTTTATAATTTCTAATGGGAACTCACATTTTTTATTCTATATCTCGATTGTACTCAAAAAAATATGCCCCCATCTACAATACAGTGCGCCACTGAACACAAATTTAAAGTACGTGATAGGTAGCAAACTTTTTATAATTGCGGATACCATAAAAAATTCTTTGCAAAAATTGTGAATATTTTTTTCCTTGCAGTTGAAAAGTTTTGAAAATATATTCAGTGTTTCAGACAAAATTTTCACCCTGTATATTGTGGTACATATATACAATGTCATTTAGGCCTAAACAAAAATAATGACGAGACATCCTGTATATGAGATTATTTCAATGTATTAAGTAAATCTGGAGGAATATTTACGAAATAAGCACAGAGTTGGTTTGTTTTATCTGAATTTGCGTAGTTTTCGTTTTAATTCTTGTTAGGTTTTATCGCTTTTGTAAATTATTCAATTTAGGCAAGGTGTTAGAAGTGGACACATTTGGTCGTTTGCGATAAGGAGTATTTTTGTTAGGCGAAATCTAAATAATCCACGTGTTCTGGTGCTGATAACGAAGACGTAGGTGTTTCGAAGAATTGTGCGTTTCATATGGAGAAGTGGAGACGTTTGTCGCGTTCCGTTATGATTAGGGATTTATTTGAAAATTCTTAAAGGAGTTTATTTTATGGTGGAAGTGGTATTTTCCTTAAATACGGGAGGCAGCCAGAAAACGATGGTGCTAGTTTCGCTACGGCTGAAGAGCGTCTAAATTCTCGGGCTGACTGCCCTAAGTGGCGTAAGAGGTGTGTTGTACCATTACAGAAAAAGTTTTATCGAGTTAAAAAATAATAATAATTGTATTTATTGTTCAACAGAAAATATTTCCAGTAACAGAACAATATAAAAATTTAGTATAAACTGCAGTGTAAGAAATACTCTTATTTTAAAGTTAACAGTTTTTACGATCCGAACAGCCACTGAAAATTGGTCATCATAATATTAAATGTTGACCGCCTGCGAGCGGGTTAATATGCTCAAACTCGCTCCAGCTGCCGGGCGTCTCTAAATAAAACAATATTCATCATCATTAGGTGTTTTGTGGGTGGGGGATATTTATTTTTATTTTATTTTTATTTTATTTTTTTTATTTTTATTTTATTTTTATTTTATTTTTATTTTATTTTTATTTTATTTTTATTTTATTTTTATTTTATTTTATTTTTATTTTATTTTTATTTTATTTTATTTTTATTTTATTTTTATTTTTATTCGCTTTTATTTTTAAAAACTTCAACGAATAAAACTATATGGGGAAGGTTTAGAGATTTTTGATAACATAATATGTTTTGTGGGTGGTATAGTGACCGCATGCCATTGCACTAAGTAATATGTAAAACTTTTGGAAATATCAAATGTTTTTTAATGTTATTATATACTCAGTTTTCTTTCTCCAAATAAGCTAACGGCTCAAAATGATTCCTTAGCACTATGCTATCAAAAGAACTCAAATTTAGTAAGCGGAAAGTGCATATTAGGTATGCACTAGGTACAGATGGGTTAGTTTTATCTTGCAAAGTGCCGGTCACTTAAAACTCGAAAATCAAATTGAATGATCACATAATTTTGTATATCAATACATTCCTCAATATTACCATATGGCAAAGAGGATGATGGATTGTTTTAGATTTATATCAAAGCTCTACGATAATTCGACCGGATTAAACTGGAAACCCAGATAATCCGGTCCTAAAAAACCCAAAAGTGACAATGTGTTAACATATTGTTTTATTTAAAAAAATTGACGAGACTATTTTGAAACTGTTAAGTCAACATTTTCGAGGCAAAGCTTCTACCACTTACACACAACTGAACTTCATCTCACCCGAGACCGTTTAAATGGAACCTTTTTTGAACATGATTTATTATTCAAATTGTATTTTATAAAAGCACGAAAGCAATAAGAAGTGCGTTCACGTATAATAGCTTCTTCTTTTGACGGTTATAAAATACGAAAAGGAAAAGATATGAAACATATCCGAAGCTCCTTATAATATAAATAACGCGCGCCGCCAGAAAGAAAAAGGTAATTTTTTCGTTAACGACCCCAGTATAACGTCTTGATAATAACCAAATAAATAAAACGGCGCATCACAGTTCCGAATTAGAGTTAATCTAAGGCCATCGTAAAATATATCTTTGTTACGGGTTAATATCCAACTCGGCGAGCAATAAACCAAATTTAATAGACACAATAAATAGATCGTGATGGAAAATCGATTTTGGGCGCAAATATTTTATTTACAATGATACCCCGCTCGTCGAAATTCCGCTACGCTCGAAGATTACAAATAATAGCATTATCGAATTGGAGATGAAAATCGTTAACTCCATTGTTTTCTAGCGATGAAGAGAAATGGAAGCCCATCAAACAGGAGTACAATCACTTTATATACCTAAAAGAATTATATCTTTCCATGTACATCGCCGATCCGTTTGAGTTAGTTACATCAGAGTAGATACGATAAAAAAAAAAGACACCCATTCCGTACTTGTAAACAACTTACCAAACTGAAGGTCGAAATTTGAACAGCTTACCTAAAAAAAATAATAATAATTAGTTACTCGCAAATTGCACGATTAAGAAAATTAATATCGCTAATACCGTTAAAAACTAAAATGGATTTTGGCTGAAAGTCAAAACCTATTGTGTCTTGGTACAAAACAAAGTAATTTTCTTCGGCATACCTCCATTCCTATCTGAACCTTTATACGATATATGTGCTCATAAGTGAACATAAGCTGGAGGGTACGAGCTTTTGATCATTTCACATCTCATTATACGCCTCAATAATAATAAAATGTCATATGTATCTACTACGGTTCGCTTAATTTTAGATTACATTAAGTATTAAGTGTTGGAAATCCAGTCACGTATTTACTCTCTTTTAATTAGAACTGTTGGCTCACGAATAACGTGTAATACCTTCATCAGATCACGTTAATTAAATAAAATATAGCATTTTGGGAAATGGATTAGTCGCATTTACTTTCTGTTTAGTTGGGAAAAGTTTGGCAATTAACAAACACGTGACATGTTTAGTAGCAAATGGCGTCCAGCGAAACTTTTACGCTCATTTTTTTTAAGACATTTTGATTGTTTGATTCAAGTTGTACAACACGCTTAGCAAATTCGTCGCCAAACTTCTCTGCATAATATGAATGTCGCCAAATTTCACTGCAGCCATCTTGAAAAATGGGGATATTGTATTTGTCACTAGATATTCGCAACGTAATTTTAGCGTGACTGCATCTAAGTGGATTAATTTTCGTCACAAAAGAAACGCATTTAAACACGAGGGATAGCATACTGATATCTTTTTTTTATAAATCCCCCCCCACAATAATAAAAAAAAATATAAAGAAAATGATTATAAAAGTAAATAATAATGAGCAATAAACGCTTGTCGTTCCAAAATATGCAACATCTCAAAAGATTTGAAGTGCAACAAATCTTCACCAGATTCTGAAATGACATCTCTTAAGACACAAGTCTTCAAAAGATTTAAAATGTGCACAGTGTGATTATGCTACGAACGAGAAATCAAATTTAAGTAGACTATGAACCAAATTTTTTAAAATGTGCACAACGAACTACTGTACCAGACCAAAGATCACGCATCCCCACTATTCATATCTATTAATTGCGCTTAGTTGGGTCGTCCCCCAGTAGAATAAAGTTACGTACGCATATGTTAACTCACAATACTTTCAAATATTTAAAATGTGCACAGTGTGATTTTGGAACACATCCCCACCATGTCCTGAAATCGCATCTCTTAACTCACAAAATCTCGAAGGATTTAAAATGTGCACACTGTATTGGTATTATATGAAATGTTAGGCAATATTCGTCGGGTCTGCTATTATCTATATAAATCAAAATGAATGTTTGTCTGTCTGCCTCTTATGCCTGTCTAAATCGTTCATCAGATTGCGATGAAACATTGGGTAATGGTGGACGTATGCCCGCGAAAGTTTCTGAGTTAGTGAAACACCTCCTGAAATTCTCACGTGATCGGAAAAAAAATTTACATTTTTCAGTCGAAAAGAGACTTGACATTTAGAGTGTAGGTTTCTTTGAAGACGTTAAGGTATACTCCGAGAGAACTTCCTGAAGTTCTCAAAAGAACAGGCAAAATCGGGATTTTCCAAAGGCGTTACGAAGTTCTCCCAGACTGCTAGTTCCTTGATATTTTTTCTCTTAAAAGAAAAATATTGTCTATGACCAAAAGCCAACATACAACTCCTAAAAAAAACAGAATACGAGAACACTAAAGAATACCGAGGAATTTTTCCTTTTTCTGCGGATATAATGATATTGGAGATTTACTAATTTCCCGGATAGGTTACACTATAACACTCATATTTAGCGGACACACATGAAAATTAGTTTTTTTTACAAAAATTATTGTAACGGGAACCTGCTAACGCATTTAATTTCTTTAGAAATTTCGTTAGGATGTGGTTTTAGGTATTGAACATTGCTGAAGTTAATATCTTGGTAGACATACTAGCCTGGATCAACTTTTGAATTAACTGACACAACTCTTGGACACGAGAAGAAAAATCTGTCATAAAAACTCTATCCGGGTCGCACGATTAATTGATTGGCATTTGACAATGACAAAATTTTATTCCGAAAGACATGAAAAGAACATTAACCAAAATGCCTAAAAGAAAGAGAAGCTTGAAAAACTTATTTGGATAAATTACGCCGTACGCGAGCGTTCGACAAAGAAATAAGAAAATCTTAAAATTACTTCGGTTTTTTTTCTCTTTTAATAATCCTAATAATATGGTCGTTCAACACACAAATTTTGATGCAAAACAACAGTAACAACTTCAATAACAAAATAAATCTATCTTCCAGTTTTTACCGATAAATTGCAGAAGAAAGGCGTATTGTGGACAAAGTGTAAGGTAAAAAAGAAAACAGAGTGGACTTTCAACGGAACAAATGTTGAGCATCAACCAGAAGAAAGTGTGATGAGATCATTGGCTAGTGAAATTTTTGCTCAGTTTAGAATGATGAAGGTTACTAAATTGAAATGACCCAATTATTGGCCGTCAATAACCAGGTCTACCGGTTTTGGTCAAGATGAATAAATGGACAATGTCCCGAAGCATTTACAAAGTAAGTGCATGCGTTGAACTTCTCGAGCGCACCCCTATATTTGCAATTCACGCGCATTAAACGGAAAATCCCATTACATATCTCGATAACCCTCGGTTTTTACTTCCGCCCTTAATTACCTACAAACTGTAACTAATGTAATGATTGTATGCGATAATAGTCATAGAGGTTGCCCGAATAGGAAAAGTCCCCCGAGATTCAAATCCAATCGAATGCTATTATTGAAGTAAAATCCGCTTGATCAATAATACGTTTTAAAGTAGTGCCCTTATGCTTTAAATTCATTCAATTTTATTCATAGTATCAAAGGATCTTTCCCCATTCAAAAGAGTAAGTAGATGCCATTAGCATATTATGGTAAGACCCACATCTAATGAATGACGTGGAGTGATATATAAAATTGACAGATTAAAATTCCTCTCTTTAATGAAAGCAACGCCGCCGAGCCCCTTATTACATAGAACATAAATTATCCTTTTATTCGATACTAATTACGAACTATAACGAGAAATTTATGGCCACTTTAAAATAGTTCTATTGAGGGTGTTCTTCGACGTATAATTTTACACTTCATGATTCATAAAATTTATTTATCATCACGCTCTGCACACGATGGGAATGCTCCAGATAAAAATAATTATTATAGCAGGAGGAAAAAAATTCTCCCTCTTGTATAAAAGAATTCCTATTTCCTGAAGTGTGCGCGGGTGCACCATCCTGTTGAAACTAACAGTTTCCACCCTTGGTTTTTTTTGTGTGCCGTACTTGGTTGTTTGTAAATAAATAAATAAATGGTACTAAATACAGTATGTACTTTTTTACGCGCCATATAAAAAAATAAAATTGAGGATGATTTCTCCGGAACGAAACGTTGTATTCAAAATCTCTCAATGTGGCAATGAGAGTTTTTTGTATCTGTTCAAATATAACAGAAAAAATTAAATAGAAATAATTTGACCACCGGCGAATGTTCTATGGTTTCGTAAATGCCCATGATAGACATCCTTATCTTGGATACAGTGTATATTGTTGACAAAATTACTTGGAGTAATGCCATTGACTCAGTTTTATCTAAGCTATCTAAATCACTATTTATTTTAAGGTATTTAAAACGATCTCTGAAGCCTTAAATCTTGCTATTTTTTTTTAGTTCATTCACGTTTACGATAATTTTGTGGGGAATTTCTTCCAAACCGATCAAGATGTTTTTACGAGTGTTTTTATTACAAAAAAAACATAATTCCTATCATTGTACACGCTGAATATCGTGCAGACTGCCCACATATTTTTGAAGAATTAAATATGCCGTTTCCATCTTCTTCCTATCACGATATTGGAAATTTATAAAAACAAAAATAAATTTGAGCAAAAAAAAACAAGGAGCAAAAAAATTAAAACTAGGCAGATCTAAAAATAACAGTCCGAGGGTCGACATCGTCCCTGATCGTATTAAACTTTATAATTTTTGCAAAATTAAATGAGTCATTAAAGAGCATCTTATTAAGCCATTCATTTTATAATGTAACTGAATATTTACATAAACCCTGGCGACCTATTCATAATATTATATTTATTTATTTAATTGTTTGTTTGCACTACTTTCGTGTACCTCTGTGTACTCTTTAGTCATTTAACTTCACTTGTTTTTTATAACTGTGTTTAATTTTTAAAATGTTGTAATTGTTATCTTTTTTACCCATAGGTTTTGTCTTATTTTTATATAAAATTTTAATCTGTAATTTATATGATTCCACTTTAGCTACATGGTTTGTCCAGCTCTTGTTGATATAAAATTTTAAAGTTTTCACAATCTATTTATTTATAAAGACTCAAAACCTACTTATGGTGTACAGACAAATAGATTGAATTGAGTTAATATTTCAAAAAAAATCTCCTCCAATAAGTAAGCAATCATGCATACACCTGATTTCCGCAGTTCACATTCCTGGAAATGCAGAATACGTCTCTTCTGCCTTGGTGGCAAATAAATACACAATACCAAAATATCCACATACATATATTGAAATTTTAAAATCAATCAAGTTCGTCAGTCATCTATAGCCCACCAAAAATCAGTATTAGCTGCATTGTAACCTCCAATGCCCATTGTACTACGATTTTAGAAGTGAAGTTAATAACCCCTTAAATGAACAATGAAAAAATAAAAATGCATTTTTAGAAATAAATCAAAATCTTCAAATTTATACGTTTAACTCAGTTAGAAATTTCAAATTAGTTACAAATGAATAGACCGGATCCGGGTAAGTAAATATCACTTTTGCTTTTGTCGTTGCAATGACGGAAAATCGGATTTATGGCTCAGTGGTAGAGCATTGGGTTATAAATCCGAAGGTCGGCTGTTCGAACCTGGCTTGAGGTGAATTTTTCATCTGTGGCGGAGATGGAAATTACCTTAGACCAGTTCCGAGTATTCTACCGGCTACTTCGAATTAGGTTTTCCTGCAGTTTTCCTAATTCGTAAGGTAAATACCGGAGTAGTAAATAGCATTATGCGGGTCACTCTGTAATTGGGCGCATGCCTGTTGAGGGCCCAAAACAAGAGAGGGATAATAATAATAATGACAGGTACTGACTTTGCGAAGGATGTGAACGTATTTACGTGAATGGGATTTTGCTAACCTTAATCTAGGTAAAGATATTTTTCATATTCGAAATTCGTCGTCGGCCCACAATTAACCAGGAGCAACGTTCCTTGATTGTAGGAAATAAATCAATTACTAGTAACAAACACAAACAAAAGTAAAAAAAAAGGGTTGAAGTCTCAACAACGTGGGCCCGGCCCTAGGGATTTACGAGACCGTATCCTGAAAACATTATCGACTATCGCTGAACTAATTAGAATTATTAATTTAATAAAACAAAGACATGGAATTCGCAACAGACCGATAACAAATAGCGGATTATATACGATACTTTTGAAGCAAGCATTTTAGCCTCGATTTTAGCATAGAAAAGATATCAGTTTCAGGGGATGATCTATTGGAGTTTAATTGTACCTGCATAAGCGAGACGAATTGGGGTGTAGCGGTCATTTCGTTGAAGAGTTCGGGTAAAGTTTGCGACTACTAGTTTGAATGTCACTTAATTAATTTATAAACAGGATGTCCCATTGATCTTGAGACAGTCGATTATTGCGGAAACTAGCGGGAATATCAAAAAATGATTTTTATTAAATATTCTTCATATGGAGGAGCCCATTTAATGATGCTACGTTTTTCCCCACTCTAACCATTTTTTTGTAAATTTATACTAATATCAATAACATCAAACAATTGGCTCCCAACGTCCTTTGAGAAAATTTTGATGGTAGGTAAGCTATAGATTCGCTTCAAATCGTAATAAGAAATCAATACACGAGCACGAGTAAAGGGCACAATGCTTTTATTTGCCTTTGAATGCGTTATTCGAACATAATTGGAATACATAACCACGAAAGTGAAAGTGGAACTTTCAATAAAATCGTCGTATTCCCTTCTAATATTACAATATTGAAATTATCCATCTAAAATATAAAAAATTATCGATTATAAGAAAGGAGTGGAATAGCATTTAGCCGTAAAACTTTAGAAAGCATTTTCTGATACCATGAAGCGTTATCATTCATAAGAGAAAAGTCCGCTATTACGAGGACGGAAACGTCTCATGAATAAAAGAACGACGTCGTCGCTTTTAATTCTTAATTAAACATTTCCCGGGTAAGCTCAAGTAAAACTTCAACTATCCCCTACCACACCTCTTCAAGTAATGTGATGAAACTACCCTTCTACTTAATTTAAATTAAAGTTTAATAAGATTAAAGACGTTCCGCGACACAATATTGACCTCAATATTCTTCATATCGCCCCTTAATTACACTAATTAAACTAAATTCGAAACGGAAAACTTTTTACGACTTTTGAATTCGCTCTAATTTCTCCCATTTCGTGCATTTGAGCAATTTCGAAACCGAACATGAAAAAAACGGAATTGTTAAAACTTTTCGCCGATTGAAATTCTGACAGAAACTGCCGTTTAATGAATTGGTTTCTGTCGAGTTAACGAGGGTTGTGGCAAATATTTCTTTTCGCGTTTCGTGTTTCTCAATCATTGAAAATAATTTCACGTGTCTACCGCAAAATATGCAAATATTACGTTGCCTCTAAATATTACTAATGTGATTAACTCGGACGTAGGTGTGGTTCAATAAAACTTCGACTGTCGAGCCGAAATTATTATGGTTTTTCGATAATTCTATCATCGTAAAAAAAAGCGAAATGTGGTTCAGAATTGAAAGCATTTTCCGGGCACTTTTCGACCCGGATAAATTATAACGTGTAGAGTTTACATGAATTTTTTTTCCAAATTGATCAAATTCCGTTTGTTACTGACTTTTTAATTGATAGTCCGGTAGTCGACATTTGTAATTATTCCTGAATTTGTTCTCTTTATAGTTAATTACATGTTATGGAATATTGCGTTACCCGTACTCTTTACAATTCAACATAATTTAGATGCCTCAACTTCACAATTTTGGTATTTTTTTTTTTGCTCAAATTTGGTTTACAAATATGTCCAAAAACCATTATTATCTGATAATTTCAGAAAAAAGGTAACGAAGGAAGGGGTTACATATTATGTGCGTTCTTCAGTTGGTAGTATTGCGATTCTATTAAAAGAACGTCAGGTCATCGTCACTGTGATCTGCTGTAAATTCAATTAAAACGTAAATTAAACGGAAACAGAAGTACCTAAGTGGAAGCTGTAGAAAAAGTACCGCTGTTAAGTTTTAAAATGTGGTCAGTGCTATTATGCAAGGAATCGCATATTATCCAGTTTAAAGAACTACATGTTAACACACAAAGCTTCTAATGATTTTAAATGTAACGAGTGTGCTTGCGCAACTAATGATCAAATTTGAGCCACATATTCGCACATTCGTGGCCATGGCGTTTGTGAATTACCTCTAACTTATACGGCCAAACCTACCAACAATGTACGGCACAATTTTTTATTAATTTATATTCAATTTTATTCATCTATACTTAATTTAGATATTAATTACCTTATAAATAATCTCAATAGATCCATGAGTTTGGAGATTCTATTACTTGAATTTAATTTAAACAAACTATTTTTAATGAGAAACTGATTTTTCTATCAAATCCAAATCTAATGAGTAGTAAAAATACATGCAATACAAACGACTTCAAATTTGCCTAGAGGTTGATATTTTTAAGAAATCACAGATGCAATGTTTCAACTACCAAAAAATATAATTAGGATGATTTTCTTAAAATCTTTTAATCGTTTACAATACAAACAATAGACTGGCACCGGTTCTTCTTACAACGACACTGATGCAGAAAATGAAAGAGTGGAGCTGCATATTGGAACATCCTTCCGGTGAAATTCTTCGGAGAGCTCTTTAGTAAGTAACAATTTTACACCATTTTTGTATTATTATTTTTTCAACTGCGGGCGATTATAATAATTTTATGATTACGAATTTCGATGACAAAATTCAATCCCCTTTTCTTTGTTATTGTTGCATACGCACCGGAGTAACTTGGCACTGGCACGTAAACAATACTCCCTTTGTAGCAGGGAAAGTAAGTAACTAACACGTTTAATTGATTTGTCCTTCACTGGATACTGTAATAATTTTTTCGCTCTAGTATTTTATCCTCTTTTCCTTATACAATAAACATTGTCTTTAACATGAACAGCAAAATGATACGTTCGAATTAATTCACTTCTGTATGTTAGTTCATTTAACTGTAAACACATAAACTCGCGTTTAAATTTTCATTTCAAGAGAAATATCCGCAATCACAACTTGGATTTCTAGTCTAGTCTAGAAAACAAACGACAACTTTCACTCTGACCAAGCTTGAGCGAAATTATTACTTGGCTGGTAATTCCCGACCGAATCTCTTCTAAAACTTCTCCGGATTAACTACCCGCGGAAAATCTCTCGGAGAACTAATTTAAATGTTTTTACTAAACATTCCTGAATCTTACTAGAGACCAACGCATTAGCCGCATCGGTGGCTTAAACAAGAATCAATTTAAAATCTCCAGGAATAACCCCTACTTAATTAGTTATTGATTAATTAACGCCTTTTTCAAGAAGGTTTCTAGTAATTCAGTGAATCACTTTTTGTTAAGAGCCAATCAATACAATGTATACTATCACTCGCTGAATTTTCTGAAAAAGTCCCACGTTATAAGATGACCTGATTTAATGACTTCATTCGCAATTTTAATCACGTAGCCCTAATTAACCGAATCTCATCCAAACCCCAGACATCGGGTTTCGGGAACTAATTAGATTCTAATTAATACACAGCGACCTTCTAATTATTAGGAGGTCGCTGTGTATTATACACTTCACTGACGTATAACAAAAATGACCCGCTTATTCTACCAAGTACTTGCGGAATTTCACCAGTGCACCAGTCAGAATTTATTGAAAAATTCGACCCTCTGATTTGTACACCCTGTAGACTTTCTAAGAAATGTATAACTCAAAAATCCCAGCTTGATCTATTTTATATAAATCCAAGTTACAAGGTACCGTTACATGTTCCCAAATGTTCTTAATGTGACTGATTGGGTTAGGCTAGAATTTTTTAGATTGGTTTTTTTAAATTAAAATAGATTTTCATTTTTGTTTCACTTGGTGTTTAAAATATGCGATTTGTTTGCCTTTACTAGAAACAGCTTTGTTTAAAATTAAAAAAAATATATCTTTCACATTGCGCCGTGTGCGCATATCTGATTTTTACAATATGCGATATGTTTGTGTGTACTACAAGAATCTTGGGTTAAAAATTAAAAAATAAATAAGAAAGTTCACATTGTGCAATTTGCGCATGCGCACATCTGATTTTTACAATATGCGATATGCTTTTCTTTACTAGAAGCACATGTGTTTAAAATTTAAAAAAATATTGCTATGAATAAGATAGTTGACATTGGGCAGTGTGCGCATGCGTACATTAATCGTCAAAAATTTTCTTGGTTGAGGTGCCAGAGCTATAAGCAACCGAATTAAAAAAGAACGAACTAAATATCTTGAGTTTGTATTAAAAGTGGTCTTAACTTTGACCTCAGTCTCAGTCAGTGAGAGAAAACCAAGTTGCTCGACCAAAGGTCTACGAAGATAGGGTACATAAATCCCGAAAATTTTTTTTAGTTTTTGAAATATCTTGAAAAAATTTTCGATTTTACAAACTATTTTTTCTGGCGTTAATATTTGACCTAGAGCAAAACCATTTCTCCATACCAACTTCTAATACTCTTTAGGGCGTCGTTGTTAATTTGGTAATTGGACGTTTTGTCTTCGCGGACTCATCATGAACTTTATTTTTTAAATACGACCCTGATATTCTAATATCATATTAAAGCTTTATTCTGAATTCAATGGTGTATAGCATTTTATAGTTTAATCGCGGTTTAGCCATTTTTTCGGGCTTAATTAAAAAAATTCCTATTACGGACCTGTACAACGATTTTAATAGAAAAAATACTAATTAATATACAATAAATTAAACACCAAACTCATATGTGAAAAACCAAAGCTACTGTCACTTCAAATACGCCATTACCGCATTCATTTGTTTTCCAAAGCATATTTTTCCTTGGTAATATTGGGGTGTTATACTTTTTGACAATAGTTAACTGTGTACAGGGTGATTCAAATTCGAGGTCCACCATCGGGATTTCGGGAACTGTAAGAGATAGGTAGGTAGTTTAAATTTGGCAAAGATGCGTATTTCGATGCTTAACAAAATGCAGTTTTGAAACTTTCCGACTACTTTCGGAGATATCCGGAAAAAGCCGAAACTTTGCACAATCGCATTTATTATTTTTTTTGAAGTTATAGGATATTTCAAAATAAATAACACATTATTATGGCCACTTTTGTCCCTCTACAAGATGCTACTTTGAAATTTTCAGTTTGACGTTTCGTCTCCAGTCAACCATCATCAACTTTGTTTTTTCTTATAGAAGTAATTTTTACTTTTTGTGTCATTTGATAGAGAATTTTTTTCTGATTTCAAAAATGTAAACATCACTATCTTTCAGTCATAAATAGCGCAATTAATTCGTAAAAACGCACGAAACTGCGTACGTACACTATCTAAGACAAAGTTTTCTAGGCAAAAAAGAAAATATTTTAATAATTTAAAAAATTGTGATGTTTATATTTTTGAACTCTCTTTTGAATTCTCTATCAAATGACCCAAAAAGTAAAAATTACTCCCATAAGAAAAAACACAGTTGATGATGGTCAACCGGAGACGAAACGTCGGATTTAAAGTTTGAAACTAGCATCTTGTAGAGGGAAAAAAGTGGCCATATAATGTGGTATTTATTTCGAAATATCTTCTTAAATAAATTCAGTAAAAAATAAAAACGATTTTGCAAATTTCGGTGTTTTCCGGATATCTCCGAAAGTAGTCGGAATTTTTTAAGTTTCAAAACTGCATTTCGTTAAGCATCAAAATACCCAACTTTGCCAAATTTAAACTACCTACCTATCTCTTACAGTTCCCGAGATCCCCATGGTGGCCCTCGAATTTGAATCAGCCTGTATAATTAATCTATTAATTTTCTAATGAATAATGAAGAAAAACTTCACATCGTAGGATGTTTCATTTCATCCAAATGGAAGCAATCTGTAATAAAAATTTTCTTAATAAGTCCGATAAAATTAATCCGCAATTAAGCCATAAAGTTATAATAAAAAGGGCTTTAAGAATATGATATCGAAATATCAGCGCCGTATTAAAACAAGTAAAGTTGATGATGGTTCCGCAAAGATGAAACGTCCGATTAAAAAAACGAACAACTCCACCTTAAACAGTATTAAAAGTTGCGGTCATTGGTTTTGCTCTTGGCTAGGTGAAATATTAACGTCAGAAAAAAGAATTCGAAAAAGTCGAAAAATCGGATTTTTCAATATATTTTAAGAACCAAAAATTGTTTCAAGGGAGACTTCCAAACGTTATCTGCTTAGACCTTTGCATCTCTTTCTCTTTCTAGAATACCTGTATATGGTCCTCCTTATTTATCTCGGACACAGTGTATTTTGTTTGGATGTGCTTTAATCTCAACACCGATGGGAACTTGAAATAAATTCGTAAGAACTTGAAGGGAACTGCGGGGCGAAATGAGGGGAACTTGCGATACACTTACACTTATAATTTGATGATAGGTAACTTGATAGAAACGCTAAAAGAACTTTATCAGGACTTGATTTGGGAAGAATCTTAAAGAGCTTGAGAGCAAATGTGAAGAAGTTCGACATGAATTCGACTTAAAAAAGAAATTGAAGAACGTAAAATAAGAATAAGCAGAAAAGGAGGAGGAAATAAAAAAATAAATAATGTTCGGTTAATTCGTGAATCTTCAAAATGTTGGGATTTATCTTCTTAGCCAGAGTGTGTTAAACTTGACGCACAGTTAAAAGGTCATAACTATCTCAATGCCGTTATATGCAGTTACTTTTATTGTTAGAGCTCGTCCATCCGTATACTATGCAATGTAATTGACCTTCATTTTTGCGCTATCAAAAAAACTGAAGGGCGTAGACCTGAGCACGACTTTCTCCCCCTTTGTTTTATATTATACAAAGCGATATCTTGGATTTGTACGATTCATTATTCTTACACAATAATAACTAATTCCCTCTTTCAAAACTTTCTCCTTTCTATTTCATTATTGCATTATATAGCCGTTGTTTAATTGATTTTGAAATTTATTTTCACTTTGTTATACTAATCCAGCGCTTTGTTTAATTCAAGGTACTGTAATAGTAATTGTATACTTGACCTTAATAGTTTCTTTCGTAATGTTACTTAAGGAAGCCGCAATAACGGTGTATTAATCCAAAATTGTCCAGGTTGCGATTCTTGAATGGATTTACTGTTTGGGTCGGCAAGTCTATGATCCAAATAGATGAGGGGATGGATTACGTTTCAGCTCTCGTTAAAAATACAAGGGCACTAGATATTGAATTGACCTACTTACAAAAAGGTACCTAAATTAAGTTTCTTCTCTATACGGTTCGTGCCTTATCGAACATGCTCTCTGTTTTTTCGTGCGAAACTTCGTTGACACATTTTGTTTAAAACTCGGACATGCTATTTAAGTTGTCGTGTCGATTGTTAAAACTTTCACTTGAGACGTTAAGCTCGGTCGTAACAACGCCACTTTTTGCAATATCTTAATAACGAATGCAGTATTACCAGAATGCCAGTGGGGTTTATTATAACTTGCCTTGATAATAACTTTGAAAGCGAATGAACGTGAATTCTACGTTATGGATCATTACACACCCTCCTATATTATTGATTAGCAAAATGAGCAAGGCTATAATCTAATTGTCCATTTTAGTATTCCAATTGACTGAAAGGCTAAAGTGGAATTGATTTGTTCTATCTTATCCTACTAATAAACACTTTTAGTACATTCGTAAAAATGAAAATGCACATTACTAGTACGTTGTCCGTCCAGGGAAAAAATCACGACAGTTTTACGAATTAGGGGTCTAGTTTTGATAAGCTTAAAAAATATATAAATTAAAAAAGGAATTAAAATACCTAATTATAAAAAATGAATATTCGCTTTTTATTACAATTCTGTTTTTTAGTTTCTATTTTATTTATTTCTATGGTTCATAATTTATTAATCAATCGGGTATTGCATTACATCAGACTTTCTCAATCTTATAACTTATATTTGGGGTGCATATAGGGTGGTATGGGGAATCGAAAACGTCCTATTTTGGTCTTGATCCGTAACCATCTTCAAGTTTGTTGAGGGTGTCAAAATTTTAAGTCATAACGGCTTGAAAAAATTTTTTTTAATTTTTTCGCAAACACTGGCCGAAATGGCCTTAAAAAAAGTTCATTACATTTTTTTTGTAAGTTCCTTTGTTTTTGAAAAAGTTTTCAATTGAAAAGTTAAACTATTTATTTTATTTTTCCAAATTTCATTTTTCTCTAAAACTAAAGTAAGCATCAGAGTGAACAATGTCAATTACAAACAAAGATGTGTCTTGATGAGGTCTACAACAAAGGGTTCTACACTTTTTGCGTCGGGTTCAAAATAAAGGCGCTAGAGGGCATTTTCTAAATGTTATACTATGGCCAAAGTTATTAAAAGTAGTCGGAAAGACAAGTTTTAATAGTGCCGCGAATTTTGTTTAATAATTTTAGTGTGCCGCCAGACAAAGTTTGAGAAACACTGAAATACACGTTCAGGTTATTTATCTCATACTACCACTTGTTACTACTCAAAAACTGAAAAGCGCCTATATTTCTCGAAAGTTTTCGAACGCCTCCAAACGCACCCGAATATTCTAGAATGTTCTCGAACGCTTTCGTTTCTTATCGCCGATGACTAATCTTTAAAGCGCCTCTATGTCTTTCGCCATTTCTAGAACATTCGCTACAGTAGTTAATTCTGGTCACTTTCATTGTCCGGGCATTTTTTCGAACTTTCAAAATCTACTTGCAGATTCCGGGGTTTCAGGCAGGTTTTTTGAACAAATTTGAAGTCGGGAGCGATATATCCTATTCAAAAAGGAGCAATCCTTTCTATTTCTGCTAAAATTAAAAAATAAATTTAACTTTCTCAAGAATAGCTTCCAAAAGAATTTGACCCAAAAATCTATGTGTTAGGTTGTCGAGAAAAAAATTAAACACACAAATTTTTAAACTTTAGGAAGCGAAAGTATTTTAGACATTACCTCCTCCAAATTTTTTGTCATACTTAATTGTTTCACCCTGTATGGGTTTCCATTGCCTTTCTTTTCAGCAGAATAAAAGGTGCAGAAATAAATGTAACGTTTTAACATTTTTTTTTAAAGAAACGTTCTATACATTTCCAAAATCCTTGTACCGGGTGGTCAAGTAAGAATGAGACGCGGCTGTAGTTTCAAATAATGAAAATCACTTAAAACTCACTCATTTTTATCAATTTTCTTTATTTAACCTTGAACATTTAAGCTTCAAGCTCGGCTTCAACCCGGCTTAAGTTTCATCGCAATTTTAATAATCATGTCTAACCTGAAACTTCGTCACTTATCAGGTTTTGAACCCGCAATCTCGAGTTTCAAAGTGCTAATTCCATTCCATTCCATTCTTGAAATTCAAACTTTCAGCTTCCAATTCTGGACAAGGCCTGGAACTGGAGGTGAACAATAAATTCCAGTTTTAAATAAAATGAAAGAGGAGGCGAAAATAATGACGCTCAGCGAAAATTCAAAATAGAGAGCAGAAAGAACAAAAGAAAAAATACAAAAATAAACAAAAATTATACAAAAAAGGGAAATCCAGCATCAGATTAAAAAAGAACATTTAACCGATCCAGACAGCGATAACTATTCAGCCATAAATGTGCAAACCAGGTAATAACAATTTCAGTTTAAACAAAAGTACCGATTTCTTATACCACAGTCATAAAAGGAAATACTTCAACAGACAAGTTGTTCCATTATGGATCGGCGCGAATTACGTATTATAATCGTTGTGGAGAGGGTTCACGTTCAGGTAGGGTGCACAAAAGATTGCATTTGGTTTTTGTTTAAATTTTTTCTCCTAATATCAAAATTGTATATTGTAATATGAACAAAAAATTCGATAATTACAATCGACCAATAACAAAAAATGCTTGTTGGTACAAATAAGTCTAATTATATTTTAATATAAAAAGATAATATACTAAATTCTCTTTTCAAAAATATAACACACCAGGGATGTTATTCAAGAAAGATTCAAAAAGGTTTAAAAAACCCTTTCGAAAATTTTATGAATTTGTGTAAATTTTTTAAAATGTTTTTTGAATCCTTTTTAAACAATTTTGGATTTTTTGATATTTTTAGTATGATATTTTTGAAGAAGAGAATTTAATACGCTATCTCTTTAGGTTGAACTGCTTAAAAGGCTGTTCCATAAAAAAATGAGGTTAGGTTCGATAACTTTATTACCTGGCCCCGTATACTTAATTATTTTGAAAACGGCAGATTATTCAACAACCATTACAAAGAAACTTGTCTTTTAACTAACAAAATATATAGTCATTCTGAAATTGACAATTTGTTTATTTTCCCCCGTAAGTATCTCTTAGGCGAGCGAATCATTTCAAATTTTGATTTTACGATATTAAATTTGACTCCAAAAGGAACACATGACGCATAGGTACATTTTTTGATACCACCAACAATTACGCAGATACTCTAGAAAAGTGTCGAAAATGGAACACTCTGTGTTTTAAAAACAAAGTTGGATAGATTGGAGGTTTGAGTTGATTACGTTATATGATCCTTGGAAGGGTTAAGGTAGATTATTTTAATTTATTTTTATTTTGGGCATTTATTTTTAAGTGGGCGGGGGCCAAGGCTGCTGTACGAACCCGAACCTGGATTCAAACCAGGGACCCTTAGGTCCGCAGTGGGCCATATTTGGTTATTTACTTTCTCCCAGTATTTTATTACATGTTGCACATGTTTTTGCATATTGGTAGCTAACTTCAAGCGAATGGGCATATGGCATCTCCACTAAAAGAATGGAATAGTGTGGTTTGGTGGATGGGCAAAAAGGTAGAGAATGGTTGATATTATAAAATTGAGCAAAACATAACTGGATCCTGTTTTAGGGAGTAGATGTGTCACAAAGTCTTTTTGATCTGGACATATTGTGATCCTGATTCCGATTTTCTCGTTTATAATGTCCTATTCTCAGTTTCTGCTACGGTCTTCAAACTGTAGTGTTCAGCAACCATTTACCAATGTTCATAGTTCCAGTTTCATTATCTTCCATCGTTATCTTCAGCTTCATTTTTGTTCTACCGTGTTCTATGTCTAGCTCAAACGCCCACTTCTCAATTCCCAGATTCTATTTTGCGTGTAAGGTTGGTTGCATAACTGTCAATGATATCAATGCATTGACTTGTATATTTTAGAATTCGACATAAAAGATTTGTTAAAATTTACGCACTGTATATTCTCTTACTAAAAAATAAATGAGAGACAGGCAGACATCAAGAGTGCAAAAGTGCACTTTTTATTTTTTGAAAGTGAAAGTGCACTAAAAATCAAAATTATTGCATTTATTACGGACAGTGAAGAATTACTTCTTATGGTTCATACTGCGTGCAGTAAACATTCTAAAACGAGTTCGAGAATAATGACTAACTTACTTCTATGCGTATTTGCACATGACTGCTCCTTTTTGCTACACTTTTTCCTTACACTTCAGGATAATTAATAATCGGCTCAGATCGGCCCCTTTTGTTTTATAATTTACTGAAATCCCATAAGTAGGTATACCCGCAATTATTTTTCTCATATAGTCACATCGCAACGCACAAAAAAAAGATGAGCAAAAACATTACATCACTGCGACAAATAAATGCCCCTTTAAACTCACAGGGTTAGAGTTCAAGCAGCGATATGATATACGATGCCGTGTTGTCTCTTTTAAAGATTTGTAGAATCAAACAATGTAAATAAACAAAGGTTTAATTGTGAAACAATGTAGGTATGGATTAGATATTTCTACGAAGGGAAGTGTTGCACCGCGAAACCGCACTAATCAATTAATGAAAA
Organism: Photinus pyralis; assembly: GCF_008802855.1. NCBI lineage: Eukaryota > Metazoa > Arthropoda > Insecta > Coleoptera > Lampyridae > Photinus > Photinus pyralis. The sequence continues at coordinate 29,906,168 of NW_022170511.1, forward strand.
TTAATTTTATTAAAACGGATAGATGATAAACCGTGTTGATTACGTTAGTTTATTTTTTAAACTATTTATATGTGTATATAAAAAAAATAAGAAGCGCCACTAGTATTTCCAGAAATTTTAGCGTCGAGCTTTTTCCTAAATCGTCCGATCGCTCGATGGCTTCATGTCCATCAAGAGAACGGATGGACCGATTACGATGAAATTTTGCAGGTGGATTCGTTATCAAATTTGTAGATCGGGATTCGCGAATTGAAGATCTGAAAAAATTGCAAATCCGCAACTAGAAACGAGAACTGGAAAAGTGAATGGTAGCAGACTACTGGAAACAGGAAACTGTACACTCGAATTAGAAAACAAGCACAGGGCATTGGGAATAAAAACGACATACGAAAACGGAAACAGAAAATTAGAAAACTGGAGAAAAAAGATGAAGCTGAAACTGGGGAATGAGTACTGAGAATTGAGGAATGAAGGCTTAAAACTTCTAATTGGAAATTATTGAAAACTGTAAAGAATGAAGATTAAAGGGTAGCGGTTTTATATTCATATTTAGAGACAGTAAGTTGGGACAAATGACACTGTGTACTGAAGATTGGAAAACATGAAAGAACAGACAAGCAAATTGAGAATTGATTCTGGCAACTGAAAAGTGAACTGCTGAGTGAACGTAGAGGCTGAAAACTGGAATCAGTAAACAGGATTGGGGAAACGAATCTGGAAACTGAAACATTTGAAATAAGAAACTAGACATTTAAAAGTGGTAAATGGTTGCCGAGCACTAGCGCTCAAAGAAAAGAGCCAATGGCTACAGACTGAAAATACATATGTACGTTACAATCGTAACTGCGAACTGGCAACCGGAAACTGAAAACTCTATAAACACGAAACTACAATGAATTAAGAAGTGGGCGTTTGAGCTAAAAACGGGAAACTGGAAGTTAAACTAGACATCAAGAGCAAATCAGAAACTGATGGTAGGATCTAGGGTAGGATACTGGGGTCGGGAGCAAGAAAACAAGATCATGAAAACAGGGAACTGAAAGCGGGAGTCAACAAACCTGAAACAGCGAATCGGAAACTGAAAGTAGGTAGACGAAGACATTAAAGTGACATCAGGAAAGACCGAAAAGTAGAAGCTGTAAACGTGAAAAGGCAAATAGAAAATATGAAACAGGAAACTGTATACTAGAAATAAATCGGTACGATAGAACATTGGTAACCAGAAACACGGGAAGCTGGAAACAGAAATCTGGAAAGCGAAACTAAGTATCATATGTATTGCAGCACCTCGTTTGATTAGATTGTCTAGTGTCAAATGAAGCGCGCTAAATTAACATGAATGTTAAGATAGAAGTATATTTCAGTTACATTTAATTTAGATAGTGTTAGAGAACAATAGGGTTTAATTTTAGATTAAAGGTGTTCGTAATTGTTTCTAAATTTTGTTACGAAGCATAAATTTAGAGTCTTTGTAACGAAGCATCCGTTTTCCGCCTTGAAGTTACATACCGTATATTTGTGGAGTCGGCCAGCTTTGAAGCTTAGAAGCGTTTTAAGTTGGGCGCTTCGTTACTAAGTAGTTTCTGAATGTACTTATTTGCTCTAGGAGACGAGGAAGGAGCTTTGTATGTTTTCATTTTGTTTAATTGTTTGTCTTACCGCCGATAACGCAAGTAAGTTAAATAGTGAAGTTATCCGTTTTTCAACCGTTCCTGTAGGAACATTTAAATTGTTTTTACACTTACAGCCACCGAATACTCTCTTGCCAGGGAAGAAAGAGAATCAATCTTATTTATTACGTCCGTTAATTACCGATTAATCGATTTTAATTTTCTAATGGTACACGAAAATCCAGGATTGAAATCGGCAAGGTCGTGATGTTTAAGGAAAATATCAACATGATAATCGATTGAGTAATCGAAAGGCGTAATTAATTAAAAACGGTTTTAATTTGTATGAACCTATCGAAGGTATAAGCGTATGAGATGGGAATTTCAGTTGCCCCTACCCAAAATGGACGTTTAGATAAACAGAAAAAGCACTATGAATCTTTTGTATTGTTTGTTTTCCCGCATTTGCTCTTCCGCCGATTTGTGTCTTGTTGCCCGCTAGGGAGTGTCATAGTGAGTACCGTAATTTTGTTTTTCCGAAGTGACCAGAGTTGGACTGGGTCACTGGGTCAACTGGGTCACCTGGGTCACTAAATTAAACTGGGTCACTGGGTCGCTGGGTCACGTCATACTCTTTTCAGTTGACCCAGTGACCCAGTTGACCCAGTGACCCAACTTTGACCCAGTTTGACCCAGTGACCCAGTTTGACCCAGCGACGCAATTTCACCCGGGGACCCAATTCGACCCAGTCACCTAGTTTGATTGAATAACGCAGTTAAGTCAGTGCCCTCGGTTCAAGTGTACAGATTATGCAATAAATGAAATGCTGGTTTGTTGAAAATAATACTCGATTGCTTGACAACTGCCATTTCTGTGATGTTTGCTTTAATACTGCCGTAAAAAACTTTCCATGTCCCGAATTGTATTAGAATAAGTTATTTCTTTGCTTCAGGGCTTTCCAGTTTGCTTACAGGTGTTCATTCACATTTAATTTTTTTCTACTAGTTAGCTTAATCCAAATAAATCTTTTCTCTAAATACTTTCATTGACTACTTGACTACAAACTATAAACAAATGCATTTGATTTTTTGTATTAGTTCTCTTGAATGAAATTGGGCTACGTGCTTGTTGCCGAATATTATTGAGGAAGTTTTTTTTTAAATTAAAAGTTACTTGAAATTGTTTTGGATGATAACTAACAATAATTTAATTACTGGGCTACCGGGTCAGGACGGGTCACTGAGTAAAGCTGGGTCAGGATGGGTCACTGGGTCAAGCTGGGTCACCGGGTCAAGCTGGGTCACCGGGTCAAACTGGGTCAAGCTGGGTCACCGGGTCAAGCTGGGTCACTGGGTCCTGGGTCAAGCTGGGTCACCGGGTCAAACTGGGTCACCGGGTCAACTGGGTCACCGGGTCACTGGGTCAGTAAACTAACTGGGTCACCGGGTCACTGGGTCACTCTATGCTTGACCCAGTCCAACTCTGGAAGTGACCGCCACCCTTTATTCAACCCGTCCGATACCTGGAGTTGCCCTCTACTCCGGTTGCGTTTACAGTCGAGGCGCCTAAGTCCTGACTTTTCCGTCCGTCCGACTGTCTATGCGTCAGTCCCTAAACCTAATATCGACTTCGGATTTTCGCTACATTTTTTATTTTAGGTCTTTATTTTTAAATGGACGGGGTTTCGGTCAAGGGCTGCTCTACCAACCCGCCCACTTTACATTTACAAATAACCATGCCCGAACCAGGATTCAAACCAGAGAACCTTAGTGCCGCAGTCCAGCTTCCACGCCACTGCGCCACACAGGCCGCGGCTATGGAAGCTTATGCGTTTCAGATGTGCATACAGGGTGAGTTTTTTTTTATTTTAAGATTTGAGATCTCGGAAACCATAAGACATACGGATTCGGTTAAATGAGGAAAGAGTTGTCGTTTTAAGAGCTTATTTAAGATATGCTTTTGTTTTTTGAAAAAAAATCCATAGTTCACTACTAAAAATAGATATGAGCGAAAAACATTTTTAGTGATTTTTCATTTAACTGTTGTAGAATCGTTATTATTAGAAATACAACAAAATGACACGAATAAAAGTTTTAGACATTTTAATGCTTAACATGAACTTACTAATTTATTTTTAGATCTTATAATTTTTGAGTTATAATACAAACTTTAATTTTTTTAAATGGTAGTCATAGTTGGCTTTGACATTTTTAAAAAAGACAATTTTTCTCTTTATAACGATATAAGGCTTGTAATTAAGAGAAAAAAAATGTTTCCCATGGCAAAATCTGTTTTTACTACTCTTAATAATACAAACAGTTCTGTATCATGTTTTTTTGTCAAAGTAAGTACAATGAACTTTATATATCATTGTAAACAGAAAAAAATGCACTTTTTAAAAATGTCACAGCCAACTATGTTCACCATTTAAAAAAATGTAAGTTTGCGTTATAACTCGAAAATTATAAAAGAGGAATAAATATTAATAAATGTATCTTGTTAAGCGGAAAAAAATCTACAATTTTTGTTCTTTGCATATTTCTGTATTTCTAATACTTACTAAGATTCTACAACAGTTAAATGAAAAATCACTAAATCTGTTTTACGCTCATATCTAGTAAACTGCGGATTTAAAAAAAAACAAAAGCATATCTTGAATAAGCTCTTAAAACTACAACTCTTTCCTCATTTAGCCGAATCTCTATGTCTTACGGTTTCCGAGATCCTAATGCTTAAAATGAGAAAAAACTCACCCTGTATATAAAAAATTAACTTTGGCATCCACAACGTTGTTTCCAAAAATCAACTCTCTTGGAAAAAAGATCAACCTTTATTGCTCGATCCGCAAGAAGTAATCCGTGTGTACTTTTGCTCACCAACATTATTTTGTTTCGTGTCCGGATTTTTACGTACCTATTCAACCTATATCAAATCTACATACAAATTTGCTTGATGAATAATATCCAAAAACCCCGATCTAAAAAACGGAATATACCAAAAAAATCAAAACTATATGACAGTTTCCTACATAAAAATCCCCCGATGATCATGGCTAAAAATTTATTGTCTAAATATATACTACATTTCCGTATTACACTTTCTGTGCCCGACAGGCGATTGCTCTCACACCTGTAAATAAGCCTGAAAATCAAGCCAAAGTCAATATCTAGGTACGTAACATATCTGTATACGTCATATGTAAATAACCGAACGTAATGAGTTTTAAACAACAAAGCTGCAATAAATCCAAATTGCATACATTTACTGGAAAGTAGATTAATTCCCATAGTTGTATAACGCAACATGCAATTAAAAACTGACTCATTAAAAACTACTCACCAAGTTTCAATGACACGAATTCCAATAAGTCAATGAGAGTAATTACCTGAAAACCAAAAAAGAAGAATAAATCAATACCATCAGCCTAACAAATTCTATTCGTGTATTATTCAAATGAGAAATAAAACAGTTTTTGACGCTTACAAAATAAGTGAAAGGTCAAGGATTTTCCGCGGGCGTCCGCCAGGTATTTCGACAAATAATGGAAATTTCATGTAGAGTAAATCACGTTCGTGATAAAACGATTGCCTAATCTACAAAACGCATGCGGTTTCGACATTTAAATCCCTGAAATTGCTATCTGTCTCACCTTCGTTAGTAAGCAATTGGATATTAATTAGTCGATAGAAATTATATTTACGAAACCTGTTCGATAAAACTATAAATGAGAAAAGTCCGTGGACATTCGCCATTTAAGTTTTTTTCCACATTTATCCCGCTCGACAGGAAATTCAAAAGCAGGATTTGAAAGTCACCTTTTTATTTCTTTTCCAACCTTAAGTCCATAATCATAGCATACGAGGAGTCGTTTTAATATTCCAGGACTAGGCTGTTTGATGCAATTCTTCAGTATGCTGTTTTTTTAATCACATATGCCTTGGTAACCTGTGTGGCAAGTTACAAAACAATTTCAACATTATTAGTTATTATTATTATCAGTCTGTGTCGTCGCGCGTTGTATATTTTCTCAAGTAAATGAATTTGTTCCATATTTTAGCCGCTCCCTGTATATAACAACAATTTGAGAAAGTGGAGCTACACAATTATCAGAATGAAATCAAACAGCTCCAAAATTTTCCCGTTAAACTGAAAATGGTAAAATCAAAATTTCAAAATATTTACTCGCTTACCAGATACGGGGGAAAATAAAAAATATCAATTTCAGAATTGCCTTATATATCTTTTACTCGATCTTTTATTAATTAAGGGAGAAATACAAAAATGTTTATTACAAAAGTTTATTTATAATTGTTGAATAATCTATCGTTTTCAAAATAAGTACTTATACGGGGTCAAGTAAAAAAGTTATCATTTTTTTTAAATTGAAAACCATGTATATTTTAGTCTAAAAACAGAACTTACTAAATTCTTTTTTCAAAAATATAACACACCATGGATGATATTCACAAAGATCCAAAAATATTATTTCAAAAAATTTAAAAAAATCAAACAAAATTTGGAACATTTTTTAAAAATCTTTTTGAAACAATATTGACTTTTTTAGTGTTATATTTTTGAAGAGAGAATTTATTATGCTATCTCTCGATTAAAACTTAACGGTGTTCCATTTAAAAAAATGAGATTTAGTCCGATAACTGTTTTACTAGACTCCGTATACCTACTTCTTTTAATTATTCAACAATCATTATGAAGAAATGCTCATTCTGAAATTGAATTTTTTTTCATTTTCCCTCTTCAGAGAGCGAATATATTCAAATTTAGACCATTTTCGGTTTGACCTAAAAAGAACACGAGCCCTATATTACCATTTTGATAGTACTCACTGAAATGGGCTTCTTCGTTTCATCTTCAGAATAATCAAATTCTAGTTCAAGTTCAAATTCTTCGCCTTGGGTTCTTCAGATGTTTAGAGTTCGTTGTTTTTTAAATTCTTCCGATTCTTCAGTCCCTAATATTATTCAAATGCGTTAGTTTATTCAGATGAATCAAATTCTTTAAATTCATTACTTCAGATAGAACACCTATCTACATGTTTCTGACGAGGTTTCTGAACCTTCTCTGCGCCTTCAGATTTATCGGAATATTTCGTTTCCAGTCTCGGAAATTCATTCGATTTTCTAGTTTCTTCAGATGCATCGAACTTGATTGTTCAGATTTCTTAGTTTCCTGAAATCCTTTGGATTTTTCCAATCCCTATCAGATCCATCGCGTTTCTTAGATTCAAAAAATTCTCGGAATTAGTCTCTTCGAATTCAGTTGCTGTTATGTCGACTCCTTAAATTGTTCCAAAGTGCAAAATTATAAAACTTCATATAAAAATCCCACTTCTATTAATTGGAACACCCTGTGTATCCACAAAAAAATCAGTTTCGCCTCAATAAATATTCGAAAATATTTCCTTATTGTTCAATACAGGTTTCAAGTCTTAATAATATTTTCCCATACATTTGTGGTGTTATGGTCGCCACCCCACAGAAAAAAAATCTAAAAGGTAATGTCGCCACAAGATCTTGGCGGCCATGGAACACAACCTCCACGGCAAATCCATCTTTGAGAATAGTGCTGATTAAAATATTCTCTAACTTCACTATAAAAGTGGGGTGGAGCACCATCTTGTTGAAGCCACATCTTTTGACGTTCTTTAAGTGCTACTTCTTCTAGTAATATTAGAAACTCCTGTTGTAAGAAACGTGAACGCACCCTGTGTAATTAAAAATATTTTTTTAATGTGAAGGATATTCAACCATATCATAATACAAAAGCACTCTATCGAAAAATCTTATGCTCCGCGCAGTCGTTGACTCACCCTGTAGGTATTTAGTCCCCAAAAAAATTTGTTTCTAAAAATAAAGGAATAGTTACGGAAAATGTAACTAACCGCACAAGTACCTGCGTAATTCAACCCGTTACGATAGCGGGCAAACTCTTTCTTTGTTTCACAATACTGAATTTTTTACACAATAATTGCAGTAAGCCATACTTACCTTCGTAATCGGTGTTATTTAAGTATAATTTCTTTCATTTAACGATCCTTAATAATCTCGGTAATCATGCGATAATGCATATAGAATATGGCAATGGAAATGGCGCGAATTATTTTGTAATACAATAACGATGTCAAAAAAAGTTTCAAGTTGAGTGTTGCTGCAGTATTATATTGATTTCGTTTATAACTTCATTTCGAAAATAAACTCAGAGATTAGGAACATTAAAAAGAGGCAAGTGTATGACTGTAACAGATGTGTTATCGGCTGAAATATATTAATAAAATGCATTGCACGTACATTGTAAGCGCTTAAGAAAACCTCTGCGCTTATTACATAGAGAAGGTTTTATAATAAATGACTCAATTATGGACGTGGTAGATTTCTCGCGCTTTCAGTTTACCGTTTTGTAAAAAAAATTGGTGCTTGAGTTTGAAATTTAAAATTCTAAACGTTCGCGGACGTTTGAAACTTTTTACAATCTGGCCATGGAGTTTAGTTTGTTGCTCTTGTCATTGTTTTAGAGTTGACTTCTACTATGATGATAAATGCCAACTACCTTACTGACAACCGAACTTACAACGGACCGTAAATATGAAATTAGGTAAAAGAGACATTTTAAAAAAATTAACAGCAGCATAGGGGAGATTCCTATGGAGAAGTTTGCAGTGTTTTAGTGGCGTAAAAGGTTCAAAAAAGGGTGGAAAGATGTGAAAGATCTGGAAGATCAAGCATTCGTTACTAATCGACCGTGAGAAAAGCACAAGCAACTGTCCTTTCGATCTGGTCTTTTGAAGCAGAATATTTTCTTTTTCTCGGAAAATTTGAAATTATGTGAAAAAATGCATCACACACAAGTGGGTGTTAAATTTAAGTTTTTAACAGGAAGTTTAGTTTCGTGAAAAACCATTTTCCATCTCTAAAACCCATCCCATTTCCTCATTTGGACCGACTAATTTACTTCTCATGTTTATAAGCACAATAATTTCTTCCCTTTTCGACGATTCACAACGCGGTTACTAAATTTTGTCCTTTAAAAGCACTTATCTGCACTGGCCGAATGCCTCTAGGAAGGGTAAGAAAAATCTCAATGAACGTAAAAAAAAACGCAGTGAAGCAAAAATCCATCGCCTGAATGAAGTGAAATTTCGGAAAATGTAACAGGGCTTGGTTTTTAGAGACGAGTTAGTACCTAATATTTTTAGGAAGGTCTTGAAGATCATTTTTAAGATTTCTCAGTTTGTCGTGAGTTTGATTCGAAATAAAAAATTTCTAAAAAGTACCTACTTATCTCATCTCAGTTCGCTTAAAGAATTTTTAGGGAACTTTCGAGGAAGACCCAACCTCTTGAGATGATTTTCAATAAAATTGCGGCAAGGAAAGGTTCAGAAAGTTTTTAAAAACAATTTCTACGAACATTTTTAAATAGCTATTTGCCTGGCTATTTGTGTATTAAGAGCGCAAAAAAGATATATTGTCGATTGAAAGAGGCAAGTTGTCTCTTGAAGTCGACAATCAATTTGCGCTCGAATTACACACAAGATTTTTTTTCTACAATCGATATCCAAAGTAGGCATTTGCGCTCGTATTTGACAACGCAAACGTCATAATTTTCGAGGAATGTCACTTTGTCGCTTATAAGCGACAAAATAGAAAAAACGCTCGCTCTCCCAATTATTAACTATAAATCAAATATGCATGGCTCAGAGTATCCAATGACAACGAGTAAATGACATCTTTCATTTGGGCATAAGATTAAAATGATTTGAGTGAAAAATTTAAATTTCTGGAAATATGTGAACTGCTCGATTGTAGAAAAAATCTTGTGTGTAATTCGAGCGCAAATTGATTGTCGATTTCAAGAGATTGCCGTCGCGCGTCAACTGTCTCTTTCAATCGACAATATATCAAATATAATAATACACAAATAGCTATTCTACAATCGAGCAGTTCACATATTTCCAAAAATTTACATCTTTCACTCAAATTAAAGATGTGACATCTTAGATGTCATTTACTCGTTGTCATTGGATACTCTGAGCAATGCATATTTGATTTATAGTTAATAATTGGGAGAGCGAGCGTTTTTTTTATTTTGTCGCTTATAAGCGACAAAGCGTCAAAGTGACATTCCTCGAAAAAGATGACGTTTGCGTTGTCAAATACGAGCGCAAATGCCTACTTTGGATATCGATTGTAGAAAAAAAAGTTTATAAGACAGAAGATAAGGTGAATAAGTATAAATTGTGCACAAATGTCTCGTCAATACGTTCCAACCTCGGTTCTAACCGCCTTTTGAGAATACCTCCGACATTCCGTTCTGCACTGAACGTTTAGATTTCCACTTGCCCTTTATGAGTAGGTACCCTTTCCCTTACAAAAAATGTTCCCTTACTAAACATATTTGCACGCGGCCCATGGGCGGCGGGATCGTAATGAATTTTGAAAGTGGCTCACATGATCATTTGGGTGGACCAGGCCTGATTTAAGTACATTATCCTTCTTACAATTTTTTCTTAAAACTGAGAGGAAAATTGCTCGTCTTAAGGTGAAGTTCTTAACTTTGCGCTTGATTTTAATGCCCGCTCTTATACACTGTGGCGAAGATAAATATGTCCATCATGAGGATCTTGGAAACCATGGAGGATACGATGATGGTCAAATTATGGAACATATACGTAATTAAACAGTTAGTATCCTACTTTCAAATTTCGATTCCGAGTACTTCAGAAGATATGCCAAACAAAACAAATTTTCCGATTCTGTTGTTTTCCTGATGTTAAGTATTTGAGCAGCAGCAGTTACAAAAAAATGAAAAACAATTTGTTATTACCCTAAGTGGGTACCGACAAAAGGAATGTGGTAGCCCCCGATAAGATCTTACTGATGGTGGAGTCAAAACTTCAAACGCAAGTTGCGGGCAAACGGCACGCCGGAAGTGGTTATACCGACAAAGGTGCATGAAATTCAAAGTGGACATAGCCAGTAGTTACCATATCAAATGTAATGTCACCGCTTTGGCACTTTTGATTATGTATCATCAGGGTTTAACTCGTACATGTTCTAGTATTAGCATATTCAAAAGATCTCTTTATCCAATAACAAGTCCGGCACATAAAAAAAACAAAAGTTGGAAACTATTGGTTTCAACAATATGGTGCACCCGCGCACAGCGGCCTAATAGGACAAATTTTCTATTTTGCAGCAAATGCCCCATAGGTATTCTCGCTCAAATAACACGAGGAAAATAAAAACAAAATCGGCAAATGTCGGTTTTTCTTCCGATGTAATAGGATTTTTCTGGTTTTCTTTACAGCATAATGATAACTGTCTAATTGCGCAACTTTTCCCTAATTTTACCACAATTTATTTATTTATTGTCCCTCTTGTTCTTGGCACCCAATAGGCTTTCGCCCAATTAACCGCATAATGGTTTTTAGAGGTGCGCCTGCAGATGGACTTAAATTGTTCTATACTACACTATTCTATGCCAGACTATACTCTACTCCCGTATTTAAGTACCTTACGAATTAAGAAAACTGCAAGAAAACCTAATTCGGAGTAGCCGGCAGAATGCTCAAAACTGATCTAAGTAAATTCCCATCTCTGCCACAGACAAAAATTCTTACCTCAGCCCAGGTTTGAACACCCGACCACCGCCTATGTAGCCCAACCCTCTAGCACAGAGCTACACGGTCGGTTGTATCATCGTATCTTCTATGGTTTCCGAGATCTCCATGATAGGCATCCTTATCTTGGATATCTTGGCAATCTAGGTAAAAAAATCAGGAAAAGCCCTTTTGACATCTCCGCTATGTCCATGAAATTAAATTGATTCAACATTCACAGTTACTTTTTGTCATCTCGGCGATTTATGAACCGAATTGCATGAAATTCAGTTTATGCCATCGACATATAGAAATGGACTGCGCGTGCCCATGCATGCTAAGCGCAGATACTGCAGGCGAGCGAGAGGGAAAACTATAAGAGGCAAGCGCTTTCTCTTCCTCTATCGCGCTTATGTTGGTCGCACTGCCACAGCAATGTCCATTGTATGCGACCAACAGAAGCACTATAGAGAGAGCGCTTGCTTCTTAGTTTTCCCCTCTCGCTCACCTGCAGTATCCGCGCTTAGCATTGCCACAAACAGTCCATTTCTATATGGCGATGGCTTATGCAAACCCTGCAGTGGTGACGTGAAATTTTGGAACACCAGTGGTGACCTCGGTCTGAGAGACCGAATTTGATTTTGGCTTGATTTCGTAGTTACTACGCATGTAACTTGGCTTAAAATAAAGGAAAAAGTTCAGTCAATAAATAAACAAAGGCATTTAAATCGAAAAAATAAATTTTATTCTTGTAACATAACTTACGAAGCTCTGGATAGGACACATAGGAAATTATTTTGTAAATTACAGTTGTAACTGGGAACTATACTAATTTACAGTTGTAACTGGGAATTATACTAATTTACAGTTGTAACTGGGAATTATACTAATTTACAGTTGTAACTAGGAATTAGTTTATAATTTACAGTTGTAATTGAGAATTACACTAATTTTTAGTTGTAACTGGGAATTATGCTAATTTACAGTTGTAACTGGGAGTTATACTAATTTACAGTTGTAACTAGGAATTAGTTTATAATTTACAGTTGTAATTGGGAATTACACTAATTTACAGTTGTAACTGGGAATTAAACTAATTTGCCGTTGTAACTGTCAAGGATAATACCCAGTTACAACTGTAAATTAGTGCAATTGACAATTACAACTGTAAATTATAAACTAATTCCCAGTTACAACTGTAAATTAGTATAATTCCCAGTTACAACTGTAATTTACAAAATAATTTCCTATGTGTCCTATCCAGAGCTTCATAACAACTAAATTGAATTATACACAATACTAAGCATACGGGGGGATGCGCGTTGCAATGCTGCGCTGACTAGAATTTTCGTAGCATCAATGGCGGCGATGCACCGGAAAGCGGCCAATTACTCACGGCACTAAATATACCCAAATTTCCGAATTGTTCTTGATTTCTGTTTAAAAGAATGTGCAGTGGCAGCTTGAATTTTTAGGTACACCAATGGTGACGTCGGTCTGACAGACCGAAAGGGTTAATTGTCAAAGAACGGCTTGCTTCATCAAGTTGTTCGTCTGGTACTAAACTCAGACACGCAAAATATTAAGCTAGCAGAACTAGCAGTGCCATGCGCTGCGCCGTTTTTACAAAAATTTGAAAAATACTTTTCGTCGGTCTGAGAGACCGTGCGTCACCACTGAAGGGTTTTAAGTGGGTGTATCTCAGTTACCCTTGACAATTGAGCACATTCTTTTAAGAATTTTTATGCTTAAAACGAAACAATCTATAACATATTAACGTATGTGCCATTCCTCATTAAATACCCTGCATATTAAAATTTATTTATTTTAAAAAAGGTATAATAATAATAATAATAATAATATTTATTTGTCCAACCGGCTTTATACAGAAAAAACATGGGATACGTCAAGTAAAATACAGTTACAGTAGGCTCACAAACACTACAAGCATAACATTACATTTAAAATAATCTTTTTCAGCAAGTATCACAGACTAATATATTAATATATATATAACACACAATATCACAATAACATTACCTATAATACAAACTCCATGTACTCTTGGATTGAATAAAATGCGTTTTTTATTAAAAACTGTCTGACGGCATTTTTAAATCTTTTGATTTGTTTTAAAGTCTTTACCTCTGGATCTAATTTATTATAGAGTACTGCCCCCATATAAAATGGGTTTGATTTATAGAATTCTAGACTATGACGTTTATACTGCAGTTTAGCGCCATGTCTCGTGGTATAATTGTGAGTTTCATTGAGCTTAGGAAATTTCTCAATGTTTTGTTTTACAAAGCATAATGTGGTAAGTATGTAGATACATGGCAACGTCAATATATTATTACACAAAAACAACTTTCTACATGATTCGCGGTAGTACACTGTACAATTCCATAACTGCTTGGTTCTTTGAACGGTAGATGGTGCCACTCCAGTTCCATTTAAAAAAAACAATGAAGGTGTGCCACGCCTTTATGTATAGTTAAAATTATTACTGCCTGGAATCCCAAAACTTTTGTAAAACACTTTTTTCGATATCTTGTATATTTTCCCCAATAATCGACCGTTTCAAGACTTATTAGCCACCCGGTAGAATGTGTTATATGAAAAATTTTAAAATTAAATGCAGAATACAAAAAGTACCTAAAAAAGCCAGTAAAAAAGGGTGACATTTAACATAACAAAGTTAGTTAGCGGAAATGCAAGATCTTGAAAATATTGTCGTTTGACCAGGAAATTAGCCTTACTATGGGGTGCAAAGTTAAAAAAAATTATCAAAGCCCTCGTGTGAGCTCGAAGGGGCGCATTTTTTTGTGGCAGATAAGTTATTCTATTAACCAGTTTTACGAGTTTTGACTACGCCGTCAGTAAGATCTTGTCGAGGGCAACCACATTTCCTTTATCGATACCCGTTTCGAGCAAACCCTTCACCCACAATTCGTATTTTGATGGATTTCGCTAAAAACCTTTGCAAGATAGTAATCAATTTTTGGGGCACTTCTCAAAGCTCGAGCTTCTATTGGTGACACGAGAAAGCGAGACCGAGATTCGAGCTTTAAAAAACTTCAAACCGCGTGAAAAAATCCGCATCGGAAGATACCTTTTGGGCGCCCGAAATCGACTACCCCTCGGAGACGCGCGCCTCCTCATCTTTCTACAAGCGTTCTTCTATGGGGCCGCATTTGCTGCCAGCCAGCCGGCCGGCTACCTTTTTAGAAATGAATTTGCAAAATAGCCCGAAAATATCTTATTCAAAAAACCTTTTTTATCAATATTCAAATGGTTAGGACCATTTTGATATTTACGTTTTCGGCTAACTATATGTCACGTGATCACAATCTCAAGATGGCCGTCGTTTCTGAGTGACTGGTAGTCATTACGTTATTAAGTGCAAATAATTCTACTTTTTTTAAAAATTGAATTAGAAGTATTGCAGTTAGTGTATAATCATGACCAATAAACGAGTGGAACTAGTTTTATCCTTCATGGTACTCTAATGAAAGGTCTCAACGAAAGGAATTAATTTCTACCAACCATAGCCCTCCTCCTCGACCTCTTATCGTGATCGGGTATATTCCCTTATACCTCAAGAACAGATTGTCGTAAGAGGGTACTCACAAAGAGCGTCTGCAAGAAATATATCCATTGGTGATGTCAAAACAAAAGCTATTTCGGTTAAAAAAAATGCGCTTTATCTGCACAAGAGTTGTGCACAATTTATACTTGTTTATTTTATAGGGGCCCATTATGCTTACTGTTCGATTTTTAACTTTAACAAATCGAAAGGTCCATGCTTTTCGACAATTCCATTAAGTAGTGCATATGCTAAAGGTGAGAATCAAACGAACTACGTATAGGCCCCTGCCTCGTTCGACAGCAGAATGTGTGTGCTAAGATAAAACTGCGCCCTTCTGAATTGTAACCGTTGACACAACAAAATACCTTTCATTTTGAAGTAATTTCAAAAACTAAGTAAATGCGAAACGTAAGTAGGTACCACTTACTTCAGAAAATTAATCAGACACTTCTTTTTATGGCCGCTAGAGGTCTCAACCTTATTTGTAAACACGAATTAGCTGCAAAAAAAACACAGTGTCGGGAAAACTGATGTCCATGAACTTGGCAGGCCTACTATAGCAGACCATGGTTCTGCTTACTCATATCGTTAGTGTTCCGTTAGTGCACGTTAGTGCCGCTGAGGAAATTGTTAGTGCACAAAAGGGAACTTACTATTTTAAAAAAATATTTGTGGGCCTGCTAACTTCATGCCAACAGACCCATTTAAGAAAATCGATGCAATCTTTACACTAGTTAAACTAGCAGCGTTAGTGCTCGTTAGTGCCACCAATATAAACGTTAGTGCTCAAAGTGTAACAGCTCAAAACGTTGTAAAAAGGGGTCTGCTAACTTCATGCAGCAGACCCACATTTGTAAAATTGGCCCTGTCCTAATGCGAATTTGAAGCAGGTCGTTAGTGCTTTACATGCGAACGTTAGTGCTGCAAGGGATCCGCGTCAAAAAGGTACCAAACCACCTCAAAATTAAACTTGACTTGGGACTATCTGACAAGAAGTAGTAATACACACGACAATTCTAATACCTTTAATGCAACTCTGCGATAATGAGATTTTCCGCATAAGAAGACGTTTTTGTCCGGCTTCGCGCGGTTATGAAAGGCGTCTGAATGTATAGGGTAACAATACAAAGGTGCGAAATCATTCCGCAACGTAGCGATTCAATTTGCTAAAATGCGGCGTGATGAATATCTAAACAAATCCATCATTTTATACCTGAAACTTTCATTAGCGGATGATGTATCAGCCCGTCAGAAAATGGATGACCATTCATAATTTAGGCTAAAGTATAGAATTGACGAGACCGTTGTCAACCACTCGGCGATAAATACCGTTCGAAATGTCCCCAATTAGGAGGATGTAATTTGTCTTTTGCGTAACGGACGACGATAATGTGATAAAATCAATTATTTCGCTTGAAAGGTAACTAAGATCCTAATTAAATACGTTTGATTTATCGAATTTGGAAGTTCATTTTCGAAATTTTAAGGATAAAAGTTATAATTAGTAAAGACTTTTAATTAAAGATATATTCATTAGCTCCTCTTTTATTACAAGAGCGGGGGGGAGGTCGGTAATTCGAATTACGTCTTTACAAGTCGCGTTCAAACAATATCAGCGAGCATATTCGTTCGAGCTGTGTCGCTAACAGACAAAAACCGAATCGATGAAAAGTAATATGGGTTCTTAAGAAGAAGTAACGACAATGAAAAAGAAAAGTGTTTTCCTTTAGTTTTTTTTTTGCTCGAAAGACCCGTGTACATTTAGTTGCTCTCCTAATAAAATAACTCGGAGAAACATTCGCGAGGAAAACTTTTAAACGATTTTCCTTACAACAAACCTTTTTTTATTCTCGTTCAATTTGTAATTAAATTGCGTTTCACGGATCAGTAAAATGCAAAATTGAAAAAGTCGGGCACGATTGTGATCAATCGTTTATAATTGTGCAAGTCTTCACTACCTATTAAGCAACTGCTGGCGTTCGTCCCTCTAAATAAAACATACGAACGTAAATAGAAGTTTTTTATTAAAAATATTTAGTACAACTTCCTGAAGGACCTTGTTAAATTGAAGGGGTATAAACGCTTGAATAATAACGCGAAAAACTTCATATTTTCCCTTAGCAGTGCGCGCGTGGCTCGGGAAACTCTAGTAAAAGATTTGAAATTATTTGATATTACGTGCTCACTTTTTCTTTGTAAATCTTTGAGATATTTCTGTCTCGTTATTATGTGCGGGACGCAATATTGTCCGCGATCACTTATTGCTTATTATAGTGGAAAGATTGACAAGGCAGATATAAGAGCTGCTGCTGCTGTTGTGACTTACAACGTTGATGGCCGGTGAACATTATTATAATTGAGTGATTAGGTACTGCGTGTTGTACCAAAAGTTTCAACACTCCGCACTTTTTGAAGTGTCGTACTCATGTAGTTACCCGCTCACTCCATAGCGTCTCGTACTGTAACAACATCGGACTATGTGTTCGTGCTGTAATGGATTATAGAACCTTGGTTCTGCATTGTACTGTAACTTAAAATATGCTGAAATGGAACAGCCCCCAAACAACCAAAAACACGGAACACCGTGTATATGACAATATTTCAATTTATTAAATGTAAATCTGGTGGATTATTTATGAAGAGTTGTTTGATTGTATTTGAATTTGTGATTCAGTGCTGTTTTTCCTTTTGGAATTGTTTGTAATTGTATAATTCATGTTTGAATTTTGTTACGTTTCGTTCGCTGGTAATTCAAATTTTATTCTTGCTAATGTTTATATCCTTATGCCATCTAGGTATCTTCTTTGTAATCCACTAGTGTTATATGTACGTAAATATGTTATTTTAGTATAGGATTCTTTTACGATGTTCTTTGTTTCGTCGACGGAGGTCGTGCAGAATTTTCTTTAATTCCTCTCGGCGCACTCACTTCTTTGTACATTCAAAATTCAACCATTATTTGCACAAGAATTTTTGTCTGCCTTTTTGAGATTTTTATTGGTGCTGTATAAGTTTTGTGAAGTTTTCTCTTGTTATTTTTCTATCGACACTTCGCTGACTCATTTGCGGATATATTAAGTTCTAAGGCCGCTTTCGGTATGTTAACAAAAATTACGCATTTACCTTTTGACTTCGAATAATCATTTTTAGGCTTCTTACTTTTGGTTTACTCTTTTCTTCATTATTACCTGCCGAATTGTGCTTGCTACATCGATAATCCTGAGTGGAACCCGCCCTATTTTGAAATTGTTGCAATATTGCGCAAGAAAAATTAACTGGGGAAGGTCCATTGCCATGTTTCTACCTACCGACAGAACGACAGAATCCAGTGAAATTAATCACGTGATACTGCCATGACCTATGACCTACTTACGTGGAATTGGGTTATCTACACCTCAATAATTGATCCTAAGTTGTAACTGCAAATAGAACGAAACTTGTTTCACTACGAAGATATATTTCCGAGACCCGATGTTGACGGTTTAATTTTGTTACTCCGAGGTCGATCAAAATTTTGCTTTGGCTAGTGTAGTCATTCGAATTAGTGCTTCTTATTGAGCATTAATTACAGTTCTTATATCCGATTGCCGAGTGCCAGACGTTGCTTACGGAATATTTTATGTGCCGCGCTATTCACTACTTACTCCTCTTGCTTGTTGTGTTGTTTTCTGTTACAGAGAAGGCAGAACGCACCCTTTTGAATTCAGACCGCCGCTTCGACCAGAATTCAAAGGTAATTTTTATTTTTCGTCGACTCCTTGATATAACGTTTGATTACATATTGATATTTATTTAACGATATAGCTCCGTTGTTTTCTGCGAAAGCCTGTTTTGATATTAATATATTTTTTAGTATTTTATATCTTTAGCTTTTCAAGAACAGAACAAGGATCTGTTAGTCTGTCTTGTTTCTCCTTTTGGTAAGTATTCTCTCCTTTTGAAAGTGACTAAAGACCAAGCTAAAGACTAAGTGGCGCCTATCCGGTTTACTATTACTACAATTCCCATTTTGCTTATTTTTGCTAGTGTACAAGAATTTCGATAATTTCCCCGACCTAGCTCTACATTCCCTAAACTTACCGTGTGCTTATCTCAATGTAATTTTGTTACTTTTACTCTAAGTGGACGTAAAAATTTTGTCGCTTTTGTAAATTGTTTATTTAGATTTGTGCAATTTAATTGTAAAACGTGAAATTGCGTGTTCAAGTGTGTAGGGACATCTGGTCGTTTGCGATAAGGAGTCTTATCGGACAAAATTTAATTAACGCACGTGTTCTTATGGCTGTTGAGAAGATGCAGTGTCCGCGTTACTTCGGAGAAAGTGGGGACGCGTATATTCGAAGAGGGCGGTATTTTTGAAAAAATTTTTGAAGATTATTCTATAGTGCAAGTGACGTTCCTTTAAATACTGGAGTCAACGTAAAAACGCGGCTACTACTATTAGCTATTAGTTTTTCGCGACGGTTGTAGAGCGTGTTTTGCGTTTACGCTAAATTCTGGGGCTGTTGGCCCTATTTGCGTTGTTGATGATGCAGTTCCGACGGTTTGGAATTACAGTGTGTAGAATCTCAAGCAGCCACCAAATATTTCTCATCTCATTTATCAAGATCCAGTTCAATAAAAACCGTGAAGTTTTCTGAAGCTGTAAGCGACCGTTTTTGTTAAGTCGGCCTGAATATCGCAAACCTTTCACGACCAGATTATTTAGGATCTTTTTAATTTTATTTATCGACCGCTTGCGTGCGGGGGATTATATCCAAACAAGTTTTGTAAGCTTTTCTTTCTTTCCGGGATGGTGTTTTAATTGTTTCATGTGTTTTGTAATACACTTTTGTCACTGTCAATCAAATAATCGTGTAATAATTCGAATCCTTTGTGCGCCCCGGATAGTTTTTCTTGTCACATTTTTCATTTTGTGCCCAAGATTTATTTCAGATGTTAAGCAAAAGTTGTGTAATAAATTCCTTGGAATTTTCGGAAGTTGATCGTGGCCATCCTCGAGTCGCCCAACCTTGTAAAAAACTGGACCCCCTCTAATTAGGATTCGAGACAATGGAAATTCGTTTATTGAAGTCACATTCTGCTTGCAAACCCTCACGGAATGCTCGTTGTTCCGCTATCCAAATGATTGACTCTTAAGATTTTAGTTCCAATTCCGGTTTCGCCGTACGATCTATTAAAGCGCACCTGAAACCGAACTTGCGCTATCGAAATGGAACTATTTGATAAATTAATCCACCTGCCACTATAAAAATGATTTCCGCGCGAGAAAAGTCCCCTAGTACCTTTATAATTGTACGATTGTTGTAAATACGCCTGCTGGTTGTTCCGAAAAAGTTTCTTTTCATTTCTCCAATGCACGCGAAATGACTGACTGCGCTATTTTTGATTTTCCGAATTCGATTATTTATCACTATTCCAGAGTGAACAAACGAATAGTTCTGTGCTGATGATTAGCTACGGACTTGAGCTCTTAGATGTTCGAGCGCGAGTCTAAAAATTACCTGATCTCTACGACAGCTCTACACCCAGTGAAGTTAATTTGTAGAGCCGCCCGTTAAAGAAAATAAGAGGCCGTATGTAATTTGCCGTTTGCAACCGTTCCCGTAGGAACGGTTAAAATTGGTTTTAAAGCCGCCGGAAGCTCTCTTGGCAGAAAAGAATCAATCTTATTAAGTTTTAGGTCCGTTAATCTGTAACGAAGCACCCAGTTTCCGCCCTGAAGTTGATATCCGGGGTTGTGACCGCACCGTGTGTTTGGTTTGTTTATATTCCAATTGTTTTTACAGCCTTCCTTCTCTTGTCAGAGAAAGCAAATTAATATTTTAGAATTTCAGACATGATACGCCATTATTAGCAGGTTTTGTTTTGTATGGTAAATTTAAACCGAGCATTAAAAGCTGCAAGGACGTGCCGTTTTCGTAGATATATTGACCTCGTCGATTGCACTTAGATTCCGAGACTTTCGTCCGGCAAATCAAGGCAATGTGGTTACAGTGGAGTAAGTTCAATGTAAAATATAAACTTCGTTGTGTGAATTTCCAGACTTATACGCTGTTTAAGAAATTCAGTTGAACGACTCTCTCTAGATTTCTCAAAAATTTTCCGTCCTATATTTAAGGAAAATATCGACGTCATTACGCCGTTTGACCACACATTTCAAAGAACAAAAGAGCATTGCGGACCTGCCGAATTTTGAGATTTCATTCCGATTATTTGAGTAAGACTTAATTAATTAAAGAAGTTGTAATTTCGGATATAAGTAGATAACCGAATATGCTGTGTCGGTTGGAAAAAATGTCGTTCCCTCCATGGCATAGTCAAATTTTATATAAGGTAAACGTTTAAGTTAGAGGGGTCCTTTGCATTTGGTGGTTAACCGAAACGTAAAATCTTTTGTCCTTTGCATCTTTTTGTCTTTGGTGTTTAATTGTTTTTTGCTTTACCGCCTTAAAACACCTAAATCATGAAATACCAGCCCCCTAAACAGATATAACCCTACTTAACATTCAGATACCCTAACGGAATTCAATTTCTTTAATTAATATCCACAATTTTTCAATTCGAAACTTTTCTAAAAATAGCCCAAATTCCCGAATATGAGAATAACAAATATTTGAAGTACTTATACAAAAGTAGGTAATAGTAATTGTAATTTTTTGAAATCTTTTCACTTAAAAAATCGTCTACTACAGAGCTAACCTGATGTGGGTTAATTAAAATTATTGTAGAATTCGTGCAATTCAAATCAAAACGCCCCGTAGACTTGGTAGCTACACCGACCTAATTTAAGCTCGCCCTTGCATCCTCATCAAACGATACTACAAACATTACGAATCTGCGTTAATTCGACGAAACGTGTACCATTTAATTACCTTAATTAAAACCGCTATTGCTGTTTGGGTTACGTTACGTTCTGCACTAGGAAATGGGAATTACACATCGCATCGAGCAATTATGCTTATTAGGTAAAGTCCCGGCAAAAATTTCCTTTTCAGTGCTAATAGGAGGCAGGATTTCTTAACAGAAAAAGAAACGTTACACAATATTTATCGGATATTGGAAAACCGAAGGAAGCTTCTTCGATACTATTTGCTAAATACCATTGAATAATAAATCTGAATAGAAGGTCAGTGAGATAGGAGAAAAGGTGGCCAGTATTCTTTATCTAGAATGTGCTGGTATCGTACGGCAAGTAACAAAACGTGATTAAAGGAAACTCTTCAACATTTTTTAATTCATACAATATAGCGGAGATACTCACTTCAAAATGAGTAGAGAGGTGAGAGAGAATGTTTTGACTACGGTGACATCATGCCATTGATAAACTTACGCACGTCGGTAACTGGATACCTTTGATACAAAGATCGTCTAAATATAGTTTTCAGATGAATATCCGACTTAATTTTTTAACAAGTTATAAGTTCTTCATTCAATAATAATAACAGCGTTGTTGCAGAACGTAAAAAGTCAATTATTGGATACAAGATAATTAGACAACAATATGCTATGATAATATGATAAAGGGTCCGTTCACTTAGCCAAAAATGAACTTTTTACGTATTGTGCCTCAATAATCATTGGTGCTCAATAGTGCATTTATTCGCACCGTTTGTGCCTTTTTGGTTTTGGAGATAATAGGACAAATCAAATGGGGGAAACTTAAATCGTTATTTTTTTGTTATTTGTGACATTTTCAACTAACTACATACGAAATTAGATCATTCACTATAGTAGTAGGCGAGAGACACTTTGCCCCAAGGCCCATTCTCCAAACGAGTACCTATAACTTTAGTTTGAAAAGTTATTTTAAAATTTTGTTCCTTAACTCATCCAGTATGTACACAACCAATTTCGTGGAATTCTCTCCATTTTCGTTGTCCGGCCAAGAATTGCAGTGGAACTTTTTTTTCGAATTTTCAAAAACTAATTCCAGATTCGTGATTTTTATGTTCAAAAACCGCCAGGCACCAAATTTCGTCGAAGCAGGGGTGCGCCTTTCCGTGATAGGAATTTTGAAAATTTTTTCAAAATCGGAAAGGGCATACCCGAAAACCTAATTAAAAACGTGTCACTCATCTTTGTAACTGTTGTGTAGTGATTGTTTCAGGTACGGTGAAAATTTTTTTGCGGTTTTAGGTCACTAAGTAGGTCTATTTTAAGAATCCGCCCAAAAATGTCTACAAAAAATATAAAAATTAAATTTTTTAAAAATATGGGCATGTAGCACATCGATTTTAGGGTTTTGAAGTTTTCTGAATTTAAATTTTTAGTTAAAAATGTTTTTGGGGGCATTTTGGAGGAGTGGGGGGTGTTTTTAAGGGGTGGGTTTTTATATTTTTTCAATATTAACGTGTCGCTGTCATACATCGATTTATATGTTTTTATGGATAAGGATCTCGAATTCCATATCAAAATGGAGGTACAGCAAGTTATTCAATGTTCAAAAAGTAGAACGACGCCGACAGACGGCCCGAAAATAACATAAAACGCGCGGTACGCCTCGCCCGCGCTGCACGACATCATTTTAATAAAAAGATAATAATTTTGACGCTATCTTGTATATCTTTCTAGGATTTATTCAAAAATCATACTTTGACATCAAAATTGTAATCTCCACCCCAAAAAACCTATAAAAAGACGTATCGCACTTGTTATAATTATTATCTTTTTATTAAAATGATGTCGTGCAGCGCGGGCGAGGCGTACCGTGCCTTTTATGTTATTTTCGGGCCGTCTGTCGGTGTCGTTCTACTTTTTTAACATTGAATAACTTGCTGTACCTCCATTTTGATATGGAATTCGGGATCCTTATCCATAAAAACATATAAATCGATGTACGACAAGTTAATATTGAAAAAATATAAAAACCAACCCCTTAAAAACACCACCCCAATCCGCCAAAACACCCCCAAAAATATTTTTAACTAAAAATTTAAATTCAGAAGGCTTAAAAACCCTAAAATCGACGTGTTATATGCCCATATTTTTTAAAACTTTAATTTTTGTATTTTTTTGGCCGCCATCTTGAATTTCTCAAAATGCTCAAGGGTGTCAAGGTGGCATTCTCCTTACGAACAAAAAACCGTCAAAAAACCTTCACCGTACCTCACTTCCAGGTTAAGCCAAAAATCCCAGTTTGGCATCCAGACTATTAGGGAAGCGATTGAAGAATGAAAGGACACGTCACGGAGAACGGCAGCGACCGCGCGGTACGGCAATAGTGCTGTCGCTTGTTTACTTACATGTTTTCTATAATATTAATAATTATGTTTGTGTGCCAATTAATATAGTTTGCGTTGAGCAGTTTGTTGCTGCCCTTTCTTCCAGTAAGACAACACAAAAGTAACTGGTGATTGCTGAGAAAAAATTAAAGAACTCCAAATTTCACCACTTCTTTGGGAGTGGCTCCCAAACGAAACACGTTTGACCCTCGGTTTATTTGAAAAAAAGTGCTTATCTTGAACCCCTCGGCCCTCTACCACCCAATTTTCACCCTGTATAACCAACTTTAAATGACATCCTTACCTTTCCATGTCTGTATATATTAGAAGTTTTAGTTTGATGAATTCAGATTTTCAATTTTCTGAACGTTAATCATCAATACAACACAAGGTATGGTCATAAGCTGCAGTATGAAAGACATAATCTGGAAAAGTATAAACAAGTATAAATTGTGCACAACTCTTGTACAGATAAAGCGCATTTTTTTAACCGAAATAGCTTTTGTTTTGACATCACTAATTGATATATTTCATGCAGACGTCTCAATCGCCCTTTGTGAGTACCACGAACTTATAAATTAAGATGGACTGTTAATGCTGAATTGACAAATGACACCTACATGGGGGCCGCCATGATGTGCACTCACATGGCGCGAAATTCAAATCAACTAATAAACAATTCCCTAGAAAATAACTAGAATGTGCACATCATGGCGGCGCCCATGCTAGGGCCATTTGTACGTCTATGCAACTGTTTGATCAGCGGTCCATCTTAATTTATAAGTTCGTGTGAGTACCCTCTTCCGACAATCCGATCTTGAGGTATAAGGGAATATACCTGATCACGATAAGAGGTTGAGGAGGAGGGCTATGGTTGGTAGAAATTAATTCCTTTCGTTGAGACTCTTTTCATTAGAGTATCATGATGAAGGATAAAACCAGTTCCACCCCCCCCCACCCTCTGATCTCGAAAATGAGTCGCCCGGAAAAGCTATAGTTTGTACAAATCAGTTCCTTTGATGAGACCTAAGCGTTCACTTGGCCCCAGGCTTAGCCCCCATTTGATTTTTCCTCTTATCTCCGAAACCAAAAAGGCACAAACGATGAGTATGAAAGCACCATTAAACACAATCGAAGTACTACGCAATACCGTCGATGAACTATCAAAAAGTTTAATTTTTGGGAGGGCTAAGCGTTCACTTAGCCCCCATTTGATTTTTTCGATTATCTCCAAAACCATAAAAGCACAAACGGTGCGCATAAAGGCACAATTGAGGCACAATACATAAAAAAAATTGGTTCATTTTTGTGCTAATGGGGGGCTAAGTGAACGGACCCTATGATAAATGTATGTTCTCTTGATTTATTTTTTGACGGTAAAAAACATTCCATTGAATGCGATTGACGACTGCGTCTCTTGCTATGGAAATTCATAATAGCTTTGAAATTTCTTATTCGATCCGTAAACTCGAGAACTTAAGCCGTTTTCTGCATACGACTAGGAAAGCGCTTCAATAGAAATTATACCTATGGGTCGAAATGTCGAATAGCGTGTCTAGGTGTGGGACTTAGTATAACATTTGGAGTAAATTGGATTCTATACCGTGTTGTTAGGTGCCGATGTAAAGATAAAGGACACATCTATGCCTCTATTGTAACAGATTTTTGATTTAATACTCGAATTTTGCATAAATAATTGTAGAAGTACTTGATATTTATGGTATTTTCAGGAGCCGTAATTATTAATATTTAAAAATATCAAAAATATGTTACAAGAGAGACGTAGAAAAAGGTTTAGAAGCAAACGTGCCGGCATGGCGTTTTCGAGTCTTCGTTTCGTAAAAGTGCAATACAATTTCTTTCATGAAGCCGATTTAAAAAACCTTTCATTTCACATCATAATAGATTATATTGCACTTCTCTCATTTGAATTTTAAAGTTGTTGTTTAAAGTAGTACTTAATTCCAAATTTTGTCTCAAAAACATGTTATTTGTGCATTTATATACGGAAACAGCAATTAAACAATATCTGTAAATGCTCGCACAACTGAGACTGACAGTATATTGCATATTCTGAAATATCCCAAAACATTGTCTATAGGTACAATAATAGTAAAGTTTAATTTCGATCTTAAAGTCTACATAAGGTAAGATCGTTGGAATCAAGATTTACTTGTAAGTTGATAACTTTGACGTCATTTCCTAAGAGGTGTGCAAATAATAACATGTATTACGTAAGCATAAGTTTGTAAATACAGAGATAATATTGCAATACGATCTTCACCTGCTGTTATAACTCCCACGCAGTCTACGAGATAAGTACGCGAAAGTAGCGTCATCTAAAGAAATCTAATCACTTTGATTCAGTTGAGTAGGTGGTATAAAACCTCGATTAAAATTTAGTTACTTTTAATAAGCGGAGTTTGTCCCAGAGGGCAACCTACGGAGAAACTCCGTTAAAGTGGACCCTTCAAAAAGCATTGCGTTGTCTTTCTATTCAGATTTATTATTCAATGGTGATA